>NW_020194471.1:1103725-1421609 GCF_003019875.1 Amorphotheca resinae ATCC 22711
CCCCCCGGCCTTCAAGAGAGCGTGATCTTCCCCCAGTTAAACCCTCTGACGCCATTACTGATCCAACATTCCTCTCCATCAACCAAGGAATCAGCCTTGATGATGCCTTCGACGCAAAGTCCTTTTTCAAGGGCCCATCTCCTTGTCGTCCCCATCTGACCACCACTAGACACCAGTGGAGTGGTCCACCGACCATTTCTCCAGAAGTACACGGTCGTCAAACTCCCCTCCATAATCTCCCCATCCTTTTCACTCAAGATCAACACTTCCTTCTTTTCATCGAAGCTCTTGATGCCCACTCGAGCCCTGGCTTCTGTATACATATATCTGCTCGTAGTCTTATACGTTGTTTCAGATGAAGGTGTAATCCTAGCCATATCTGGTGTCACAACCCACGGCTCCCTCTTCTCTGGATCCCCCTGGATGGTTTCATTATCATCCACCGTCAACGCGCCGCCAGTCAACGGACTCACCTTCAACGTACTCGCTGATTTCGGCGGTGGCAGACGTTCCGGGAACAATGTATATTGAGACACCAAGATGTGAATCGGCGTAGTCTCAACAGTGATCTGGCCATCATGATACAACACAACTCTAGTCCGAAGGGGTTTAGGGGAGTTGGTGTCAATGGCTTCGCACAGCTTTTCCAGGAGATGAGCAAGTCCCTTCGGGCCTCGAATCAGAGAGGCAGCCTCGGTCCAGCCAAAGTGCTCAGCGGCTTGGAGCATGCGATCGCGATGGTACGGGAGCATGTAGAACGGGCATCCAGATTTGCATTCCCCGTCCCAGGCTTCGGTGTTGACCGTAAGGGGCACGAGGAGGGGATCATATCGCAGGGCGGTGAACAGCTGGAAATCAGGCGTCATGGTTGCAATTGTGGGGTAGGGTCCTGGAATATAGTCAGAATGTGCCGATTCTTATATCTCTTTGGATTTCAAGACCATGATAGACATATACCTTATGCACCTACTTGACAGTTCAGCACCTGCCGGGCTTTGGGAGCAGCCTTGAGAGCAGTCTAACGGGGTAGTTGACTGACACGTGACGAGCAGTCCCGCCTCTTTGAACCAACAGGAATTTCACGAGGTACCCTCTATACCTGCTAGTCGATGGGAGTTTTTTCTGTTCAGCTGCTGTGGTGATACCAGAAGAGAAGGGAAGAAACGAATTGCGAATGCTTGTGGGACGTTTGAATCACGTGCGTTGTTTTGAAGGACCTGATAAGGTATTGCTCAGGTAAAGGTAAGGTAAGGCAGGTATTTATTGTAGGTACTCGGCTTGGCTAGCAACGTATTTATACACCTAGGTAGGTGAATCCTAAGGTAAGTAATAGCCTTCCCAATTGCCTTGTAATATATGCAATCTATCCAGCCTTACAATGCGCAGCATAAGTGGCATCTATACCTTAAGCTACCTTACCTTAAGACTGTATATCTCTCACTGTGGAGACCCAGAATGGGCACCTAAGGTACTTTTTATCCTTTCTTTCTCATACACCAAAAAGGTGTCAATAAGTCAGTTCAAATCCGTAAATCCGTAATTCAGAAATTCAAGATTATAGCCTCTTCATCGTTGACAGGAACACGACTTCGAAGCTTGAAAAGGGGAACCCAACTCCGTCATAGGTGAAAGTAACCTACCGGGCTTAGCGTGTGTTGTTTTGGCAAATCAGCGCCGATGGATATTTCCGAGCTCTCTAAGCATTGGTGTATCGCGAATCTTTTCAAGCTGTCTGCTGAATTATCATCATCGACCGACACTGGTGTAGCTCCGTCCATCGAGCCACTCCTCTTCCATTTTCCTTCTTCACCCTACATTCCTTCTTCTTTTAATTTCATCTTCCATTCCCTATGTCTGCCCCTCCCGCGGCGATGGCTCCCGGGAAGAGTCTCCCGGATTTCGCGTCGTCAACACCTCAATCTTCACTCTGGGACCGGATATCAACCTGGGCTTCCGAGAACAAAGCAGTTGTTTATACAATTGCCGGCGTTGCAGTAGTCGTAACTGGAGCTGGCGTTGCATATTACCTGACCGATTCGGTAGGTGGCATGAGCATATCCAATATACCACATAATTGGCGTGGCTAACAACCATCGCAACAGAAGGTCACCAGAATCGATAAAGGCTCACAGAACAAGTCAAGTAAGAAAGAAAAGCGAAGGAAAAAGGAGGAGAAAAAGAAGGCAGACCTGGAGAAAGGACCAACAGACACCAAGCCAAAGACACCTACGGTAGAGACCGCAGATGAGCTCCCCGAGGTGGACGAGACCACTGTTGGAAACCTCTCAGAACAGGAGAGAAAGGATTATGCCGCAAAATTGAAGGCTGCCGGAAACACTGCGTATGGAAGCAAAGACTACAATAGAGCCATCGAGTTATACGGTAAAGCCATTCTCTGCAAGCCCGATCCCATTTTCTATTCAAACCGCGCCGCATGCTACAACGCCCTTGGCCAATGGGAAAAAGTCATCGAAGACACAACTGCTGCTATCAACCTAGACAACGAGTACGTTAAGGCTTTGAACAGGAGGGCAAATGCCTACGAACACCTCGAGAAATTTAGCGAGGCTCTTTTGGACTTCACAGCTAGCTGTATAATTGATGGGTTCCGAAACGAATCCAGCGCACAAGCTGTCGAGAGGCTGCTCAAGAAGGTTGCAGAGGCAAAAGGGCGCGCTATACTCCAAAGCAAGGAGAAGCGACTGCCCAGCCCGACCTTTGTCACCAACTATCTGCAAAGTTTCCGCGCTCGACCTCCACCAGCAGGATTAGAAGAGCCGGTGGAATTGGCAGAAGATACTGGAAAGGGACAATTACAACTAGGCTTACGCGCAATGGCCAAAAAGACTTCCGATGGTTACGAGGAGGCCGCGGCAGCTTTCGATCAGGCATTGGTTTTGGGCGATCTTGGAGAGTACGAAGCCTTTGCATACAACATGCGGGGTACGTTCAGATATCTCCGCGGCCAAAACCTCGAGGCATTGAACGACCTCACCAAGAGTGTTGACTTGCAGCCATCTTTGACACAGAGCTTCATTAAGCGTGCAAGCATGCACCTCGAACTTGGTAAGTATCTCTCCTTTTGAGTGATAAAACTCTAGCTAATAAATAATAGGCAACAAGGATGCTGCTGCTGATGACTTCGAGAAGGCGATGAGCCACAACAGTGAGGACCCAGATATTTTCTACCACCGTGCCCAACTACACTTCATCCTGGGCGAATTCGCCGAAGCGGCCAAGGACTACCAGAAGTCCATTGACCTCGACCGAGACTTTATCTTCTCTCACATCCAGCTCGGTGTCACGCAGTACAAGATGGGATCTATTGCATCGTCGATGGCTACATTCCGACGATGCATCAAGAACTTCGACAAAGTACCCGATGTCTACAACTACTACGGAGAATTGCTGTTAGATCAGCAGAAGTACCAAGAAGCAATTGAGAAGTTTGATACTGCTGTTGAGATGGAGAAGCAAACTAAGCCGTTGGGCATGAACGTCCTACCCCTTATCAACAAAGCCCTGGCTCTCTTCCAATGGAAGCAGGACTTCGCAGAGGCCGAAAAGCTTTGCCAGAAGGCTCTGATCAGTATGACTCCCTTCTACCTCATGAGATTATCAGTACTAATATTTCGCAGTTGATCCGGAATGCGATATTGCCGTTGCAACCATGGCACAACTCTTGCTGCAGCAAGGAAAGGTCACTGAGGCACTCAAGTACTTTGAGCGTGCGGCAGAGCTCTCCAGGACGGAGGGTGAGATTGTCAATGCGCTGTCATACGCCGAAGCCACCCGAACACAATTAGAAGTTCAAGAGAAATATCCCCAACTCGCAAGCCGCCTTCAAGGAATGAGCGGAGGGTTCGGCGGCGGCATGCGCTAAGTAGGACTCTTGGTGTTTGGAAGTTGATAGGGAATGCGTGTTGCTGATCTGCTATTCGATGGGGTGGAGGGTTTTCATCTATGAAGAGGATGGCACTACCTAAGCTACCATAGACTGCAGTTGGAGGATTGCACGAGCAGTTGTAACTAATATTCAACTTCCATCTAGAAGTATGTACAGTAAGAATGGAGGCTGCAGCTAATGCGGCATCATGATGAATTGCGCGAGCGTCCTTCTCCATCGTCCTTGATGTTAATATAGTACGCGCCGACCCACATGCAGCATCGGGGACCAAAATAGAGAGGCCTGCCCTGCCGCAACCTCCTGCCCCAATCCGAACCTCAGAACAAAGAGAAGCAGCGTTTGAAACCCTTTCCCATACGCAAGGTTCGGTTCACAGGCCATGGTAGACCGTCTTATGGTCAACCGGCCTCTTAAGCGTTTCATGGAAATCCTATAAGGTGTTATCTATTCTTGCAATCCTATATTCCAACTAGAAGAGCCAATCACTGAGGCGTTGAAGCAGGCCTGGGTCTGGTGGGGAATGGTCAATATTGTTCTCTGGCCACTATCCCTCCGTGTTGGTACGTATGCTCACAGTAGATGTGCAAGCACAGGAGCTAAACTTGACACATTATCTTGTTGAAGCTGTAAGTTATTATTACGTAGCGAGTCTGAGCAGGAGAGAGTCTGGAGTTGCAATGACACATCTAGCTTGTTGCTGTGTTGAACTTTGATAGGATAAGATAGTAAGGTGCGCCGCTATTCGGCGATTCATCTGGCGAATAGCGTCAAGGATCTCTCTTCCCTTTCTTGCAGTACTGGCGTGTTTCCGGATTCCGACGTCGTTTCCGCTGCTACAGTATACTGTACTGGGATGTTGGGTCTGTTCTTTGTTTTGTTTTATTTTGTTTTGATTGATGAACTGTCAGGTCTCAGACCGCGGATCTGGAGCAAGTGACGCAATGGAGGGGTGAAGGAGAGGCTCTCAGTCTCTCGGGTCTGGAACGCATAATCATCGGACACATCAAACGGCAGCCAGATATGTATCAGGAGGAAAGAAAGCATTGAACTTTCACGCGCGCGTCCTCCTTATCTGCTATGGCCAGGGGTCGGCGCGGATGATCCCTCGCCCATGATGCCATCAACCATCAGGATGCTTGATGATTGACCAGATCCCCCCCTGTTTGCTTTTCTATTCCGAGTGCCGCTCTCCAGTCAGGACCATCTGCCATCTTGCCGCTCAAACGACATGCCTCGCGCGGTGCACTGTGTATGAAGTACAAACGGGGCCTGCAACGCCAGCAGGGGTAGATCGAAGCCGGTTTGCCTTTGTCTCGAAGTCTTGCTGCAACTCCGTCTCGCTTTCCCTGTCTCTCTGTCCTGCTCAGCTCGCGCCCGCACTGCTCATACTGGTTTCTGTGCAGCTGAGCAGCAGTAGTATCAGCCAGCCAGCTCTTGCGGGCCTTCCACTCCTCCACGTCTATACCAGAGTATATTGGCTATATATAAGACGTAGGTTGCCCTTCGTCCTCCTTCTCTTTCCTCTCTCTCTTTCATACTGTTCCCCTTTTATCTTATTCATCCTCGGGTCACAGTATCATCGTTACTGTGCCCATACACATATACTATACACATACCTGTCCTACGCTTTTATTCATAGCAAATCCCTCTCATACCTACCCACCATGTCTTCCCTCCAGGGTTTGCAGAGGATCAAGCGTGTGCAAAACCCGAATTATAAGAGATCCGGTCTCAAGTCCTATGTCTTCCTTCTCCAGAAGTGGGGCTTTGAGCCCACCATGCCGGGTCCATACTTTCAGATGCAGAAAGAAACACCCACAGGTCACCACTCCTTTTTCAAGAGGCATGGAAGCAAGACCAAAACCCATCGGGTGACTGGCAAGAAGACTGGTCCCAGTGACTCTGACGTCGGTGAGGTGACGGCGGAAGACCAGCAGAATGATTCCGAGTACCTCTGTCCAGTCCAGATTGGCACACCAGCACAGACACTCATGCTGGACTTCGATACTGGGTCCTCTGATCTCTGGGTAAGCAAAGGCCCCATGGACCTTCAGAGCCGGCTTTACAGTGCTGATTCCGACCACAGGTCTGGTCCACAGAACTGCCCAGTTCCACACAGAGCCAGGGCACTGGACACACGATCTTCAACCCAAAGAAGTCCTCCACTTTCAAGGCTACGAGCGGTTCAACTTGGAAGATCGCATACGGCGACTCCTCTACCGCATCGGGCAACGTCGGCACTGATAATGTAACCATCGGTGGACTCACAATTAAGAATCAAGCGGTTGAGCTTGCAAAACAGATGTCGGCCCAGTTCGTGCAGGGAGCTGGGGACGGACTTTTGGGTCTTGCCTGGGGTAGCATCAACACTGTTACCCCAAAGCCAGTTCAGACACCAGTCGAGAACATGATTTCTCAGGATGACATTCCCAAGACTGCTGAACTTTTTACAGCTTAGTAAGGACACACGACTAGTCCCTCATCCTTAGATTTTTGAACAATTGCTAATATCTCGATCATCTAGCCTGGGGAGCTGGAGGGATGCCAATGATCCTGACAAGGGCGAGAGCTTCTATACCTTCGGCTACATCGATCAGGATGTTGTCAAGGCCTCTGGAAAGGAGATCGCGTGGACACCTGTTGATAACTCTCAGGGTTTCTGGATGTTTGACTCCACTTCAGCGACTGTCAATGGCAAGACCATCAATCAGTCAGGAAACACTGCCATTGCTGAGTAAGTCTTGACTGCTTGAAATACAATGCGGATCTAACTTTCCACTCCAGCACGGGTACCACGCTTGCTCTTGTAGCTGATGCTACCTGCCAAGCAATATACGACGCCATACCGAATGCGACGTACGACCAGAATCAACAGGGTTGGGTATTCCCCAGCAGCACGACCGCCGACCAACTTCCAGTGGTCACATTCGCCGTCGGCAACACCCAATTTACCGTTCAGAAGGAGGACCTGGCGTTCGCCGACGCAGGTAACGGTATGGTGTACGGCGGGATCCAGTCTCGAGGTTCCATGACCTTTGATATTCTGGGCGATACTTTCTTGAAGAGTATCTACGCCGTAAGTTCTTTCCATAACATGTCTAGAGCCTCAGAAGAACTTTTCACTAATATGATTATAAACAGATCTTCGACCAAGGCAACACGAGATTCGGCGCCGTTCAGCGAACTGACCCTACCCAGAACCTGGCTCCCCCACCCTCCTCGTAATCGTAGACCGGGAGAATTTAAAGACTTCGGCTTGACTTGGTTGGGTGTTTAGAATAATAATAAAAGATACTTCAACAATTGAGTGCCGTTGACATGTATGAGTGAGTGACTGCAAGGCTTAAATGGCCTGGAGGAGATTGGGTTTCGTGATGTGTGTGACCTTTATGAAAAGGGGCCCTGTTTTAGTAACCCCTCGTCTCCTTTCCTGGCAATGGCCCCCTCTACCGGCCACGCTAAAGGTAGCGGATAGAAGCAGAGGGGATATTTCTAACGGTCCAGGGATGCGATAATTGATATTATTTCTATTCCAATTTCTATAGTACTAGTACAGAATACAAGGTATTATGCACGCTCTAGGGCAAAAAAATAACAAACCCATCTAGAAAACGCCAACGAGCCTCACGGCCACCCTTCACGCCAAGATCTAATAATGATATCTAGTTAGTACACGCACCTGAAAAAACAACGAGCAGAGCAATCCGCCATCCGCCATCCGGCAGCGGAGGGGGAGGGGGAGATCATCTCCTATTCGCGGTGAACTCGCAAATGATAAAGGCGAGATAGAGGGCGAAGGAGGCCCAGCCCATCCAGCTCCGGCCGCCGACCATGACGATGACGAAGAGCAGCAGGCTCGCGGCCCACATGGAGAGCAGCTCGAATGGGGTCAAGCTCCCGGCCAGGGCATCCAGGTCGGCGGCCAGGAACAGCACGCCGGCGCACAGCGTGACGAGGAAGATGTTGGAGCCGGCCGTGTTGGCGACCATGATGCCGGGCTGCTGGCGCGCGCCCGAGAAGACGGCGACCAGCTTCTCGGGCAGCGTGGTGGCCAGCGATAGCAGCGTGATGCCGAGCACGGAGCCGGCGAGCGAGAACGTCTCGGCGAGCGTGCTGATGCTGTGCGAGAGCACGTAGCCCGATAGCGAGAGCGCGAGGAAGCCGAGGATCAGATGCACGACGTGGTAGGTGGTGGAGCGCGGGCGGCGGCGGTGCTGCGTCTCCGTCTGCAGGGCGCTGTCGGGCGTGGGCTTGAGGTCGGCGGCGTCGAACATCTCGCGCGCCAGGGGGATGCTCTCGGATGGGCGGTGGTCGGCGGGCGCGGACAGGTCGCGCAGGGTGGTGCTGCTGCTCGAGCGCGGGGTGGAGCGCTCGACGTCCTTCACCTCCTCCTCCTCTTCTTCTTCTCCCTCTGCCCCATCATGGTCGGAGGAGTTGGAGTCGCTATCGCTGTCGGAGTCGGAGTCCTCGGGCGGCTTGACCACGCCTTTGTAGATGGCCCATGCGATGGAAGAGATGTAGGCCGTGAACGTAGCAACGAGGATCCCCCCGCCTGCCCGCCCCAGCGGCTTGACAAACGTGGCGATCACGACGAACAGGGTGGTGAGGGCGAGAAGGGCCGCGGTGTAGATCTGAGAGCTGCGGTCAAAGATCACGGTCGAGGGGGCGGAGATCAGGCCGAGGGAGAAGGCGCCGAGGATGTTGGAGATGGACGACCCCAGGATATTGCCAGCCGCAAGGGGGGAGCGGCGCTGGGAGATGGCGGCGACGACGACGACGAGCTGGTGGATGTGTTAATAACAATGCGATATCATGAAAAGGGTGAACGCACCTCTTCCCATTCAGCCCCGGCGGTCAGGAGCGCAATCAGAGTCGGCGGGATGCGTAGACGAGCGGCAACCTTGGCGGTGTGGTCAACGAACTTGTCGGCGCCGAATTCGAGGACGAAAAGGCCGGCGACAAAAGCTGCTATGTTGAAGCAGACATTGTCATAATCTATCATGGTGGATGATCGCTCGAGCCGGGCAGGAAAAGGGGGGCGGATACAGCGGGGAGAAGAGAAGAGGGAGGGAGAGAGAGGAGGGAGAGGAAGATCAAAAGGAGACGGATATTTCACGATACTCACGGCACATTGGGAGTGGGCAGAAAAAAAAGCGGGGATGGCAGGATGGATAGTCATCAATCAATTAATTTATCGCAGTGGCAAGAGAAAGAGAGGAGAGAAGAAAGAAAGAAAAGACTTGCCATTAGTCCTCACGGTGGTTGAAACGAGAAGCATGAGGCTGTATGTAGATAGAGACTGTAGATGGATAGAGACGACATTTTGCCCATGTTGTTCGACGGCGACTCGACCCTTTTCTCTCCTGATGGCATCAGTCAAACAAGGGGTTTCCAGCCTGTCAGGGACGAGGACCTATGATTCTCGCCTCTCGGTGCTCCACTTGCCGCGACAAGCTTTCTTTTCTATCTTGATTCTTCCGTTCCTGGCTTTCTATTATTGTCCAATGTATCTGGATTCTGGATAGAGGAGACAACCATACCTCTCTTATTACTATGAGCCTGTCTACTTTGTATATGCACCTCTTACTGCAAAAGTATTTCTTTCTCTTCTTCCTCTCAATATGATATGATATCCACTTATATGTACCTACCGTATATCCCCTCCCCGGCCCAGGTAACATTCCACATTCCACTCTTGATCCTCGTTCACGCTTCCCCTTGCACTGCTGCACGGCACACTACCTAGGGACACACGGCCAGACCAGCCCGCAATAGCAACCACAGTTCTTCCTTTCCCATACGAGCCCATGAGCCGTCCATCATCCGTGGCTCCCCGCACGTGTGTGCCTACATTAGTTGCCCCGGCCGTGGCTGGTCCAGCTGGAAAATGGATGGATGGATGGATGGATGGATGGACAGGCGGGCTGGCCTGGAGTCTGGAAGACGGGTTGCAATATGGAAGAAGCCCCCCCGTCCTCGACCTCCTCGACTTCTTTGAGATTGTCATGATACGTCGTTTATATGAGTGATTGCTTGAATAGGGCTCCTGCCTGCCCGCCCAGTCTCTCACCCCGTCTCGGTGTCTACGTGGTACAATCGCACTGTGCTTTCTGGACAGCTCTGTTCTTGCTCCCGTGCTCTCCCAATGGCAACATCAGCCACCCCGGAAACCGTCGAGCAGATCATACCAGAAGTCTCACCTAATGCCGAGCCCAGGGAGAAAGCCAGCGTAGAAGAAGTGACCGTTGAAGTACATGATGGCCCGTTTCGCCCAAGCCCACGGGACTACGTGCGCTGGTTGCGCGATCTCTTCACCAGGCAACGCCTCCTGGAAAGTGCAGCTGTCGTGGTGAAGTTGGGGAAGTTTATGGGCCCGGGGGCTATCATCAGCGTGGCCTATATCGACCCGGACAACTACCAGACGGCCGTCTCTTCTGGAACACAGTTTCAATACAAGCTCCTGTTCATGATCCTCGTGTCAAACCTGATTGCTATCTATCTGCAGGTGAGCTCTCGTGACTTTGTGGAAGTCCAATTGGCTAATCTTGGCTTCAAGGCGCTGTCAGTCAAACTGGGATCTGTCACAGGTATGGATCTTGCGCAATGCAATCGAGCCTATCTTCCCCGCTGGCTTAACATTGGCCTCTGGCTCATGGCTGAAGCCGCCATAGTTTGCACCGATATTGGGCAGGTAAGCTTCAGACCTCAACCCGGCACAAACCCCCTTGACGCTTCTCAAGGTGATTGGGACAGCAATTGCAATCAATATCCTCATTCCAAAGATCCCCCTGGTCGCGGGCTGCGCCTTGGCCATAGCGGATACGTTGGTCATACTGATATTCTACCGCCCCGACGGATCGCTCAGAGGTCTTCGAGCATTCGAGCTCTTCGTCACCGTCTTCGTGCTAAGTGTCTTTATCTGCTTCTGCATAGAACTCTCCCTGATCAGAGGCACAACCGCCAGGCATGTCTTCGACGGCTTCCTGCCCTCACGGGTGATCTTCGTCTCTGATGGGTAGTATCTCACGTATCCCGAATGCCAGATCTCCAAGCTGATGAGAACAAGGCTCTACGAATCATGTGCCATTCTGGGTGGGACGCTCATGCCACACACCATCTACCTTGGATCGGGGCTCGTCCAAGCACGCCTGCGCGACTTCGACATCCGGCACGAGCAATACCGCGAGGTGTTGACCACCGACCGCCCATCAGCTATCAAGCTATACCGGCCATCACTGTCCGCCATCCGATCCTGCATGAACTACTCCATCGCCGAGCTCTGCATCACGCTCTTCGTCATCGCCGTCTTCGTCAACTCGGCCATCCTGATCGTCGCCGCCTCCTCGCTATCCCAGGCCGCCGACGACGCCGATCTCTTCGGCATGTACCGCCTGTTCGTGTCGTCCATCTCGCAGGCCGCCGGCACCATGTTCGCGCTCGCCCTGCTGTTTTCCGGCATCAGCGCTGGGATCGTGGCGACGATGGCGGGGCAGCTGGTCGCTGAGGGCGCCATGCACTGGCGCATCCGTCCCTTCTACCGCCGGCTGCTGACCCGCTCCATCGCCATCGTCCCCGGCATCATCGTAGCGGCAGCGGACGGACGGTCCGGGCTGGCCGCGGCGCTGAACGGCTGCAATGTCGTGCTGTCCGTATCGTTGATCTTCCTGACCTTCCCGCTGGTCTGGTACACCAGCTTCCAGAAGTACATGACGGTGGAGACCGAGACGGCCGTCGTTAGTACCGCCACGCTTGGGTCTCTGGAGCCTGGGCCGGACGTGGAGAGGGGAGAGCGGCGTCGTGGGCTGATGGTCAGTCTGGCGAATAATATCCCGACGATGCTGGCCGCTTGGATCATCTGGTTTATCATTGCGGCTATGAATGTCGCGACTCTGGCGTTCCTGGGGTTGGGAATAGGTGGGGATTAGAGATGCTCAGTACCGAATGATCGTGAGAAGAGTAGGTACGTGGCGTTCCCGACCGGGTTTTTTGAGCGCGAGAAATATAGCAAACTATTTGAAGTAATAATAGATTAGTTATCAAGTGTTCATCACTTCGGCATATCAGCAAAAGTCAGTGGGTGATTAAAACAGCTTGGATTTCATATTTCCAACCAACGAGACCCGGTCCCCCCCCCCCCCCCGCCCTTCCATCATGCATGCATCAATATAAACATATATGGAGGGCCAAAAAGCGAGTAAAGCACAAAAGAGGTATCCCCATCGCCACGCCTCAACGCCTTTCCCATGACCTCTCCCGAGACCACGTGCCGGCACAAGAACGACCGCGAGAGAAAGCGAATGATGTGAAAGAAGAGTCCGTCTCGCTCCCTAATGCTCTCTGATATGTCCAGCAATCAAGACCCCGCCACCACCGTTGTCTGCCCCATGCTGATTTTATACAGCAGCTGAAATTAAGAACTGGAATGACTAATATAGAAATCATCTTCTTGGCCCCCGTTGGCCCATTCGTCGGCTTTAGAGCGTAATCGGTCTCCCCCTCTCTTCTTCTATGGATGTTCTGCACTTGCAGATCCGTGCTGGGTATGTGGGAGCCTGCGCTTATTTCTTGATGACGGCCTCGTACAACGTAACCAACGTCCCAATTCCGGTTCCAACGAGGACTCCTTGATAGCCCCCGTAGAGCGCCGAGTTGATCCGAGCTACGTGCTCGAGGTTGACCAGTCCACCAAACGTGACATCTTGGCCAAAGACAACGTATGTCAACAAGGCTTTCACGATGTTGAAAGTCAATGGGTCGAACTCGTAATTGAAATGCACTTGGTGGCTGGATCGGGTTTTAGGCTTGCTTGTGAGATTGAAGAAATAAGACGCAAACAACGGGATGAAGAAGGTCGTAAAACTCCAAAGTAATGCCGGGCCCCAGAACGATGCGGTGAGCAATAAGAAGAGGTCGGGGACCCTGACGAGGTACTCGGATGTCTTCAAGAACTGGATCGGCGGGATAGTAAATGCATCGCGATCGGCGAGCAGCTCGGGTCGCAAGAAATAAAGCTCGAATAAGATGATGAGGCCTTCAACAGATACAACCGTGGAAAGAGTTTCACGCGTTGCTTGGGCTGTCTCAACGATACCCGAGTCATCGAAGGCACTAGACACCCTAGAGCGGATGACTTGAGTTCTGCGATCAATCGCTTCTGCAACCACTGCTGGAGACGGAGGCAGGGGCACACTTGACGCGAACGGAAGGTTTGACAACGCAGAGCCGCGTGGAGTTCTAGTCAAGGCTGACCTTGAGCGTGTTGTTGCTGGCTCAACCTCCGAGTCGTCGCTAAGTGCAAGTTAGTAATGGTGCTGTGGCTTCGAGACGCGGGGAGGGCTTACGTCGCAAGCAACTCATCTGCAGCCTTTGTAACTCGGCGCCTGACCTGCTTCGCTTTGGTTTCTACATCTCCCAAGACAGAGGAAGACTCTCTCTTTACTGGAGAGCTCTCCGAACGTCGTTTGTTATAAAAGGGGGTAAAGCGCGAGTCGGTCGAGTACCGAGAAGCGTTCTTCGCGAGGTGCTCCTCGAGGGCAAGCTCAAGCTCGGTCTTCTTCAATCCTTCATGCCTGCGAGGAATGACGTTAGCAATGCGCCAGAAATAAAAAAAGAACCAGGTATGCGGCAGTCTTACTCTACGCCTAGAGAGTCTGCAAGCTCAACCAGCTCTGCCTTCTTCTGTTTCGCCAGAAAGTTGGATGCCCCAGACATGATCGTGCCGTAAGTCTTATCGAGCGCGTGGACGCGATGACGACGTAGGGCTTAGTGTGAGGAATGCGGTTTTGTAAAGCGCGTTTATGCGACCACAATGGCTATTGTGTGGGATGTATCGGGACAATAGCGATGCAGGAACGTGAAGGTTGTGGCGAGAGGTCGCGATGTTGCTCCTCGGAATAATGTGGGGAGGCTGGGGTGACGATAAATCGATGCGATGGTGATGCGATGCGTGTTGATGTTTACAGCCGTCGTTAGCGCCCGTCGGGGGGATTTTACCACGTGATTGGCCTGCAGGAGAGAGAATACTTTTACCCTGCAAGACTGAGGCGGCAGTTCCAACATAGGATCTCATATATATATAAATACCTACCTACCTACCTTAGGTGCCTAGGTATGAACAGATGGTTTGCTTCGAGAGGCCTTTTGATGCTTGGGATCTTGCCAATATGCCTTTGACAGTCCCTCGATTCAAGATCAACCCTTAAGGATTTGCTGGGCACGAGCAAGCATCGCGGTTTTCATTCAAGTACCGATGATTTCTTAATTCTCCAGCTGCTTTTGACTGGTAAAGAAGGCTGGAATGATACAGGCAGGGTTTGAAAGAAGTTGACAAGACTTTCAAACGCAGAAGCTGATAGTCCTCTGAATGTGTGCTCAAACGATAATATACCACGACCATTTTGAATTACAGAGATAAACCGCAACTCAAATGGCACCATGATCAAATCAGCCTCGACGCCTAGTAGCCCAAACCTCCAAGTACTCCTTGGTCATCAGCCATTCTGAATTGAAGCAAATGATCATAGGTAGGTAGGGGTACAGTGTCTCGAGGCTCGAGTCGTCTGTGTATGCTATCACGTGATGGCTTACCTAGATACGCCCGCCCTAGCGCAACTAAGCGAGCGCACAACCCGATTTTCAACCTCGAAGTCAGAAATCGAGACAACGACGACATTTAATCACTCGACTTCCTCGACAACCGCCACAACCGTCAAGATGGTACGTACAAGTATCTTCCTATTCATTTCTTTGTCCCGTTTCCCGGGAGTATAAGGGTGGGAAGGGATGGATGGCAAGCAACTGGACAATGAGAGTTTCGAACCCAAAAATACCGAACGATCAGAGAACCCGGCGAAGGCGCTTGAGAAAGCACTCCTTTTACACGAACACCACGACGTCGAAATCTCGCCGATCAGAGGGTTCTATTCATGGATCCAGTTGGAGTGGGCGAAGGGGACTGCTTGACGGAGATTGAAGACGAAATACTAGCGGATACATCAAACTGGATTAAAGCTGACGAAACTCTTCGCAGGTCAACATTCCTAAGACCAGACGCACCTACTGCAAGGGCAAGGACTGCAAGAAGCACACCCAGCACAAGGTCACACAATACAAGGCCGGAAAGGTACGATGAATTTTGAACCTGGCGCTTCCCGTCTAACAATTTCCAGGCCTCCCTGTTCGCGCAAGGAAAGCGTCGTTACGATCGCAAGCAATCCGGTTATGGTGGTCAAACAAAGCCTGTGTTCCACAAGAAGGCTAAGACAACGAAGAAGGTTGTGTTGAGATTGGAGTGCACAGCGTGCAAGACAAAGGCACAATTGGCGTTGAAGCGATGCAAGCACTTCGAACTTGGGTATGTCCTCATGTTGGGAATAGCGGCGGGCGATGCTAATCATGTTATAGTGGTGACAAGAAGACCAAGGGTGCTGCTTTGGTGTTCTAGATGTGCTACGACGATTGTTCTTTCGCATGGGCATGGGACACGGGGTTTTGCGTGGTCACAATGGCTAACATGTATGGAGCAAGGCACAGCTAAGGGTTGGGTCCTTGTATCTTGTTCAGCATCATCATAAGAGAATACCAAAATACTCGTGACACCATGGCGTCGATGCTTTGTGAAGTGATGAGGTTGAACCTTCCTGAGGCTCTGTGGGTCGCAATATTGATGCTAGAAAAATGATCGATTATGTGGTTTACGGACTTTTCTACTGAACTGGTCGCAGCAAAGTTGCTGCCATCCTTTTGAAACGACCTAGCAGCAACTCAAACCTTTTTTCTTTTTTTTTAGATATCTCAAGAGAGTCAATCTTCGTGATCAGCTCTCTTATTGGGTTCTTATCGTCAACCATGAGAGTAATGAGAGTGCCATATTCCAGTGGTCCGATTAGGTCCCTTGAAGCATTGGACGGAACCGAATATTGTTACTGAGAGCCTAGATCAGAAGAACACAGGTATCATATTCTAGCCAGTGATAAACTCTCCGCATCAACAGCTCTACGCCAGCACATCTTTCAAAACCCCTTCCCAATTCTCACCGTGTTCCCGCCACCATACCACAATGTCCCCTCTCTAAAATCCAAACCCTTTCCTTGTCCTACAATCCACTCACCATCTTCCCTCCTCTCTCCCCCATCCTTTGGCCAGTATTCCTCTTCCAGCCACGCATTAATCTCCTCGATCTTCTTGATGAACCTCTCCATTTTCTCAGGAGAATCATGATCATCCTGAGTCAAGAACCGTCCAAGTGTGATATGGGAGCTAGGGACTACATAGCGAGAATCGATGCTCACCCCTGTGGCCTTAGCAATATTGAATAAATCTCTCCTCAAATGATGATATGTAAACCTATCATCTTCTTGGCTTCTTTCTGAAGAGCTGGAGGCCGAAAGGGGAAGGCCCTCGCCTGCTGCGGGGAGGAACGAGAGAGCAAGCGCGCTGCCATCGTATGATAGCATGGGCTTGATGAGGCGTGCCCGGTGGGAGAATGTGTAGTCTGTCATAGTGGCTATGCTGGCTGGTCCCATTCTAGAAATGATGGCATGGATTTCTGGGTCCGTGAGAGAATGGGTGATTTCTAGGGCTGTGAGATGCATGCATTCAGTGGGCATGAGCCAGAGATCTGGAATTCGTTAGTCATGTGCTCTTGATTTCACAATTATAAAACGACACAATCTTCTCAAGAAATAGAATACGTATAGTATATGCGATCTCATGCCAAGTGAAATATAACGTACTTGGAGCCGAGGCCAACAGCATCTGCTGGACATCCCTAGCCAGGGAGCGAATATGACTTGGGGGTCGAGCCCAGAATACAAGACAATGTCTCGGGTCTGTGAAACCAGGTTCAATGGAGGGATCTGTTAGCTTCTTGAGAACAGGGTCGATAAGTAGGCCAGAGAAATCAGGGGATAGCAATTTAGCTTTTTGCTGGCTGTTGCGGGTAGTACGATGAGTCGAATAGCGGGATTGGATGAGGGCCTTGGAAAGGAGGGGGGGGTCAGCATCCAGCTTTCAGGACGTAGTGGAGAGAGTTTTGAGACACAGGGGGGTTTGCAAGAATATAGATACTTGAGATAGCAATAACAGGTCTGGCTAGCATATTGGGAGGAAGAAAGGGATCGTACAGGATCATTATTACAGGCCTCGATCAAGGCATCGTAGGGGTTTTCATAAGCTGCAGCATCGATTCCAGAGAGATCTTCAAATTTGTTGCTGGTAGCAGTTGGGTTTGGCAATATGGAAGGCATTTTCAAGACCACCTGTTTGGGAGTTGCACAGAGAGGTGTTATGAAGGATATCACTTGCTTAAGTTGACTTCTTTGTCTCTTGTAAACGGTGTACAGGTGTACAGCGACGACATTGGTGGATGTCGCTTAGCAACCTTGTCACATACTGCAGCTAGGTGCCCATGAAGATATTCACAGAACTACCTGGGGAAGAGGTGCACATGTTGCTTCAAAAGCCTTGAGCTCTAAAGGAGATGTCTGACATGAACTTCTGATGGTTTGTAGAGGACACAACATACTATCGTACCAGTCACGCAGAGGAACCCCATAGTCAAATGATCAGGACTTTCTCAACACGACGACTGACACACGACTGTGGGTGTCCCCTGTCCAGGTTCCAACTTCCAACTTTCAATTCCCAACTATCCTCCTACGCATGGCTCTATGAGCTCACTACATAGTATTTCTCGACTGCTTTCCTGATCACAACCTCCCTGGACCATGTGAGGAGCTGTCCTGACGCCGCCTTTCTTGTGCAGAGCAAAACACCGGGCCGGCGGTTTATCCGCTAGCGTCAAGTAGCGCATCCGTGTCTCGATAAAGAACCAATCACCGTAGTTCTAGATATACAGTAAAAAGATAGTGGTCCGTGCGCTCACCACCTCTTCACAGCGCGTCCTTGGTGTTGATCAAATACAACTCTGAAGTTGCAACAACATGCGCTCTTGACGTTCCTACTCAACAACAATGGTAATGCGAGCATAAAGCTTGCTTTGTATCTACTTGATACTCCAACTACTTTTGGACGCAAGTAAGAACTATCTTACACGCGTAGGTAAGCTGCTGACCTCCTCTGGCTTCGCGATCTTATGTTCCTAGGATCTTCTGCAGTCTGTAACTGCAATTGCCTTTAGCAGAAGCTTCATTGATTCTGTACGGAGTAATGATATCTAGATCTTCCTCCACACAAGAGTGGCGCACCTCCGGCATTGCGCATATCCTCACCATCCCCTGTGTGTGACATGGAAACAACCTCACACCAAGCGACCAGGAGACTGAATGGGCTTATCTCGTACCTGAAATCCAGCTCTGTCGACTCTATTCTGCCTCTTGATGAATCTTAATAGAAGCATATGCTTTTTCAAGAGCCATTCAAGCCAACCCAAAGGCGCCAATCGTTGAGTTCCTGCACTGGTCTTTCGGACTGTGCCCCCCGAGGCCACCTCACTGCAAGCTATGCACTAGGCTGCGTATCCTTTGCGAACCTTATATCTCGTTACTGTTGTTTAGCTCTTGTTTCACCTGGTTCTTCATGCGCGTCACCGACTATGGCCTCTTGTTCTGTAGCTGCTCCAAGCACACCTTGCGCATTATTTAGTGCCGGACAAACAAGTGTTAAATCGCGGTTGCTCTCGGGAGTAAATTCCCTGACATTTCATCCGCTTAGGATATGTTTGATCCAAGCTTTGGCCAAGTTATCATTGAAGTCTGCCTTTAAGTCCGTCGACGATCATTCTCTGTGACCAGAAGTGCTATCCCAATTAGGTCGTTGGAAATCTTGGCTGACAAGGTCAACCATCTTATCGGCCACTGGTGACTGATTCTGTGAAGTCTCTTTTCTCAGAAGATGTTTCCAGAGACACAGCTTGTCGAAGTTGATTCCAGGCCACAGGATCGTGCTAAGGCCCCTGCTTCTATGAGAAGACAGGCATGGGGATAGTGTTTCTTGGAGCTTGAGATCCGACCTTCGCTGGATACTGTGCTGGCCAATCTGAAGTAGCATTTGTCTTCTTCATGGTTGCTTATCCTTGACTTCTAGTCACCTCATTGGCTACAGGTCGATTGTAACCACGTTGTCCATAGAGAATTATGCTGCAGACTTTATTTCTAGTCACAGAGAACTGCCGTGAAGGGGCTACCACGCCACTAGGATCTTATGTCAGTCTATGTTGAATCAGTGTTCTGAATACGAGTCTGCCTCAAAAGAGAAAAGAGAAAAATCCGGAATCCAGTGATAGGGGTAGGGGAAACAAACTCGGAAATTCCCTCATGAGCCACTAGGTCCCCCAAAGACGTTCAGTATCAGGAGCCTCTGTCATTGTCATCGTTCAGGAGAACCACTCTGAGGCTAGTGATGGAAGCAATGAAGATAATGAGGGTACGGCAGTTCCCGTACCCTCGGCGACCAGTGGATCAGTGCCATATTATCTCCGCAAGTAGCAGCAGATGACAACACCAGAAGGGCACCCTCCGGCACATGCTCTCAGTATGAAATAGCCCATAATACCCTGCTGCACGCTGGTTATGGTCGTGAGTGGGCAGATGATCATGCCTCGGAAATAATGCTGCTTCGAGCCTCGAGGCAGAATATCGTTGAAAGAGCCCCTTTGAGACTATCAACTCTCCTCATGATACTAAGGGACTGTGCGTGTAAAGTAGGTGTTACGATATCTCTTTGGTTCTGTTGAGCTTTATTGATCCTTTTGTCCTTCACTATGATTCAGTAACAGACCTTGCTTGGACTTTGGTTTCCATACCTTGCTCTTAGCAGTAGTGCTGTACTCGTCGCCGACAACCTTTCCGCCCTGACACTTCAAGTCTACCAAGGGGTTCACATGGACTATGCAAAGCAGTAGCAGCGGGGCTGAGGACAAAAGAGTGTTGTGTTTACCAAGGTCAACTTGGATCAAGCGATGTAGATATTGTGTGGTTTGTCGCTTGATGTATCAAAGTGCGGCTTGGTTTGCGGCTTGACCTACGATTTGGTGCAGTCCATAGGAAATTCTTTGGGATTCCGGAACCCAATCTTAGCTTATACAATTCTGAACTCTCACCTCTCCCACTTTTTTCCCACCACACACACAACGACAATAACAACAAGCCAACCTGCCCTCTCGTTGATGGTTTGCCCTTTCCATTCCCTTGTTGGATACCACCATTAGCTCTACGAGCTTTCCTCTCCCCACCCCCCTTGAAATACCTGTAAGTACATCTCACCAACTCCTTGTACGCGTACAAAGACGCCATACACGTCTCTGTTTCGGTCAACAGTGGAGATCGGAGCTGCCTCCCATTCCTACATTTATATTTATCAAAGAGCTTCACATACCATGTTCATATGTTTCTCCTTCATCGCGTCATTATACCACTCCCTTTGACCTCTGGGCGCCTTGGGCATTATCTTATTGCTCCGGGCAACTTATTCAACGTTCGCACTTCCCCCATACCCATACCAGCCCCCTTACATGCCCATGTCTTTCACACTATCGCATATACAATGCTGACATTGACTTGATGAAGAATAGCTCCTCGCATTGCGAGAAGACCTTGCGCAATCATGGCGGGAGCCAAAAGCCTGCCATACACTGCTTCGGACACAGACACGAACAACTGTGCTGATGCCGATGCTCGTGTTGATGCTGGCTCTGACACTGACACCCACATGATGGATGCTTTAGATGATGATACGATAGATACTTTAGCTACGGAGCTAATTGGTCTTGGAAGAGTGTCTGCCAACATGCGCCAAGCCAATCAGCCCGATCTTGAGCCTGATAATGGCCCCGACCCTAATATTATGACTGGGCTTGATGATGAGTCTGATGAGGATTCTGACAATGAGTCTGACGACGAGTCTGGCGACGAGACTGCTGACGAGGACTCCAAAGAGTCATCTGGTGATGGTGGACCACCTGCCAAGAAGCAGAAGATATCGAGTAAGATACATGGCCTACCTCTACTTGAACCACCTTAGCTAACTTGTCTTTAGCTTCGACCAAGAAAGCCAAGAAGTCTAAGTCTAAGAATGGTTCTGTTAAGCTGACTGACACCTATGAATATCGTATCGGATATCGAGACGACCTCGCACCACTCTCAACCGTTGAGGAATGGTTTGCAGATCTCAGTTCCAATATCAAGAAATTGGGATTCAAGAGATTTATCGACCACCTCAATGGCCGAGCCTTAAGGGTAGCTACCATGTGCTCAGGCACTGAAAGCCCTATCTTGGCTCTCAAAATGATTTCCGAGAGTAAGTTTTTAATGAGACTTCGTTCAACTCTTCTCTTTTTAACATTCTTATACAGACTTATTGAGTCAGTTCTCTATCAATTTCGACGTGGAACATCTGTTCAGTGCAGAGATCGTCCCATTTAAACAAGCTTTCATCGAGCGGAACTTTCAGCCCCCGATCATATTCTGTGATATTACAGAGTTATCAGACCCTCTGCTCGACGCATCTCAACCTCGGACTGCGTAAGTTATTCTGCCGTGTTTATGGATGACTTTTTTTGACTTTTGGAAGCACTACGGCATATGGCGGCAAGGCTGAAGTTCCTGGAGATGTCGACGTTCTGATTGCTGGGTTTTGTTGTACCGACTACTCTAAGCTGAACAATAAACCAATGACACTCGCAGAACGCGGCGAGAGTGGGCAGACCTTCTACGCTATCTTGGCTTATGCCTTAGAGTACAAACCAAAAATAATCATCCTGGAAAATGTTGTCAGGGTTCCTTGGAACGACAAGATAGCCAAGAAGCGTCTTGGAGAACGTGGTCTGGATCAACACTTTGGATTGATCGGCTATACTAGCCGTCACTTGATCCTGGACGCAAAGGAGTTTTACGTTCCACAGACTCGACAGCGTGGCTACCTAATTGCCATTCACAGAGAGAGTTTTAAAGGATCGGACGAGGAGATCGAGGGATTGCTTGATCAATGGGAGAAGGATGTGACAAAGCTTCAGCGCCCTGCAAGCGTTCCTGCTGAAGCCCTTCTGCTCAAATCCGATGATCCAAACCTCAAATTCGTTCAACGCGAAAATGTCGAGAAAGGAGAAGGCAAGAAAGAACTCTTCTGGAACAGGTGCAAGATGGGTCACCAGTTGTACCGGAGCGCCCTAAAGTTGGGAGTGGAACATCCTATTACGAAATGGGGTCCTTCTGGAAGCAAGCAGTTGTTTGATTATTACAGGACATTCAAAGGTTTCACGGAGCGAGTCTTGGATACCCTTGATATCTCTCATTTGCGTTGTATTAAGCGCGGCTTTGATGACAGATACTGGAAGTATGTTAGAGGAATCCCTCCCACCCGGCCACGCATGCTAACCTGTCATCTAGCCGACTACTCGATATGTCGCAAAATGTGTACCGCACCACGGATAATACCAAAACCGGCATTATGCCATGTCTCACCCCTCATGGGCTACCCTTTAGCACGGTTCGTGGTAGCAGCATTGCAGGATTTGAGGCTCTGCAATTTCAAGCGTTAGACGTAGGCTCGATCGACATCAGCACCTTATCACAGAGCGACCTTCAAGATCTTGCTGGAAATGCCATGACTTCAACTGTTGTTGGTGCCGTCACTGCTGCGACTCTGAATATCTTCTACAAGCTCCTGAAGCCCGGTACGGGAGTCAAGCCCAAGGACGAGCGGAGACTTAAACTTGTGGCAAGAGACCTGCAGCTGGAAAAGAAGTCCGCCGACCCTGGAGATTACTCGGAACTGTCGGTTGAAGATGCAAAGGCATGGGCAGCCGTCACTCGGCGCCTTTGCTACTGTGAAGGCAGACACGATGTTACTATGATACCAATTCAACAATGCACCGTCTGCAAGCATACGACTTGTGTCACTTGTGGCCAAAGTCCTAGACACCATTACAAGTTAATGGATACAGATTTCATTGCCACACGCAAGTGTCCTTCCAATTTTTTCAAGCTCATCAAGAAATCCATTCCGATGTTATTCAGTTTCGACAATACTCACCCTTCAGTCGAGGAACGCATTCGTCAGATGGAAGAGCATCGCCCTCAACATTTCACTGAGGAGGCTTGGACTCAGACACTTGAGGCTATCCGTAGTGCATTGTGTTCCGAAGTTCAATTTCGAGACATCATCCGTGCCGAGTGCTGGCATGTTCATTTCCACTCGCCACTGGTAAATGGTACATCGGGCGCAAGAGTCGAATTGCTCATATCTGAGTACAGCGTTGAATGGCTCTTATATGCAACGGTTCCGCCAGACGAGCCTCTCAATACTGAGCGTCGAAAGCATCTCGAGAAATTTCCTTTTGCTCGTATGCGACCTAATGGGGATGACATTGTAAAAGGCAACTGGGAATTCTACATCCCAGAACATCAAGAGGCGAAGGCGATGATCACAAGTAAAGGTAAGCTAGTCAAGTCGTATCCCGCTACCATTGGACTTGAGGGCATTACGAATTGCCCGGTTTGGGACAAATGCTCCGTGAAACTTTCAGGCAATGACTCAAACAAATTCGAGCGTGACATTAGCGGAGATTATGAGTCCTCACCAGTTTGTGGTCAAGCCTACGACTCTTTCCACGTGCAGGTTTCGAGCAAGGGTTCAAACCGACCTGTCTGCATGTATTTCGATCATGAGAAGCTATTGCGCAGTCCAGAACTCGACCACTTCATCTTCACAGATGATATCAGAAGACTTGAGTATGGAGAATATCGACAAGCCTTTGCGCGACTTGAACCGACTTGGCAACAGCCTACACTGGTTGGTTCAAAGTCAATCACAACCGACGAGTCCTCAATGGAGCAGGAGGTCACAATTCATGTCGATGGCCACTGGATCGGTTGCCAGGGTCTTTCGATAGACCTGTCGAGGCAACTTAGCGTGATATATTGGCAACTTCCTAATCAAATACCTGATCCCAAAAGCGATTGCGACTCGCGGCACCTCATTTTTGCTTGTACGACCAACCTGCCCAACTTGATCAGCGCTCAGTGGGTTCGAAAGTCTTTGACTGTGCTCACTCTTTCCTCAGAAGTAAAATTCTTCAAAGAATTCCGCTGGATCTTGGAACGGGGATTGGTTGTTGCTGATCACCTCCAGCATAATGCAAAATGGAATCCAACAACTGCACCGAAAATTCAGTGTCCTACCTGCGCCCCTAAGGCTCCCAAGTTGATGTGGGCGTATTCCCAGCGCAACAAGCAGACTCCGTTCGAGGACCCTGCTGATGGTCGTGATTATGAACGTGTACTGAAAGCCCGACCTCGGCCAGTCACTATCAGATATTACATTAATGATAAGGACATGATTCTGATCAATGTGGAAGTGAATCCAAAAACCCTATGCCACAGAGCATGGGCACAATTGGCACTTTACGGTAACGCCGAAGATGTCAAAGTCGCATGGCGTGTTGTTACAGACGACAAGACATCTAACAAATGTCTGCTTGAGCCCTTGACAATTTTGAGCAGCGACAATGAGATTCCAGCTCCACCACCACCTAATGTCAACATGAAGCAATATAGCCCACGTCCTGCCCAGCTCAAAAACTTGGCTTGGATTATCCGTCAGGAACGAGAACCGCAACCCTTCCTCGAAGAAGAGGTCGTTGAAGATCGAGTTACCCATATCAATTATCGTATTGAAGGGAAGGCGACTCGTGAGATCTTTAATGGAGGCGGTGTCCTTGCTCACGATGTCGGATTTGGCAAGACGTTGAACATACTTGCACTGATTGATTGTCAATCAACATGGGATGAGCGTGGAGCCCAAGCTTCAGTACCGGGGCGTATACCAGTCAAGGCAACTGTCGTTTTCGCTCCACCACACTTAGTTGGGCAATGGGAAAAGGAGGCCAAGTGTTTCTTTCCAAAGTTAAGCAACGTGCTGATCATCGGCAATATTTTCCATCTCAAAGCCCGTACCATTGCCGACTACAAGAATGCTGATATTATCATTGTGAATTGGCGACTGGTCGGAATGCCATCGTATTTGATGCTTGTCGCCCAGTTCGCTGGTATGGTCGAGCCTGATACACGTGCTTCGGCCCGAGCCTTGCGGAGCTGGTATGCAACAGCGCTGGGGAAAATTGCCAGCCATGTGGAATTACTCAAGTCTGATCCCACTGGCTTTGAAGGGCATCTCAAGGACGAGTTCGACCAAGATAAGGTAGCCTCTCAGTCGCTGCATGCACCCGTACCGTCAAAGCGTGTTACGGGCGCAGCTTATCGGAAGAAGGTCGCCTTGAAGCCTCCAAGTAGAAGCAAGGCAAAGGAAGCAGGGGAGGCACTTCCTCAACAACAAGAAGCTCCGAAATTCATGAGTCGCTCCAATGCATTCAAGTTGAAGAAGGTCGCAGAGACCGAGGATTACGATCTCATGAAGTCTCCTATCTTTGAAATGTTCTCCTTTGGTCGGATGGTCATCGACGAGTATGCATATCTGGATAACCGGGACTGTGTTAAGCAGACAGTCATGGTATTGGAGTTCATCAAGGCCCGACACAAGTGGGTACTATCCGGAACTCCCTTAATTGGTGGATTCAACGACATCAAGAGGATGGCCAAATTCATTGGTGTCAATCTGGGTATCAATGACTATTCATCAATGAAGAGCGACATTCTCAATCATGAACTCAAGGATATGACTAGTAAGCTCCTCTCCCTCTCTGCGTCTGGAATGTACTGACGATTGTGAAGATTCGGAGAAGTTTCTGCTTTATAAGACAGCCCCTTCTCCCGCATGGCAAGAACACCGTCACAATCATGCTCAATGCTTCCTAAATCAATTCGCTCGGAAGGTAAGCTCAGAACTTTGAATATGAACTCACTTGCTAATGGCTGAAGGATATTGTGAATAACGACGGAATCAAACTGAGTGAGCAATTCTGTCTGGTCCATCAGCCTGCTGCTCCGCGAGCCACCTATCTCGAATTGATGCAATTCATGTCAGCTTCAAAATTTGAAATTCGCGAACGCCCCGGAACTACTAATCTGCAACACCGTAAATCTTTGATTCACGATGCTCTTTTCCAATGTCAAGACGCCGAGGAGGCTTTACTTTGTCGCGCTGCATATTTCGATCTTCCAAAGGGTGATGCACTAAACAACGCCAAGCTCTGTGAGGAAATTGTTGAAATTCGAAAGGGGCAATACTTCGAGAAGAAACGACAGCTGCAAGACAGACTGGAAGAATCTCTGCAACTCCTGAAGAAGACACCTGACGGCACTGATGATTTTTTTGATGACTTTAAGAGCTGCGTCAAGAAAAACAAGCTTGGCGATATTGAAACTTTGAACGAAATCCAGGAAATCATTGACAACGGTACTGATATTGACATTGATATTAAGAGCACCTCAGGCACCCTACGAAGCTACTCCTCCAACATGAATAAGTTTCTTAACCAGCTAGTGGGTCTCAAGCGTTCCTGGCGTTTCTTTCAGGCTGTCCACACTATCCAATGTCTCCCGGCTGCCCATAAACTTGCATGCCAGAAATGTGGCCATCAGGAGTTTACCATTCAAGAATTAACCCTACTTGGACAATGTGGGCATTTGGTTTGCAATTCCTGTCTTCCGAGGGAGGACGAGCCCTGTATGGAAGACCAGGGCTGCATGATGTCCAAATGTTCAGCAAGGAATTCGTTCTATGACAAGATCCCAGCTCACGACTTACGCCAAGAAAGTGACCCCGAAGCTATTTGCAGCAGTGGCAAGATTTGCGATATCGTCAATCTTCTCAAGCACCAAATTCCCCAAGACGAGAAAGTATTGGTATTTGTACAGTTCCCGAAATTGCTCCAGCAAGTCCAGGAGGCCCTATCATCCAACAATATCGCTTTCTGTGATCTGGGCGGTGGCTTTGAATCGTCGAAGATCCTCTCTGATTTCCAGGACGTGAATTCATCTCAGCGTTCGAGAGTAATGACACTGAATATTGGTGATTCTTCTGCGGCCGGCAGGTAAGGTTTCCATTGATTTAGTCCTCTGTTTGCATGATGCTGATTGGGAACAGCAACCTCACTGTGGCGAACCATATTATATTTGTGGCCCCGTATCATACCACTGGCTCTAATGCGCAGTACTTATATGATGCTGCCATGACCCAAGCTATTGGACGTGCTCGCCGTTGGGGGCAAGAGAAGACTGTCAATGTTTACCATTATCTCGTCACTGGCACCATTGACGTCGACATCATCGAGTTCCGTCGCTCCCAGATTCTAAAGATGGTTGCACCAGGGGAGGGTGAGCTTGTCTCTGGCGATCGAAAGGACAGCAAGCTCGGCAGCTTGTGTTACGAATACGTCAGTCGGGAGTTTTATTGAGGGTTTCAAGCCTCATTCCTGGTTTCGGATGGGGTTTTGATCGGTTTTGCAGAATCTTGTGTCTTCCTTTCTTTATTTGCTTTCGTGTCTTCCTCTCTCCTCTTTTCAATTCTTGAGACGTTTCTAGTCCGTGACTATGTCAATACAGACCATCCTGGACTTGTTCCTACAATGGTTTTGTCAGACATGTCCTTCGAACAGAAAGTCTACCTATTCATGCCCGTTAATGCACAACCTGGGCACTCATACACTTCATAGTCATTTTGTCAAGCGCGTCTTTTAAACACAAAGTCTATGTGTTTTACGCTCGTTAATATGTACCCCGAGCAGCCATGGATTTTGTTAAAAGTAGAAAAACCAAAAACACCCGAAAAATTTTATATAATTATAAAAAAAGAGGCAGTGGTTGCTTGTGCATCGTGAACATTTACAGAATAAAGGTAGGTACCCTATGTGAGAGACCCTCAGGGGTAGCGTTCTGCGTTGGAGAGGTGACCGTAATTGAACTAATAAGGAAGGTATTTGATGGTAACCGTAGAAAACCTTGGTGCCTGATTCTGCTTTTGTAAGCATAGATACGCAAGTCATTTCCATGGCAGTCCCTCCTCCTATCCTCATTCTCCATTCTTCTCATCACTGATATCCATTATCCTTCTTCTAACAAAATCATGGGACCTTGATCTATTCAATTGGCAGCTTGAACAAACCATCTTTCGTGTCGGACGGGATTCCACTCTCGGAGTCCACGGGTAGCAGGTCACGCGACCAGAATCAACGAGGAACATGGCAGCAGCAAATGGAGCAGCGGCAGCAGCGCCAAGAGCTGGGGAAGAGACCCCGTTATTGGCAGAGCATACTACTGCGGGAAGCGATGCAGATGCTTCAAGTTCTGAGACATTATTGTCGGACCCGAGGGGAGGGCGTGACGAGGAGCAACAGGTGGATCGGAATCAAGCCAATCAGCAGGTTGGGAGGACGAGAGGATTGCTGATCATTTTGAGTTTGTGGGGGTTGATCTTCTTGCAGGGTAAGTCATTAAGATCCTTGGTTCTGTTCTGTTTTGCTTCATTCTTCTATTTTTGGATGTATATTTTGGTATGATTTGAAGAGCGGGGATGGCGGAACTACTTCTAAAAGTGTAGTGCTTTTAGGAGAGTATCTTAGTTACTTTGTGCTGATAGAGGAGTAATGCAGCATCGAACATGTCTGGGATCACTACGACGCAATCGAAAATTGCAGAAGACTTGGACGCTTTTGTATACGCAAGCTGGTTCTCTTCTGCATATCTTGTGAGTTGAATTGATGCCCGCATGCATCACGTGCTATTTGTTGATGTGGACATAGATTGCAATGTCTAGTTTCTCTCCCATATGTGCTCGATTAGCTCAGATCTTCTCCCCACGAAATTGCATATTATTTGCTTCCACCCTTTTCTCCATTGGCGGAATTGTCACTTCTCGAGCCAGAACTCTGAGTGTCTTCCTCCTGGGCCGAGCCATAAGTGGAACCGGTGGTGCTGGCATAATGACCATCTCCTTTATTCTGGTTCTAGAGCTGTCTGGTAAGAAGAGGAGAGGCTTGTTCATTGGATTGCTTAATACAGGATTTACAACTGGAGTTGCCTTGGGAGCAGTCGTTGCTGGTGCTTTGTTGCCTATAAGGGGCTGGGTACGTCTTGGTCTCTCAAGATATGGATCGTGCACTATGCTAACAGCTTCGAAGAGATTTTTGTTCTGGATCCAATGCCCACTAGCATTGGTGGCGGGCGTTGGGATATTTTTCAGCATTCCAAAGTCATTTACTTCAGGGAAACATAGCAACGCCGAAGGTTCAATAAGGGCTAAACTTGCTAAAATAGATTATCTCGGGGCGTTTACTCTGGTGCGTTTCCTTCTCAAGCTTTTGGGTTATCTGGAAGCTGATTGATCTGCAGATGGCAACTCTTGTGTCTTTCCTCTACGGTCTCTCCTCGCCGAAGATCCTCTGGCAGCCACTCGTCGTCTCGCTTGTCTTCCTCTTGGTCTTCATTTTCACGGAAGTCTATGTAGCATCCGAACCCATCATCCCAGTCACAGTTCTTAAATCCCGCGGCGCGCTCCTTTCTTGCGTGGCGCAGCTGGGAATCATGGTTGCTAGGTGGATGGTGCTCTTCTATACACCTGTGTACGCAATAGCAATTCGTGGCTGGTCACCTGCTTCAGCCGGTTCAATCTTGATCCCCACGAACCTTGGGTTCGCCACTGGTGGCCTACTAGTTGGCTGGTTGCATATAAAGCGAGCTGGGAGCTTTTGGCTGTATGAACCCTCCCCTACCTCTAATTGCTCCCTAATGGCCGACGAATATATATACTAACATTGCCGCAATAGAGCTTCCGTGATCGCGTACTCCCTCTTTGTTTGTACGCTACTCCTCATCTCCCAGATCTCCAACCCTTCAACTCTGCCTGCGTTTTACTTCCTCGCTGTCTTCATCAATGGGTGCTGCACGGGAGCAGCTTTGAATTATACGCTCGCTCATCTACTACACCAAACACCTCCCTCAACGCATTTCATCTCCATCTCTCTTCTGGCCACGTTTCGTGGCTTTGCCGGTTCGTTCGGCTCTGCTATTGGCGGAGGCTTGTTCGTGAGATTGTTGAAGAGTGGGTTAGAGGAGGGCTTTGAACAGCACGGCGGCTTGGAAGGTAGAGAAGAGTTAGTGAGGAGATTGCTTGGGAGCCCGGCGTTGGTGAAGACCTTGACCGGGATTGAGAAAGTGGTAGCCGTGAAAAGCTATGTGGGAAGTTTGAAGGGCGTGCTATTAGCCGGGGCCATATTGGCACTGGCGATGGTTTTCATCCAGGCGGGCACGGGGTGGAAAGGCGGGGTTGAAAAGGAGGAGACCGAGGAGCGCGTCGTGGGTAATGGACTTGGGGCAGAGAACGAGGAGTGGGAGGAAGGGATGGAGCAAGGTGTTTGAATATTTGTGGATGTATGAACCAGGCTGGCTAGATGGATTTGTAGATTGGATGCTGGCAACTAGATTAATAGACTTGTAGTTCTTCGCACCGAAGATGGTGGAGTCTGATTAGGGCGCAGAGACTTTTGCATATCTCACTCGAGGGGAAACGGAGCTTTGACGGAAGCATGGTCATAGACCCAAGCATCATCATGTGCACTTCTTGCACCGAATCAACCGCTACAATATGCATCTCTCCATGTTGCCTTGTCTTGTGAATCGTATTGTGCCCCTCGAGACCCTCAGATGACCTTGCCGCAGCTCGTGTCTCCTGCTTCTTTCACGCAGACTGCCGAGCTCTGTCCCTCTTTGGGTTCCACAAGGTGATTCGCATGATTCTCATGACCTGGACAGATGAGAAGGAATACAGCACGGTCGGCCGGGAGACAGGGGGATCTGAAGAATGTGGGGGATGTGCAGTAGGGGTAAAGGGGACTTGTAGTTATATGGTTGTTGGGCCCCTGACTCAGCCCTGACTGATCCCTCCTCGGATTGGCTGCCGCTAAGCCATTCTGAATTTTCTCGCGCGTTTCACGACACTCCCTTGGCAGCTTGGCCGGGCATTTTCAGCCGCTCGGGTTTTTTAGATCTGAATCCACCGTCGTTGGTTCTCCTTTTTGATGGGTCTTGCCTCGGGGATCCCCTCACTTTCGGCCTGATCGGGTAAGCCTTATGAGGTCAGAGTCAGGAGGGGGGTGGCGGGCAAACGTACCCCCAGGAACCGTCTTCGGGGCAACGATGACGCCGTTTCACTGTTTTCCTTTTTCACGTACAACTACCTAGGTATCCCCTCCCCTCACCTCCAGCATCTGTTTGTTCACGATGCTTTGTTCTTTCTGAATCCTTCTCTCAGTATCTGCCTCCAAGGTTCTCTCTCTCCCTTTACAGAGGGGGCTCCTTTTATCCTCTCCTTCCCCTTGAACCCCTTCTTCATCTTCGCCTGCCTACTCTCAAAAGAAGTCATTCCTTCTTAAAGTCCAATTCCTTCAAGAGCAACCTCTCTTTCAGAAGTTCCAACTCTGAGCACTCTATCAACTTGACCTCCACGATGCTCCTCTCTCTCTCCCTCCTTACCTTTGGCCTCTGCGCCTCTGCAGCAGTCGTCCCCCGCCAGACAACACCATGCTCCTTCTCCATGACCGCTGTCGGTCCTCCCAACGGCACCATCGTGGAAGACACGATCGGCGAGAATCGCATCGGCGGCACCTATCCCCAAGGCGTCTACACCATCTCTGCTCACAATTTGACCGATTCACTGGGTCACAAGTGTCTCATCTACCCCTCAACTTCTCAATTCCAATGCACTCAGGGCACAAATGGAGCGTCGAACTTCTCCCTCGCCGATGATGGATCGCTGTTGTTTGACGGGAAAGCACAGTGGTGGGCTTGCCCTGCTACAGGCCCGGGCAACGATGGAAGTTTTAACATCTTCGCTGATACGAAGGCTGATACTACGGGTTGTCAAGCCGTTACTTTGAAGACGTATGTACACAAGCTCCGAATCCGACAAGATACAGCTCCTAACCTCAATTCCACAGTGGCGGATTCTCCTGCGCAGCTCTTGGGTCAAGTACAAGCACAAGCGCAACTGCAACCAGCAGCTCAAGTCCCGCTCCCTCGAGCACCACCACCTCTTCAGTCTCATGCCCAACGGACATCTCCTCAGGGACCTTCCAATTCCCGCATTTGATTATCCCCACCTCCCCCAAAGCGCCCAACCACACCTTCGGCAACACCTACCAAGCCAGCATCTCCCCTATTAACACGACGCTCTTCAACTTCGACATTCCCTCCACCGCGCCCTACGCAGTCGGCTCCAGCTGCGCGCTGCTCTTTCTCTTCCCCTACGCATCCTCGCTCGCACCGTCCGCTGGGAAGTACTATTTCTCGGGCGTGGAAGAAGAGGAGGGCGAGCACGGCGGACTGGATTTCGCGCTCCTGCAAGGCATCGCAACGTCAGCGACGACGTACGCAACGACACCCGGCGTGGCGCAGGATTATGGCAAGACGGAGATTTTGCCGGGCAATAATTATACGGTGGCGGTGTTTCCCTGTCAGAGCGGGAAGACGGTCACGTATTCGGCGAGCAGCGTAGGGAATGTGGAGTTGGATTATTTCCAAAATAGTGCGCCGAGCCCAATTGGGTTGTATGTGGTACCATGTGCGTGATGAGGGAAGGTCTGGGTTGGGATATGATGGGATGGGATTTGGACGGGGAAAGGAGGCTTTCCATTTGGCCAAAATGGACATTTGGGCGTTGGGGCTTCTTGCATGCGAAAAACATCATTTTGCTGCCTACGATACATAGAAGATAAACGTAGTAGTGATGCAAGGTGTAAATAAACTAATTGCGATGGCAATTTCATAACGCCTATTACAACGCCTGTTGTAGCGTCTCTTATATACGTGGGTTTTGGCCAAATGGAACACCGTAGCCGACGATTACCTTACTTTAGAGATATCAGACATACAGAATCCGCCTCGTTTTGGGTTAAGGATTGATTCACTCCAACTCAGACACAGGACCCTAGAGAGTGCTAGAGACTGCAACAACCCGAGAGCTGGGAGACGACTGCGAGAAGGCAAAAGGGAGTCCGCAACTAGTCCGCAAGCCAGCGGGGCTACTTCATCTCAACAACCTCAACCGACTGTTACCCAAGGAAGTTAAATTATGGGTGGCATCTGTCATAACCACAAGGCATTTCAGAAACTGGCAAGCTGGGAAGATGTGAGCGAGAGTGACGTTTTAAAATCAGACGGAAGAGCTGCCACGCAGCACCTCTTCCAGGGTTCTGAGGCTCTTGTATTTCTGGAGGAGAGTATAACGGAGGTTCAAGTAGAGATGAACCCGAAGGAAGTGGTCTGACTACGCGCCCAGCGCCGACTATGAACGAAGAACACCCTTTATCAGCATCGTACTTACTACATGGCGGCTCATCTTTCTTGAAGCAGAGCGACCGCTGACATGATCCTGGCACTGCAAAAGACGTTTTGCGCGGAATAGCAATTTGTACAGCAGCGTAAGCAAGCTTAATATAGTCATCAACTAATTCACGATTCTCTAGACGCAAAAATGAAGCTATTCCCAAATCATTAGTCATCAAGCTCAAAGTCCACTACGGCAACCTTTAGCGATACCCCACGTTCGCCCACCTCCACACCCAAACGGCGCACGTCACCTTGGACCATAACAACCTCTCGGACAAAATCCCCCCCCCCCCTCCTCTAAGATGTCCTCCAGCGAAAGCGACGATGACCACGACAGCGATGGGAGCATCTCCGCCGGGGGCGCACCAGAAGCCTCCACCACACCGCGCAAACGCGGGCGTCCTCAGCTCACGCCGCTCGACGCGTACAAGGACCTCATCATCAAGCTGTTCTCGGAGGAGGACGTGCCGGTGATCGACATCGCGCGGCGGCTGAACGTCGAGCACGGGCTGGACATCAGCGTGCGGACGATCTCGCGGCGGCTCACGGCGTGGGAGGTGCCGCGCAAGAAGCAGCGGGCGCCGCCGTCGCAGGAGCTGCGCGACCGCATCGTCTTCTACTACAACAAGAACCTGAACGATGAGCAGATGGCGCGGGCGCTGCACGACGACGGCTTCGAGATCAAGGTGCGCAAGCTGGCGCGGCTGAGGCAGAAACTGGGCCTGCGCAGACGCTCGAGATTCCCCGAGTACAGGGAGTTTTCTGACGAGGGGGACGAGGCGCCGGCGGGGTCAGAAGGAGGAGCTCCCAAAGCGCCCACGCCCAAGAAGAAGAGGAAGAAGGCAGCTGCGAATGCGGCGTTGATACCCAAGGTTACGGCGTTCGTGGAGAAGTACATGAGCAAGTATGATGGGTCTCATGATTTCAATCACATCAAGAGAGTGGTAGGGCTCGCACACCTCATCTACAAGGAAATCAACTCGCAGAGGGAAGCAGACCCGACGCATGGAGGAGGAGAGGAGTTAGACCTACACGTAATTACGCTCGCAGCCCTTCTGCACGACGTCGGGGACAAGAAATATCTCGAGCCGGGCCAGGACGGCAACACGCTCGTCCTCGCGACGCTGCTGGGGTTCGGCGCCCCGGAAGACCTGGCTGTGAAGGTGCAGCGGATTGTGCTGGGCGTCTCGTACTCCTCGGAGGTCAAGGACCCAGCGCAGGTGACGGCCATGATCCTCAAATACCCGGAGCTGGCGGTCGTGCAAGATGCGGATCGGCTGGATGCCATCGGGGCCGTTGGGATCGGCCGGACGTTCACGTTTGGCGGGGCCAAGGGCGCGAGGAACATGGGCGAGACGATCGAGCATTTCGAGGAGAAGCTGGAGAAGCTCGAGGCGATGATGAAGACGGCGCCGGGAAGGAGGTTGGCGCGGGAGCGGACCGAGAGGCTGAAGACGTTCAAGGGCTGGTGGGAGGAGGAGCAGAGAGAGGCCGAGGGATTGCTGCGCAGGAATTGAGAACTGCTGGGCTGCTGGAGGAGTTACTCAATTCATCTAACCTACCTTACCTACCTACCTTTTCTTACTTCCTGTCAATGGTTAAGGTACATGCACCTGTACATGATGAGTACATATACGCATCAAACCTTCATAAAGGAAACAAACCGTCCCTCCTCCCTCCAAGCTCTCCTCGAATCTTCTTCCCTTATCCTCATTCCACATCCCACCACGCCAATACGGTCACGCATCACGATCTCGCGCGCTTTCCCCAGGAAAACGGATTTTACACGCACGTGAACCCTTTCCTTGCTAAAGGAGCGGAGGGAAGGATAGGTATGGATTTATAGGTATAGGTATAGGATTCATTTGGACAGGAAGGAGATGAAAGAAGCAAGCAAGGAACACGTCTGTTGATTCTCAGCGCCCTCTCCCACTATTCCGCTCACGCTCTCTGCGATCCAGTTTCTCATTTCAAAGCGCCAGCCATCTATTATCTATCGTCTTTCCAAAATCTAAGATATCAGTATACGGACAGCGGAACTTCTATTAAAAGAAAGGTCGTACAACACACAAGAAACCCCTCCTCCGGTCCCCTTCTGGTCTCGCGACCATTCTAAAGCATAATCTAAAATATGAAATCTCGATACCTGCCCAGCGCAGGCGCCTTGCTCCCCGAAAATTCATGATGCAGGCCGTCCAGCGCCGCTAGGTGCTCTGCGAACTTCAGCCCCCTCTCGTTCTGCGCCACAATGCGCTTCCAATCCCACTCGTCGCCGGACGACGCTGGGGCGGCATCGGCATCAGCATCTGCGCCAGCTTCGACGATCTCGGGGGTTGAGTCGCCGCTGTTACCGTTCATGGTAGCCCAGCCGCCGGGCCGCTCGGGCAGCATGCCGGACGCAGCGAGGAGGACTTCCGGGTGGACTGTGAGGCGACCCAGCTTGACAACGTACTTGGAGACGGCGCTCGCGAAGATGTTCTTCTCGTCGACGTCCTCCTCCTCCGGGGCGGCCTTACCGTCGCCCTTGACATCGTAAGGCTTGGAGCCGAACCAGCTGCCGTCGGTGAGGATGTAGGAGCGCGGGCGCACGGTGCCCTTCTTCACGAAATGGGTGACGACGTACAGCCACTTGCGGTCCCAGCACAGCATGCGCGTCCACATCTCGAAGGGCTCGTAGATGCCAATCTCGCGCTTGAAGCTGCACTGCACGCCGCCGAGCATGATGCCCCAGCGGCCGAGGACGGGATTGCCCTGGGCGTCGAGGACGAGCTTCTCCTGGGCGTTGTGGTGGAGGCGCGCGATGCCCGGCTGCAGGAGGCAGCACACGAGGTGCGACCGCGTCACGTCCAGGTCCGAGAAGTACGTCGAGTTGGACTTGTGGAAGTTGTAGTCGCATTCGGAGAGCGGCGAGCGCGAGCTGGTGATGACGGGGAGGAAGAGCGTCGAGGGCGCGAGCTCCGGCGGGATGATGCGTTTGCAGAAGACGCAGTGCCGGAGGATGGCATTGAAGACTCGGTACTGTTTGATTTCACACTTAGTATAGATGTATGCGTATGGCTTTGGAGGAGGGGTATCGGAGCAGGGGGAGCTACTACTCACATGCCATGCAAAAGGCACATTCTTGAGATTCGCGACCACGACCAAGAGCGCCGCGATGCGTGAGTAACTCCCAGGGCCAGTGAAGGTGCTGGTAAGAAGAGCACGGAGGTTGATCCGTGAGGAGCCCGCGGCCACGACGAGGGCTGTGGTGAAGGCGATAGATTTCAAGGGGAGGCGGGTAGCGGAAGCCATCTTGAAGACATCAAACGAACGAGATGAGAGAGAGCGCGCAGAAGGAACAGAGGTTCAAGAGAGACCAAAAAGATACTTAACAAAATAGACGTTGAGAATACGAAGAAACCGCGGAAGGAGAAAAAGAGAGAATCGCAGGACTTCAATCGTTGAGGCGGGTCAGCCCTTCACAGGCTTTCAGCTTACGCCGTGGTGAGGACTGTAGTCTTGCACGGAGTAAAGATCTTCTTCTTTCGAGCCGAGGCATCGGAGTTTTCAAGCACCGACCTGCTTATTCATCCGTACATGTGAAGGAGGTCGTTTTTGAGGGCATTCGCAGTTCTCGAAGGGAGAACACACCACCATCGTCGACTGCTTTTCGACTTGAGGTCGGTGTGGATTCTGTTCGGTGTGCAAGTGAGGTTGCTGTCGTGCTTCGCATCAATCACGATTGGATGCGGAATTGCCGAGATCGAGCAAGTTTTTTTTTTGTCACTCGACGGGTTGACGGCTTGACAACTTGACAAGTCGACAACTCTTGTGAGCCAACAGCGTTGTGCTAGATGGATACAACGTTGTATAAGGAATGGGATGATACCAAGGGCCTCGGGATAGGAATTCTAACTTGGGGTATGACCACGTCCACGGGATGAGCGACAGCATTGGCGTATATGTACAAGACATGTACAGTAAGGGAGTAGTATATGTACAGATCACCCAGGTTGTATTTCAATTTATTTTTATTTATTTATTTTATTTTTTCATTCATTTATTTGCTTTTTCCCCAAAAGAAGACTTCTTCTTCATCTGTTATTATTTGATTACTATTCTTCAAGATGATGATGATGATGAACGGGGGAACGCGAAATCTCTTCCTGCATTGCATATCATCCCACCCCCCAGCCCATCTCGTGGCTCATCAACACCACATACATAGGTACATAACATCCAATAGCCGAAAAGCCGGGACAACAACAATCTCTCATTCAAACCCTTCCTCCAGCAGCAGCAGTAGGGTAACATGCAATGCAGTGAGTGGTAGTCGGACGATCCTCCAGATCAGATGCATACATACATACATCGTGCCGCCCTGCGCCTCTCGGACATTTTTCCTCTCAGCTATCGAGATCTACGTCCCGTGGCACGGGGAGGCGGGAATGCGTTTTTGTTTTGTTTTATTCACCGGTTTTCTTCTTTTCCCTACGGACGGTGTGTACAGAGAGGAGCACAGCTGCTTGCATCGATGGAGCCAATTATATTTAATTACCTCCTGTTCTACAGTTCCTTTATCTCTGTATGTATGTACATGATAGCATAGCATTACCAGCCGCTTCTACAGAGCAGAGCATTACCGGGGACGGTTCAAGGGAAATCTAATCACATACATAGAGAACCGGAAACCAGGAAAAAGCAGGAGAACACACATACATACATACATGCCATGACCTGCAGGTCTCTCCCTACGAGGTCTCAAACCCTTTCCAACATGTTGAAGAAACATGCAATGCAGCCACAGTAAGTAAGTAGGTAACATAGGTACATATCTTACATACCTTACCTTACCTACCTTGTCCTACATATATCCAACAAATGCAAATACGAAGCAGGCAAGTGACGCAATAATAACATGCTCTATTAGATAGATTATAACTTGTTACATGAAGTTGCCGGTTTTGAGATGGGTTTTATATGATAGAATACATACAGTCCAGCACACAATCTCTCCCAAGTCCAAGGTCCAGGTCCCTCCCAAGCCTCCCTCCCTCATCCCCAATCCAATCCCTCAAGACACCCTCCTCCTTCTTCATAAACCTCCCCTCCCAACCACTCACTCACTCCGCCATGCACACCTCCGTAATCCATCCCCTGTCCCCTCATAATCATCAACCACCCATCCACCCATCTCATTATATCACATCTCACACAACACACAATCTCTCGCTACCATATACTCTACACAGTAACCTGCATGACCCCCCCTCCCCTTCTCAGTCCGTGCGCGCGGAACGGGACATGTCAGATCCCCGAGTGTTGATCTGCGATCGAGTCTATTATCTATCATATCTTCTTTCTACACAGTAGTTCCCTTCCCCCCCTCCTCCAATCCCCTGTCTATATATCTTACCTTAGAACCATAACAATAATAACACCTTATCTAATCCACATTTCTCTTATAATTTATTTATCAGGTATGGTATTTCTAAGCGATAGGATAAGGCAAGGCAAGGTAAGGATTAAACCAAACCAAACCAAGCTAAAGTACCTACCTACCATACTTCAAATCCCGAACTTTCATAAGGTAATGGATCCCCGCTGTCCGCTGAGCCGCGACGGACGGGGGCGGGACGAGTAGTAAGAAGCCGCCGCTCGCTATCTTTAGCTTTGGTTTTTTTGGTGGTGGTTGGCCTATACTACCTATACTATATGTAGGCTTTATGCTTGCTTGCTTACTATATGTATGAAATGGCATGGAATATGCTTGTTAGGAAGGACTGGGGAGCTACTGTGTTTAGTATCTACACCGGAGCTTTTTTTCTTCTTTTTGATGAGGGCGGGGCGGGGAAGGATGAGAAGAGTAAGAGGGGCCCTGGCTCGGCTGAAATATTCTTGCTCTTAGGTGCTTGAGTTAGACACTTTTTCGCGAAAGTTACAATCTGCTTTGTTGTTAAGCTTTGTATTATTGTATTGTTACAGAGATAGGGCGGATGGATTTGGATGGATGGATGCGACTGGACTTGCAGATTCGCAAGTACCGAGGGAACATGGCACCAGATATCCATCCATCCTTCCATCCAGCCTTCTATCTATCTATCTATCATTTATCTACTTTATCTATACTAGCTAAACAAGCTAGGCACCAGACCAGACCAAGACCAGACCATGCCAAAACATGACAAGACGCGGCGAGAAATGTCAATGGCTCGAGGAACATGCCAGACCCCTGAACACCTGAATACTAGACACAAGCCACCAACAAACTAGGAACTAAGAGTGTAAATGCCACACCGTTGGATATATGTAGGTCAAATATGAGAGCGGGAAAATAAAAAAAGAGATAAAAAAAATAAGAGTAACAATTCATGTGCTGTGTTTGTCTGCCAGCGCGCCCAATGAGGAGAAGGCGGGGTGATGGACCCCGCGTGTAGTGTGTGGTCTTGTGATGTGTTGGTGCTTGCTGGCTTCGTTTGCTTTGCGACTCGGATGCTAAGATATGCTGCTGACGATGCTGACGATGATAAACGATATGGTGATATGATGATGATGACGATAACGACGATGATGATAATGCAGCGCTCCAAATCTCATCCATTGTAAAGACACGTAACGTAGATGACGGGGGAATCAATCCTGCAAAAGATCTAAAGATCCGCGCCACCGCTAAAAGATGCTGATAACATGAGCCGCCCATCCTGCCAGCTCCCCGGCCTCCCATGCAGTATATACGTTTTGCTGGTTCAATAAACACACAAAAGAAGTCGCTGCCGCCCGATACCACCCGCAAATATACTCGGTGCCTCAGTACTCATCATACACGCGCCACGGGGCTTCTGTCTCTCGCATGAGCTGATCAAGTCATCCTGACGTCCCCGCTGGAGCTGCTTCGGATACTCGAGCTGAAACTCGAATTCACGCTGTAGTGGTGCGCCACGTCTTTGTCGTCTAGCATTCCCATGATTCGTCCTGTGTGGTGTAGGATCTTGTAGTCGATGAAGAGAGCTGACGAACGGTGCGCGTGTAGCCAGAGGAAAGACAGCGTTTTCTTGAGGAGGGTCTGAAGCAGCTGTGGGTCCACAAATTGTTTTAGGATAGGGTCTAGATAAGCTGCTTGGAGAGTCAAGACGTTGCCCCATTGCCTGTATCATGTCAATAACACGCAACCAATAAACGAATCTTAATAACATACGCATGTGCTGTTCCCCAGATATTCGTGACGATCAATCTCTTGTGTCCCGGATCACCTAGGCCATAGAAAGCCGTCGTGCTCTTGATAAGAGACTTGATACCCATCTCTGCATATTGGAGAATCTTCGGGTCGATCTCTCTCATGTCTGCCTTGAGCGTGGGAACCGAGACCCCGCTCTTGAAATCCTTGGAGATCTGTTGGCCTCGGAATTTCGAGTTTGCGGCTGAATGCTCGAGTATCTTCAACACGAAATCTCTGTAGGTGATGACCCGAGCACCGTAGAACTTGGCCCGTAGCCGTGCTCCGAGGATATCCGTTGCTGGCGGATCGTCCTCCTCCCACCTCATATTAGGTGCCACGATGTCGATCTGGCTAAGGCTTCCTTCACACGCTTCGATAGTGGCAAAGTAATTTGGCTTGTCGCCTTGGGAGTCTATCCTAAGGTTAGCAACAAGTCGGTTTCCTTTCAAGAGGCGCCAACCTTCGGGATTATAAAACATATTATGCAAAGTGTTGAGGTGTTTCCGCAGATACAGCTGAGCCGTGTAGCTCTCTAAGATTAACGAATCAAGGCCGTCAATATCCCTTGCTGCTTGCAAATTTGGGTGTGGCATCCCGTCTTCGAGCGTTAGGATACCAGAGTGTGGGCAAGGTAACTCGGCAACAATATCACTGTAAGACGTCAGCTTATGATCTACAAACTCCTCTATGCGACACAGACCTCTCAAGCTGCAGACACGTCCAAAATGCAAAGACTATAGGATTGTCCCTGTGTGGGATCACTTCGTTGTTCTTCTTTAATTTCTGTAGCCGCTCGAGTTTCCTGTATCATTTAGCTTCGTCAAATATTAGGAGTTAGGAGTACTTACGGTCTCAAGATGACCTGGAGCCCCCGGCATGCGTTGTAGATATAAGTGTGACTTTCCAAGACTCGCCCGAGCTGACCGTGGTATAGACCAGCAAGGATGTTTGCGTGAACATGCTGGAGGCTGTTTCCTCCTAGCTGATTTCCAATGATGTCCGTTGCTAGTGCAAAATATGAGAGGCCTGGCAGGAGATCCAGATTTCTGGCCTTGGGGTTGGCCCTCTTCGGGAAGAAAGGCGGGCCTTCTAATGACGTCCTCCGGCTGCGAGAATGCGCTCCTCCCTCTTGTGGTGATGGCAATCCCGTGGGGGTAGACATCGTAGGGGAACTCTGAACGGGATGCCCGTTGCGCATATGGGGTGAAGCCCACGTTTGGTCATCATTTTGGTCAGGGTAAATGTCCGGAATCTTCTTGGTATGCTCACAGATCTCTCCTAGAGCCATGACCAACAACACAAGAGCCGTACTGATTGATCGGAATGGATGTCCAGGCTTATGATCCCATATGCTTTGGCTTGGAACCTCCGAACCCTCCGCCGTGCTAGCGGGAGATCTCTTCCGCTTCCGTCCAGGACTCTCTGGAGCTCGACTCCCTCCGCCTACGAAGCTGGCAGATGGACCACGCGTATTTGAACCATGACCAGTTAAATTCTCGACCTGCCTTGGCCTCGCATGACTTGTCGGAATCGATTTCAGGAAGGCTTCGACCAGCGCGTTGAGGCGCCGCGGTATCAGGATAGGATGCATGTTGTTGATGTTCCGGTTATAGCTATCCACGTATCTCAACACCGTTTCCCGCCTCAGATCCGGCATTCCTTCCGTATCGATCACGTTTCCTCTTTGGATAGGAGGGCTATTGTCATCTCCAGGAGGAGTCAAACCCCCTATCTGGCCCCATTCTTCCCCCGCGGGTGATGAAATATCCGAATTGGTATCACTTGGGGTGCTTTCAGCACCGTAATCAGCTTGAGGATCCTTCTCATAACCTGGGGGTCGGTCCAGTCCCTCCCCCCTTCCAAAAAGCCTCAGGACCCCACGTTTCTCTTCTTGAATCATGGGATATTTCTCGTTCTTGATCTTTTCCGACGCAATCACGCCGCTAGCTAATTGAGCGATTGGTCCTACAAGAAGTAACCTTGCAGCCCCCGTCGTGTGGTTCACGGGGATCGAAGGTTTTCCTGGGGGCACTGGATCCCCCGCTTCATCATCTTCTTCTTCTTCTCCTTCCTCTCCTTCGATTCTCTCGAGACTCCTTTGCTGGCTAGGGGTAGATGGATATATCGGCTCAGTCTTGAAACCCTGGGATACGGACCCCACTGACGTCCGGGGATACTGTAACGCTTGGGCATTGTCACGAAGCCCCTCCTGGAGATTCGCCTCCGCACCTGGGACGCTGGATACCAATACCCTCTCGAAAAGATCTACTTTCCCAGAGAGGCTGTTCATTGTGCCCACGAGCTTCTCCGCCAAACCGTTGAACGCGCTCTCCATCCTCAGCACGGTATCTAAGATATCGGCTTGAGCTTTGTCAATCCTACTCTGGGTTAGTATCGCGTAGCTAAGGCCTCCGAAAAGAGAGGAGAGAGTTTATAGAAGAGATATAGCCACATATAACATACTGTTTGGGGGGCGGATCTCGGTAGACACAAGCCACGCCCTTCTCTTTACAGCTGCCACAGGCAGGCCTCCCTTCATCACATTTTGCCTTCAGCGTCCGGCAACTGTCACACGCCTGGGCTGCCCTCTGCGCCTTCCTCTTCACCGAATTGGCAGCGGCGGCCGCAGACGACGGGTACGCGAGGGAGGGATATGGATCTCGGGGGGGCGCAAGCCCGTGGGCATACTGGTTGTAGGGGGTCTCGCTGCCGGGCATCGGACTCTGCTGAAGGGGATATGGCTGTCGAAAGGCAGTCGGGCCCTGCGCGGGGGGATCGAAGTGAGGAGGATGATGGAACCGGTCTGGGTGCGGCGCGCTCACGCCGTGGTCGGGACCGGTCCCTGTCGAGGGAGGACGGTACTGTGGGGTGGGTGGCTCATCTGACGGATCTCTCTTGACCATTGTATCTCGGGGCCCGGTGGCGTATTGGGGAGGAGGAGGAGGAGGTTGCGAGGCAGGATGGTATCCATGCGAAGGGCCAGAGCCGGGTCTGCGTGGATCGGGATCGTACTGCGCATGCTCTGAGTGTCGTCGACGGTCATCTAAGGGGTGCGGCTGCGGCTCAGGTCTGGAGAAGGGCGGGCCATGCTGATATGGGACGGTAGGAGGAGGGAGTTGAGGGAGTTCACGCGACTGCTGGGGCGTCCATGATCCTATGCGCGGACGTTTCTGGTCAGGCAGGCCATTGTCCATCATTGTATACACAAGACAAGACAAGACAAAGACACTCAAGCGGGCACAGCAGTAGTAGAGGCCATGGACGGCAGTCGAGCGCGGCGGCTTCTTACAGGCTCAGAGCTAACACAGCTTGGTGGGAGATCATCTGTGCTGGAACTCTGGTAGGTGGGACAGACTGACGTGTAACAGCGAGCGGGTTGGTGGGCGTCCGGACCGGGCGAGGGACGAGCCAGCGAGGGTTAGAGGATTAGGATGCTTGGGACGCTTTCCAGAGCAAAGGTAAGGTAGGAGAGGCCGGAAGCCCTATCGAGGGAGCGTGAGGCGCGAGGCGGGAGGCGGAGGCGGGAATCGTGAGTGAGGCGCTCGGAGATGTTGGGCCAAGGGTTCGAGGGCCAAAAAGACGAGGGCAACACGACGACCTGACACCGATCGTTCGTGACGGAGTGAGCGTAGTGAGCGTAGCGGGCCGTAGTCAGTAGTAGTCAGTATTGCTCCGGGTGGAGACTTTTTCCTGAGGCTTTTTTGGCTTTATTATTTTTTTTTAATTTTTTCTTTATTTTCTATTATTTTCCTCAGACCTCTCTGGGTCGTGGGAAAGAAAGCTAGGCGGGTCCCCACTCTGGGCTTGCTTGGGCGTGGTCTCGGGTCACTCGTGAGTCCTGGGTCTTGGGGGGGAGGGGGGGGGCCGGTGATCTGCGAGCGAGGGTATTCTTTGGGAGCCGGGCAGCACTGGCTGGCATTGGCCGATGTGGCTGCAAATGCGCTGCAGCCCGTCTGTGCCTGTTCTGTCGCTATTCTGACGGTCAGAGGAGCATGGCTATCTGGGCGGAGGAGCGGAGGAGCGGATTATTAGAGGCGTACCTGGCACAGTGCCGTCCCGTACCGTAGGAGATGCTCGGTGCTCCTGGCGACTGGGTCCTTCGGAGCGGTAGGCGGTCGACGGGTGCAGTGGCGGTCCTGTCCTGTCGAGTGGTCGTCGTAGTGGGGAGTACTTAGTACTGTAAGTCGGGTCAAGGTTGGTGGTTAGTACATAGTAGTCGTCCTGTAGCGGCCATGCGACGGACGATTCGCTAGACGGCCGAGGCGGTATGCGGCAGACCTGATCGCTTTGTGGCGGCCGCGCAGCGAAGCAGGGAATAATGGACTGGGGGGGGAGGGGGGTTGGTTTTGGAGAGAGGGAGAGATGGATGAGCGAAGAACAATCAATCAATGATCAAGGGAGGGGAGGGGTACAGCAGAGGCAGAGAAGGAGGAGGGGAAGGGAGGGGGAACACGGGACGGCACGTCTTTGGGCTCTCGAGTAGGCGAGGAGCAGTCAGTAGTAGGGGACGAGAGGCCGCAGGCCGTGGCAGAGAGGATTACTGCAGTACTGGGTTGGTGGTCACTCGTTGAATTGCGTGGATTGTGATATGGCGGTGATGTGGTGATGGTGGTGGTGGTTGGTGGTGATAGTGATGAGATGGGCCGTGGCCGATGTGATACTGTACGGAGCACCGTAGCTGGATCCAGGCACTCTCCTGCCGCTTGGTCGTCACGGGGTCTGCGACTCGGCGGCCGCGTGAGAGAGACGAGGAACGAGAGACGAGAGACGAGAGACGAGAGACGGGGTCTGGCACGGTCCGCCAAGGGTCAGGGCCTCATCATGATGATGATACAGCTGTATCAGATCGTGGATGGCTGATTCGATGATGCCAGATGGTCCAGAAACCCAGGAAGCCCGGGAGGGAGGTTCTCGGTACGCCACAGCCACGCGCCGGCCCTGAACTCTCCTGCTAATTCTTGCCCTCGTTGGTCTATCACGACCAGGCCATTGCACCGTGCCGGAGCCCGTCGTGGGGGCGGCCAAGTCGTAGTCGCAGCTCTCTAGACAGGAAACAGCAGCACGCCCGCGAGCGTATTTCGAGTCGCAGGGCCGGGCGGTTCTTGCGCGGTTCATATTACCTCTTCGGCTCTTAGGCCCTTAGGCTCTTAGGCTCTCAGGCCCGTCCTGCGACGCCATGATGGACCTCAATCTGATACTACTCACCGTGGACAAGACGCGCGCAACAACACAAATACATGCCTCCCACAGTCCCAATCGGGTACTAATTCCCCCCCCCAACAGCGAACATGCCGAGGTATTTCCTTGCACATCCCGCTCCACCCCGCCCCATGCCGCCCCTCCCGACGTCTAGGACTCTAGGGCCCGTACCCGTACCCGGCCTGACGGAGCAATCACAGCACTGCCGAGTCCCGGCACGGCTCTTGCGACTCGAACGCCCTTGGATGCTCTTGGTAAACGCACGATGCCAGTCCTTGCTTGCCTTGCTGCATCGTTGTACAGAACTTTGGAGGAGTCCTCAACTTCCACGTCTTCCACGTCTTCCACGTCCTTCTCTGGTCGTTCTGGCGTCCGTCCCGACTCCCGCTGGGTGCTGGAACCTCCCGCGCGGCGCAGGCCTACAGACGACGTGATGCTAAAGCTCTCTAGTACGGTGCGTCCGGCTATAGCATCCATGATCTATCACTGCCCCGTGAGGACCTGTCCTCCGTGTGTACAGTGGTAGTGAGAAGACTACTTTCCCTCCCCGAGGCGTTAGGGCTGTACAGTTAGAACTACAGTTAGAACCTAGGAGTCGAGAAGGACCCGGCATCCCGGACTAAATCCAGGGAGTTGTATCATCCATAGTAGTATTGTAGTCCGGCAGGACGGTCGCGCTACGCGTAGCAGCGGCACATCATCATCACGTCTCAGTAGTTCGCGCTGATGGCTTGGGACCGCTGGGAATTGGCAACCACCAGGACCTCCCGTACCTGATAAGTTACTACTCCTCTTGGGTAGTCTTGCCATTAGGGAGCAAGTAGTCTGGATCCCGTTGTGGTGGTGATCCCAAGCCCAGCGCCATGTTTACAACTGGAAACCGGGAAACTTACAGCATGTGTGGAGGTCAATGCCGCCTCTGCTGGGACGAACCCATGAAAACCATGCTTGGCGGCTGAGAGAGAGCACGCACTGCCCTCAAGCCTCCAGCACCAAGGAAGACCTGGGAAATAGACGATTCTCGGCCGGGCCGCAGCGGCGAAACACTCGAAGCACGAATCACGAATCACGAAAGGAGCCTCCGTTCACCCCTCCCCCTCGCCCCCTCGCCCCCCGCCAGTCTGGGAGAGCAGCAGCAACGCCAGCAGCAACAGCACGACGTCGTTTCTGCCGCACGATGATTGTGGCAAGAAAGCTTCGTGAGTCATGCCCCGCGCTCCTCTGTCGTCTGTATTGTCTGCGTTGCCTGCAACATGTTTCGATGATGCTGATGATGATGCTGATGCTCGTCAGCGAAATGAAAACCGTCAATCGCGCTGCCCATCACTGTCCCTGCGCTGCGTTTTGCCTCCCTTCCCGTACCTTACTACCGGTAATAGTTCTCTGCTCTGCGTCGTCTCTGTCACAATAATACGCACAGAGGACATCCCAGGAAAGCTCCTGCGTCGCCCGCATCCAATATGGAGGATGTCCAAAGTACCCAAGTACTCCCGTACCTCTCTGCTCCTCCGCCGTGGCTTGCCCCTCTCTCTCCGCCCCTGTTCCGCCCCCCTTTTCCCCCTGCCCCTTTTTCCCCTGACCCTTGCTCAGGCGGAAGAATACTGTAACCACCATATTCTCGAATCTCCCTCCTGATTTGCAGGTCCCGGAATCAGGGAAAAGCAGGGGCGAGGAAAAAAGAAAAGCCCCCAACGCTACCGAATCCAAGGGGATGGGAACTCGCCTCTCTTGTGAGAAACGCACTAAGATGGCTTCGTTGCTCTTCCGAACCTTCCAAACAACCCCTCCCCTCCCCTCCTCCCCCCTGACCCGATGCCTCAAAAGGGTAATACTGTTCTGGGTGTAGTATGGTATTAGTAGTACGGTAACTGTACTCCGTAGGGTGGGGTTTCCTCAGATTAATCTCCACGTGATTTCCTAGTACCTGGCTAAACAGATCAGCGTGGGGATCTGTAAATTGATTTTAATTTATTTCGTTTATTTACGGCGTAGGGCGGTCCTGTTATACCGTATTCTGGAATATGATAGGAGAAAAAACGAAGGGTGCTAGGGCTCTCCTGTATGTCATTCTGCCGCTGTAGAATCTAGATTGCGATTTACCTTCGATACAGTCTTGTGCATGCAGACGCCTTCGAGCCCGTGGCGGGGGGCGCGAGGAATGAGTTGCAGTGAAACCTGCATTGTAACGGGACATGTCAGATTCGTGCATAACAGAAGCACCTGGCACGGGCTGAAAGGGAGGGACGATCACGTGGCGACTAGCGCGTGGGAATCTGGGATTGTTCTTTGGGCAAAGGGGGGGGGGGACTGACGGGCCAAGGGATGTGACTCTGGACGTTGGGATTCTCGGAAGACCACATACATACGGATGATGACGAGCGCGCTACTCCTGAATCCTGCGCATGGGTATAGATCTTCTCGCATTGTTTACTCTGTAGTAGTACGGTATGTACTACGACAGACCGCGTAGCTCCGTAGAAGACTAGAAGTAGTCCTGGTAGTCGGGTGGTGGTGCTACTGTACTGTAGAGTGTATACGGTATAACCATAGATGATAGGGCGTCTTCTGTCATAATACACGGAGTATCCCGCAGCATCATCGCGGCGGTCTGGGATCAAGGGCCTTTGTAGCCTTTGGCTCGAGGCTCCATCGCTCGTAGAGCGAGGGGCGAGGCGAGATCACCGCCCAGTGATAGGATCACAGGCCGTGAGCGCTCCAAGGGACTTCCTTCTTACTTACATACATAGTCCTCTGTCTTGTACAGTAGCAGAACACCTGGCCACGAACGAAACGAAACGTGTCTATCGTCGCATGACCACACACTTGGATTCCTGGCACTGAAAGAACGGTGGGTTTGCAGCAAGCAGCAGCATATCGACCGCTCCTCTCCCACTCGAGGTCTTTCTCCGTCCAGCAACGTCAAAATCCCGGGATTCGCTGATCTATCCCTCAGCCTCGTCATTCCCCGTCGGCGTCGCTATCTTGGGCCATCCGAGCTCGCGCCAGAAGGGGTTTGAAAGATTGGAATCCCCAGACCGTCGGGTGCTGTTCTTGCGGTGAGACTCTCACGGTGAGAGAAGCGCTTCCTTCCATGATGACATGATGGCTCCCGAATCCTCAACGTCTCGGCTCCGAGAGGAAAAGGGCCACTGGATGACACGACTGCTGTCCCCCATGCCGTCTGGCCTAGTGACCCAAGTTATCGGTCCCCAGTCCCAGCTCAGTACGTTGGGCATCACCGTCCAGAGAATGTCGCGAGACTCGAATCTTGATTATTATTCTCGATGCTGAGGGCCAACATTCAAAACGTCCGCCCCCATGACCTCAGTGGATGCCTTACCTTACAACGCAAGGCTTACGGTACGGAATATGTACGTATATACTCCATATTCTGTACTCCGTAGGCTGTACTCCGTAGCCCATAGCAGAGGAGATTATAGGGATCTTCATTCAAAGGCGCCTTCCTCCGCAACAGAGGTACCGTACATGCGGAAAACCGCGTTGCGGAACTGGGAGGTCACTCTGTACGCGAGGTACGACTATACGAGACGATACGCCAGTACGCGCACGTACATGCGGGAAGCTCGCAATGTCGGAGACGAGGTCGGCATTTCGTGGGTAAGGTAAGGGCGTATTACTCCGTGCCGTATCGAGGGTTGGATTGTATCTACTCCGTACTGTAGACTTGGAGTTACGGACGTAAATAATGGAGGACCCTGCTACTGTCTCTATCAGACAGCATCAAGGTCCTAACCGACGAGTCCCTTGTTAAAGTCACGTGAGACCCCAACATCCAGCAGCACCACCAGGTCCACCACGCTCCATCTACCGACCCAAACAATCTTCCGGGATCAACTCTATCCCCAGCTAGCTGGGTTCGGAGTACGGAACTCAATGAAAGCCGGCGCTTTACCCTGTGGGGGACAGATCGAAAGCCATCCATGATCCTGTGCTGCAGCGAATGGGGAGCCAAGGCATGGGTGGCTGACCGCCACATTTCGAGATAATAGAAAGTGATAATTTATGCAGCGCAGCCTTGACGCGTGACCCTGCCGCTGTGGAGATAACTCGGCGGTTGGGGGCCTTTGGGGAGAATACAGTACTACTGTATACTATAGATTGCTATTCCTACTATTAAAATTCAAAACTCAAAGTATAAATGCTATATTCCTCCGTATAGTGCACTGTGCTGCGCAGGTATTTGTAATAGCCATCGCGCCGTTCCTATACAAGAGCAGCTGGCCCGCGCCGGCTGATATGATCTGTCGTATATCTGTCACTGTGGCTGCATCTGCTATGAGAGATCGTGGAGGACTCGAGCTCGTCAGATCTCTGTTCTGTTCTGCAGCTGATTCATGTTTTGGATCTCGCGCGTATAGAACGGTGTAATATTGACAGTATTGGTATTATTGTACGGTGCCATAGGACAGCGGCTGTCGATCAGCAGTCGCGGGCGAAACCCGGGCTCTGCTCTGATTCTGCGATAAGCCTTGACCCCTCCACACGTGCCGCCCGACGTTGATACCTGCGAGCCTTGCAAGGCCGTTGGATTGATTCGCGCTGTGCGCACCGTGCTTTGCTGGTTGAGGCTCGTTCTATTGGAGCATATATATACAGGTCGAGACGTAATGTCTCACGATATTCCGTGGGGGACTTTTGACGTCCATGGGTAATGCTTCCTACCGTGAGCCAGTCATCAATCATGGCACAGGGAAGGGAACAGCATCTCCAACTGCCCCCCCTTCCCCCGTATCCGTACTGTAGAACAGACACGACAGATGCGGTGCAACCCGAGACCGTTGACGATATTAAAGGCGTACATAAGCCTGTCGCACACTCCGAGCATCGTCATGGGACTCGCCTTGATTTGCCCGAGTCTCTGGAGTCCTTGTGAAACGGGCGTTGCGAAGAATGCCAATCAGCGCGTGTTTGTAGCGAGTGCGAGGCTGATGAGATGATAAAATGCCCGAAAAGAGTCAGAAAGGCAAGGTCCCAAGCCCAGTGGCAAAAGAAACAAAAGCCTCACAGGCGCAACGCCATCGAATATCGCCTTAAAGCACGAGAAGATTATGATCCAGCCCAGACCAGTATCTCATCCAATTGGCACTGTTGCTTCGTTGCCGTCGAGAATCCGTCTCTTCTTTGAGGGTCTTTCCTTGCCACGCTCACTGGCTACGCTCGGTGCTCGCGACTGTGACCTCCCAGGAGGTATCTTACTGGGGCCATCAACAATTTCGCCCTCGGTGAAGACAAGATCTCCCGTCTCTCCCAAAACATCACGAGTAGCTTCTTCCATCAATATACCAAGAGCTATCAAGGCTGTCTCGTCCAAGCTGCGCCAGTCTCCAGAACCGCCATCTGTGGTAGCGCGTGAGTAAAAATCAGATGCGTAGCAATGAAGTGCCTTGAGAAGGTCTGAATCAGGGAGATCGGCATTCAATTCTCGTTCGTTCGCAAAGTAGATATCGGTTTCTTCGTATCGCGTAGGCGCATTCCTTTGTCTGAATAGCACAGCTTCCGGAGAAACAGCAGTTGTGGATGTAGAAGTTGTGTCTCGAGTGGATGGGATCACCAAGTCTTTGGGGATGAAGCCTGCTGCTGATATGCGTCCTTGGAGGGTATTAGTGGGAATAAGAAGCAGAAGATTGAAGCTACAGCGCTTACCTGCGACCGCATCGTATACAGTAGCTCTTCTAGAATTCTTCTCTTCATGAACTGATTCATCTTGTAGGGCTTCTGGGTTAAGAAAACTCTTTTGTGAGAAAGCTTTGGACGTCATGGTGAATTGTTATGTAATTCGAAGGCATGACATGCAGTGGATGGTTTTGCGACGCTGGTGGAGCCTCTTTTGGCAAGGCAAACTTCCCGTGTCGCTTCGTTCAGCCTCGACAACCGCGATCTTAACGCACGCGTCGTCAACGACCATCAAACCCTACGAAGCCCCCATACCGTATACAGCAGCAGTTGCTGATACAAATGTATGAATCAGTTGCTCTTTGATCGGTCAACGGGCAACCTCAGCCCTCAGGCTTTTGCGCGGATCCAGACTTCACAGCTCCTTCATGCCATTCAGCCTGCTCCGAGGCTACGCTTCAATGGCGGCGAGAAGGAGGTTGCGCCCGCTACAAGCTCTAGCGGAAGTCTAGATCCTCCAATCAATGATCCGGAGGAGGGGAGGATATGGGCACATCAAGCAGGAGTAAATGCATTATCTATAGATATCGATGGGAGATTGTAGGTGCCCATCATCCATACTTCTGCTGTCTCGCTGACTCCAATAGCCTCGTTTCTGGAGGCGCCGACTCCTCGATAAAGCTCTGGGATCTCGAAGAGAATCAAGGAGTAAGACATACTTTTAGACCTACGGGAACAGTTGCTAGGTAACTCGTCGTTGACTATCCCTTCGTAACATTCTGTTAACGTTGTTAGAACTGCGTCAGCACATAAATTTGGCATCACCCATCTCAGCTTCTATCCCTTCGATTCTGCGGCCTTCTTGTCTTCCTCATACGATCATCACTTGAAGATCTATGCTACCGAAACACTTGCGCTCTCTGCCAATTTCGACCTGAACTCAATTGTCTATACTCATGCCCTTTCCCCAATTGCCAGTCACCTCCTGGTAGCTTGCGCTACCCAACACCCTGCGGTACGCCTCGTAGATTTACGCACCGGCTCCAGTACACACTCGCTGGCAGGTCACCACGGTGCCTTGCTGTCAGTGGCATGGAGTCCCGTACTTGAACACATTTTGGCCAGTGGAGGGATAGATGGCACAGTACGTCTTTGGGATATCCGGAAGAGCTCTGGATCACTAGGCGTCCTTGACATGGAAGACTCAACTGGGATTGCCGGCTTTGACGGTATGGGGAGAGGAGCACGAGGACGAGACAGGGGCAAGGCACATCAAGGGACCGTCAACGGGATTACCTGGACAGACGATGGTTCATACATCATCTCTGCCGGACATGATGAACGTATACGCGTATGGGATGCTGCCTCAGGGGCTAACACACTTGCGAGCTTTGGCCCAACACTCAAGAATGGCCATCTCTCGAATCTACCCCTGGTTGTATCCCCCACCTCACTAACTCCACCCCGCGGCGAAGTGCTTTTCTATCCCAACGAAAAAGAACTCCTCATGTTTGAGCTTCACGAAGGTAAATTGCTGAAGCGTCTGAAAGTTCCGGGCCCTGTCATGCCAACTGTGAGATCGAGAACGGGGGAACGGACCATCAAGAATCGGATTACGGCACTTGCGTGGAGGAGCGCGGTGGATGGCATCTACTCGGCGCACACAGATGGTCAGATAAGAGTATGGGCTCCGAGAACAGCGGATGATGCTATTGCGGATAAAGAAGAGGAAGATGATTTGAAGGGCCGCATTGCTGATGAAGATGAAAGCGGGAAGAGAAAACGCAAGGTATTGGATGATGTATTCAGGGATCTGACCAGGCAGAAAATAAGCTTTGGCTAGTCCTAAGTATTATGGCATTGACTTTATCTGTAAGTATATTAATGAATCTCACGCCCAAAAGGGTGACATGTCTGAGCAAGACCACAAGAATTCCCTTTTCGCCGTTGTGAAGATGCATCAAACCATCTCCTTCTCCTTTCCACTATCAGTCACAGCATGTCTCATAGCTTTTCCATTTTGTCTCTCAATAGTACTCTTCCTTTTCGCCCTCTTCTTCCTATCCACCGCCTCCCTCCACTCCCTCCCCTTCAGGGCCGCAGCGCCCGTCGCCAAACCCGAAGCTACCAAGAAAGCCGCACTGATTGTCGAGAACCAACCGACCCCAATCTTGTCCACAGCCGGCAAGACCGTTGCCGTGCCCAGCGCCGCGAAGAGATATCTGATCATATAATTCCCCGCAATGACCTCCGCGCTATTCCTCTGCATCACATCCAGACAATACGTGTTCAGGCTTGGGAAGCAGAACAGCTGCGCCACGCCCTGCAGAAACATCATGATGACGGGTAGCGGGATGCCGCCGAAGCGCTTCTCGACGGACCAGCCGTAGATCAACATGCAGCCGGGGATGGCGATGCCGAGGAAGGGCACCGCAGAGCGCAGGCGGTCCTCGGGCACGCGCGTCCCGTTGCGTTTCGCTTGCCACTTGATCGTGATGTGGTCGGCGTAGCGCCCGCCGAAGAAGGTCCCCAGTAGATATCCGCAGCCCGGTGCGAGGTAGAAGAGGCCAGACTGGATGGGCGTGGTGAGGTGGAAGCGAGGGTTGAGAACGTAGCGGATAGGGGTCAAGAGCGAGTACATGTTCCAGACGAGAGAGGAAGACGCGAGGGACACCACGATGAGGTTGGGGTATTGGTACAATCGTACCACACGCCAGGGGTTCGTCATGCTCCAGAGCACGGAGACTTTCTTCTTGAAGGGGAGGCCGACCAGGTCGTCGGATTTCTTGCGGTGCGCGGTCTCTGGGAGCAGGAAGAAGGCCCCCACCAGTGCAGCTCCTGCGAGCGCGGTTTGGAGGTAGAAAATGACGCGCCAGGATCGGAAGGTCACGATGATACCACCTAGAAATGGGCCCAGTGCCGGGCCGATCAGAGTTCCGGAGAGAAACCAGCCCATGGCTGTTGCTCGTTCCGTGGGTCTGTATATGTCCCCGATACAGGATGCCCCGATGGTCAGAAAGGAAGTCCCCTCGAAGGCCGTAAGGATACGAAATATGAAGTAGGCGGCCAGATTTGGAGATAAAGCTGTGCCAAGGGAACAGCCCAGGAACAGAAGGGCTGTTAGGAGGCATATCTGGTAAGCTGTCAGTACTAGAGCAAGGGTAAACTGGTGGTGGTACTGCTCGTTGTGGGCCGCCCAACAAGTGTATGGCTCTTGAATTACCTAAGTCAAGCTCGTAGTTCGGGACCTCAAAGCTTAAAACGCCATATCAAGGAAACTCAGTTGACGACGTCTAGAGAATTACAGACGTTCAAGAAGCCACAACTTCTATATGCCATGCCCCAAAGGTCTATGGGAAAGAAAATACTGGGTACTCTTACAATTCGTCTCCCATATACCTGACTCAATGGACCCCAAAAGCAAGGCGAAATTCCCATAAATAACATATAAAGAGCATTGGTCAAATTCATTATCGTTCCAGTGCAATTGAATGTAGCAGCCACTTCGGGGATTGCGGACAGAATTGTGGTGCTTGATATTGGAGCCAAGAAGCTGCAAAAGGAGAGGAGAGCAACGATGATCATCTTCCGTGAAGGCGATAGTCGATCATATACCTCGTCTGGTATCTCAACATACGAGGACGAATGCTGCATTGGAGCATCGTGTGTGTGGGATACGTGAGATGGAATGTGACTCAGGATGGTGGGAGGTTCGTTGATGGTGTGGATTGACTCCGAATCATCTTGTTGATTTGTTCGAGGAGTCTTCTCCGAGAGATCCACTGGGTCTTTTCCATGGTGGTTCTGAGACATGATGGATATGAATTTTCAATTCACCTCTTGGGGGAGTCGATCATCCCTCGTCCAGGTGCATGAAAGGCAACAAACAGCGGATGATATCCCATCAATTCAGTCAATTGCAGGTACAGAGCGTGAGAGGCAAATAATGAAGATATAAGCAAAGAGAGAAAAGAGAGAAAAGAGAGAAAAGAGAAGAGGCACAAAAGACAGAAAGGAAGATAGATGGTTACGCAGGGTATGCGGACCAGTGAGTCGAATCAGAATACCTTGACAGGATCCCGCCCATGAAGCACTCCGTCAAGGGCTTCAGCGGCCGAGCATCGGCCACGCAATGGTTGAAGTGGTTTGTTAGATCCACTGTCAAGGAAGGAGCCATCCGTGCCTTATGTATGATGAAGTCGCTCCATCTTCACAGCACACCGTCTGTTGCCGTCTATTACCGCCTGGACGATGTCAATCAAGATCTCTTGAACCCTCAATGAATGTATATCACATTTCCCCCCTTCCTTATCATTTGCTTTGCAAGACTACCCATCGACAGGATCTACAAAACCCAGCACAGAATTTTGCGGTGTCGGTGCCGTCATTATTCCGTGCTATCGCCGCTGAGAGGAAAGCTCCACGCCACGCTCGGGACAAAGAACATCGAGCGTATTCCGTATTGGTGCCCGACCTTGTGGATCTTGAAGAATCCTTGGTACAATCTGTACCGACCCTGGTTGTACATGAGTGCCAGAGAGTGGGACGCCATCGATGTAAGTGGGATGTCGGGGTAAAATCGCTTCGTATTGGCAAATGGTTATCGCTTCTGGTTGCTACGTTCCAGCTCGGTGCGGTTTTCAAATGGGCGAAGCGAAATATCAAAATATCGAATCGCTCGAATTGAAATCGATCTTTCCTCTGTCGGCTCTTCAATCCAGCTTTCTGTTCAATTCCAGGCTCTAAAACCCTGCCTTAGTCAAGTATTTTTGTTGCCAGCGATACTGAAACGCCGTTCAACGCGCCAATGGCCGTCGAAGGTTTCCTTCTACCTTAGCACGTTACTTTCCAAGACTCCTTGTTCAATGGGTTAGAATAATGATGTATAAGTGTGTTGAAGTAGGTTAGTTAAATGCGGTGAAGCTTGAGATCAAGAGGTATCCTCCTCCTCACTGCCCGTGGGCATTGCTCTGTCGTTGACATATTAGTCTGGCTGGTGGAACCTGGGGTTTAGGCCTTCCGCTATGCATGGAGCTTGTAAATATGGGACAGTGGCAATACTCCATAACTCCTTGTGAAGTTTTATACTCGTTGTTCCGGCTTTGAACCTGCTGTTATCCGAAGTACCCGAAGAGTCCGCCACGAGAATTGGAGAACATTCCGACAATTTACCCATGGCTTCATTCACCGTTGTCTTGGTAATAAACAGTTCTGCTCCCTCTTGAGCTCCTTCCTCGAACACAACTTCCAATGACTGCCTGCTTGGAAGTTGGCCCGCTAGGAAATCGTTCAAAACCATAATTCTGTTTGCTCTCAATCAATCTCATTTTCGGGTCATGCTGCTGGCAAACATACACACTCCGTACATCATAGATGATATTTCTGGATGGCCCTGAGTTGTATGGGCGTATAAATGAAGGGGGGTAAGGGCTTGCATAGTCACGGAAATCAGGAATGCACTGGCATGACCCGATCTTAACTTGAAATAAAGCAGGACAGCCGAGGACGATTCGTCTGCCCAGATAGTTTGAGGACGACTAGTGACACTTGTCATACACTTCATTTGGTGTCAGTCGGGACAGCTCCGAGAAAAGACATCCCGAGATAATTTGAGCCGGTTCCAGGAGAAAAGAAATGGAAAAGAGGCAGTTGGGTGGTAGTGACATAACGAACGTGATACCAAAGGCTGATCAAAGCAATATAATCCGAATATCCACAATCCTACAAGTAACTGAAGGGCCAACCTGATAATACCAGATTTATTGACCCAAAATGGACCTAAAACCTATAGCAAGCAATCAGCATACTCCTCGCTGCATGACCTGCCCGAACCACCCAAATCGAGTGGACTATTCAATGGTCTTCGTTAACAAGGATTCCGAGAATCATTTCAAGTCAAGATTGGTGTAACTTAAAAGCTGGCGTTTGAAAAAATCGCAGGAGAAGGTCTGGAGAAGGTCACCAATGGGACGCGAAACCCATGTATTCCCATCTCTGGTGTCAGCCTTGCGAAAATCAGTCTAACCATATGAAGCGAATAACCCCCAGCCTTTCACTCCACCTTCACTTCATCTCGGGAACCCACGCAATGCAGTCCCAGATCTGGGCATCCACAATCCCTCTCCATATCACCCATCCTTCTTCCGACATCCCGTACCTTATCCAGGTTCCACGGCTCTCGTATCTGCCCCTCCTCCTCCCCCGTCTGACCTCGTTCTTCGGGCCCTGCTCCAGCTTCTCCTACCAAGATATCCTCCTCAAGAACCTCCCCGTCGGGCTGCTCTTCGATCTGTACCAACCAGAATTACCATGGCATATCACACTCGGCGATGGTCCTCTCTTCGACATACATGATACCTATATCAACAGCGTGAAAGAGGTAAGCTCACAGCCTCGTCGCAACGGGGGGAGTATCTGACAGGTATGCGCCAGGCTGATTTCATCCGGAATGGAACCGCGAAGGGGATAATGTCGATGTCGAAGGAGAACTCCACGCAGTTATGGAACTCCGTACAGGATAGTACGTGCCCCATCCCGCTCTTCCGTCCTGTTCTTGGTTTGCCCACTGACGATATGAACGTAGATGACTTCAACACCTTCAACCGAATCAATAAGATCCTCCTCAACCCCGCAACCCCGCTACGACACATCCCGCTCCGAGTCTACATCCCATCCTCACCTACTGCCTCCGCTGAAGTCGGCTCCTTCAAGATCGTCCAGACGTTGGTCCCGCCGATGACTGCGAATCGAGAGGTGCAGACTCTGGGCTCGGCCCTGAATAGCATACTGCCGTCTCTGTTTCCTAGCCGTAGGGATGCGATACTGGCGGAGCCTATATTGCATGGGGCGCCGGTGCCGTTCAGGGCCCCGCTGGAGGAAATCATGCGAGAGGCGGCGTATGCGGATGGGTGGATACATTTGAGCATATCGATGATTGACGCATAATTACGATTAAAACGACGGGTTTCTTTGGGCTATAGAAAGAGGGTTCTAATCCTAAGGTTTTGGAAAGGATACCGTCAATTCTGAAATAAGGCTATTCGTGGGTATGGACTGGGCATCACTTCTGATATGTCCACTATTACAAAATGCTATTCTTCAAACTTGACGTTCCATCTCGAAACAAGAAAGCATTGAGCTTCAATCGTTAACTCCTCCTATACTAAAGACCATAGTTAGCCTGCCCAACCCCACCCTTCCATCTATCCCCCTCATTCATCCACCTTACGTTTCAACAACCTCTTAACCCCTTAACGTACGCATATAGGCGCCTCTCACTCCCATATTTGCTCCTTTCAGACCTTTCATTTCCTAGACATAAAGCACACGAAGAATATTCACATACGAGAAGCAGCATCCGAACTAAACGAAGATCTAGCTTTACAGATTCGCCTTTCCGGGCTCGGATACCAGCCGCGGTTTTTTCTGTTGGGGGGGGGTGGGTTAAAGAGGGGTGATCTGTTGAACGAGAGGAAGATGCCATTATTGGCCTCTGTGTATTTCGGTACTCTAGCCATTGCCTTCACTGGGACAAATAAGAGTCTTCAATGGCGAAAGGAGAGGTTTCTTTCTTCATATCAGTCATTACTGGTGCCATTTTGCTTGACAATTCGTCTGACTTTAATTTCTTCGGAGCCAGGTCTTACCATGTCATTAAGCGCTGATGTTAAGAGGGTCGCATGTGTAGGGACTGGAAAAGTATATTATATTGCTAGAAGAACAAAACAACCAAAGCCGTATCAACTTAAGTGATTTAAGTTATTCTGTGCTGTGAAAGCATCCCCTATAGACAAAATCGTGAGCAAAAGCTTTCATAATAGCCAAAATCTCACTGGATGGGACTTACCAATGTTGAAATTGTCCAATAAAATGAAATTTGGCGATCTTTTCCAAGTGTTGATGCACAGATCCGCCTGTTCTCCAATACTTCCCGATCCCGTTGCGGCATTGGTGCTCATATCATGCATGACGTCCGGGATATCAATACCCAAGATGTCGATATCTTTGAAGTGGTTGACAATCATCATGAGTCCATCTCCCTTTGATCCTGGTGGACGGTCGAGAGCGCAGGATGTAAAATTGGTGACGTCGTAAGCCGTTTCGAAAAAGTAGCTGAACTCGTCGAGGATGTAATCGACTTTAGAGGTATCTGCGAGGTAATCTGCTGCGTGTTAGGAAACTGATTGGACAGTAAATAGAAGGGAGGGAGAAACCGACCAAGGAACATGACAAGCCTCTTCCCATCATCAATCAGTTCTTGTAGGGTTGGCCATTCGTCCATCGAGAGTTTTTTAGGCGGTACATAGGCATACTTGTCGAGTCCGGTACTTGACATTGCGCTTCCGAACGTCGACACGTTGACCCGGTCACCATTGGTGAGCAGCAGAGTAACAACTTCGTTTTTATTCTTATCCATCCATGTCTTGATAGTAGATAAGTAGTCCGTAAGAGGCCCTGCGTTCAGTTCGAGACAGCTTGTGTGGCAGAGATGCAGCTCCCCGGAATTCTCATGTGTCTGGGCTTGAAGAAAACGGACTCCTGCATCCAGCTGGTCGGCAACCGATTTCACCTGGTTGTCGGTCGGCAGAATACCCACGAAAGCAGAGTCGTGCGCTCCTATCTGGGTGACGTTGGAGTACTGCCGCGAGCATAAGGCCGTGTTTCCATTGCAGCCCCCAGCGGACACCGTTTGACCCATGATGAAGAATAAGAGAGGAACAGTGCTCAAGAGAAGCATTTCCACTTGCGAAGCTCTTGGTTGAGGAGGTTATAATTCGCAGGTAGCCAAGAAAGAAGCTTGACAGAAAAGAAGCTCAACGAGTAAAAGGAAAATGTCTTACTTTTATACGGTCTCAATTGCTGTGGCTCCGGCACTGCACTACAGGCCATGATGTTCCATCCTTTCATTTCAAGCTTTGCTGTAGGAGCGCCAGCTTGGGAGCTTCCCCATTTGAACATCGGACCGAGCCACTTTACGGAGCAGCCGCATCGTAGGATTCACGACGAATCCTGCCAAGAGCTCAAGACGTGTAGCTCAGGAACGTGTTGATCAACCCCAACGTTACTCCTGCACGGAGGGTCTGGCGCAGAGGGTCTGATGATTGATGAAGGGTAGCTTTGTGGCTGCGTCCTCGGTTCCATTGTCCCTGTGGCGGGGTGGAGGTCCACGATCTGATTGGGCGGATATATCATGAACACTTCGACTTTCAAGGCATGAGAACAGCTGGGCCAGGGGATGGGGCGGTCGAAGGTCGAACAGCCGTCCATCATTCATCGAAGCACGACTCGGCTCATCTCCCGCCCCCTGCGAAAGCTGGGTAAATATGTATGATGTAGCCCAGGGGGAATCAATCGCATGTGAGAAGGTTGATGAGAGGGAGAACGCACGGAGGGTCCACGATTGCCATTCGTTATGAACAGGTCGCCTGGTTTACGCCAATTTGATAATGGAAAACTCGATATTAATCTCTTGACAATTGAGATAACGAAGTCAAATGGCAGGGAAGAATTCCCCAGGTCCGGCAGTTGCATGATCTCCCGAGCTATTTATAAAGCATCAAGCCTTTCCGCCAATGTGGAGACTCTTGGCTTACTGTACTGTATGTACATCGAATAATAATCAGACGTCTGGTTCTGGAAAAGGAAAGAAAAGTAAATCGATTAGAGTAAATCACAATTGCCTAAATAACTATCAACCCCGCATCCCCGCATTCTAATAGGTGTCTATACTGTAGCAATTTATCATAGGCCATCCCTTTGACACTAAGGTACTGTACGTATCTCATCATCTCGCGAACGTCAAGATATCCAAGCGGCAAACCGTCATCAAAGTTGTCGAAGGAAATATTACCCTCGAGGCTCAATCTCTCTTATGAGAATAACCCACACTATAGTAATGACTTGCCTGAATTTCAACATTCAGCTCCCCCATTTCCGGGCAAGGTTAGCCATTTCTTTCAATCCGCCTTTTCCATCTTCTTATTCTCCGATATCTTACACCGTAGCGGATGAGAATCATAAGATAGGGACGAATCTTCTTGCTCTTGAGGTTAGGAAGCACTCTGTAGCCCAAAGTGAAGGCCAATGCCTGGCCTGCATGGGTAAGTCACAGCTTCTATAGCGTGTGAATTTTCTCTTCTGATATACCGAAATTAGCAATTGCTCACAATGCTCGAACAAGGACTGGCAAGAAAAATTCTGTTGTTTATGGAATGTGCAGTGACAGCTGGGATTTCTCCCTCATTTGAATTGACAGTGACTCTGCGGCGAAGTTCTTCCAGGCTCATTTGGCTTGTCCGTGCCACATTTGAATCTTGATTCAACTCATACAAACAGTCCAACAAGGTCCTTTTCTATCCTCTATTAGCCCGGAATTTTTTTTATATAGCAGCTAGGTACTTGAAATTCTAGAAAAGAGAATAATTGATAGAAAAAGAAGAAGGATTACAGTTCCCCAATGAATTCATAAGGTAGATGTCTAGAGCAATTCATTATAGGCTATTTTCTAGTTAGAACTGTCGTGCTATCACGATCTTTACCTATTTACCCGGTAGCTGTTAATGCAATATAAACGACACGTTGAATAACAGCCAACCCCTTACTCACTTCTTCCTCCTCGATTAACTTTAACTTATCAAGATGTCTCTCGGCGTTGCTATTATCGGGAGCGGCATCTTCGTGAAGGAGCAGCACCTGGTTCGTCCCAACATCCTGATCAAATCCTTCCAGACCCCTCCATGATACCTTACGATAAGAGTTTCCACTCACTAACCCCGCCTCCAGCCCGCAGTCAACGCAACCGCCCACCTCACACTCAAAGCCGTCTACTCGCGCTCCCTCAAATCCGCCAGCGCCTTAGAACTAGGCCCGACCGTCGATCTCTACTCGGACGATGCAGGCGCCGGCAAGACCTACCACGACCTGCTCCTGCGCCCGGACATCCACGCCGTGATCCTCGCCCTGCCCATCACCAAACAGCCCGAATACATCGAAGCCGCACTCGCCGCGGGCAAGCATGTGCTCTCGGAGAAGCCGATCGCGGGCGATGTCAAGCGCGCCGAGCACTTGATCAGGTACTACCGCAGCGACAAGGTGAAGGGCGGCGCGACGTGGGCCGTGGCCGAGAACTTCCGCTTCCTCGAGAGTTTCGAGTATGGCAGACAGGAGGTCGAGAAGCTGGGTAGGATCCTAGGCTTCAGCGTCAAAATGTTTGGCAATGTGAAGGTCGGCGATAAGTATTTCGGTACGTGTCCCCAATTCCCCCTCTGCTACCTTGGGTCTCGTAACTGACCAGAGGTAAGAAACGGCATGGCGCAAGAAGCCAGACTACCAAGGTGGCTTCCTGCTTGACGGAGGTGTACACTTCATCGCTGCTACCCGTCTGCTCTTGGGAGAATCTGCAAAACCCACCGCCGTATCTGCCTTCACGACTCTGCTCCAAGAACATCTTCCCCCCGTCGATACTATCAACGCGATTTGGCACACAAAGTCCGGAATTTCGGGCACGTATGCGAATTCCTTCGGCACTACGTTCACGGGGAGCGAATACGCCGTGGCGTGTGAGAAGGGCATTGTCACTGTCACCCGCGGCAAAGTTACTGTCGTTCAAGGAGAGGGCAAATCTGCCACCCCTTCAGTGAAGGAGTTTCCGGATGAGGGCAGTGGTGTGAAGCAGGAAGTTGCAGCGTGGGCACAGGCCATCATAGATGGGGTTCCGAATCCGAAGCAGTCCCCTGAAGAAGCATTGGCTGATTTGGAGATCCTAGAGAAGATGCTGAGGAGTGGTGAGGGGCATGGGAAGACGGAAAGTTTGCAATTCCAACTTTAGGTTGCTAGGCTGTTGGCATGTGGGAAAAGTGGCTTTCACAATACCTGTCTTAGATAATAATAGCTGATATGAAGCAAAGAACCAAGAATACAATCTTTGATCAATCGATATCAGTCAAAGGAGAGGGAGTGGGCTATATGCTTCAAAGAGTAAATACTCACTCAAGCTCGTATAACAATACTTTGTGGTTTGTATTGCATGCATTCCTAATTGTACAGGATCAAAAATAGGTAGGTCGAGGTTCCCTGAAACCATGCATTCCGTACGCCGACGCCCACACAAATAGCTCCATTGCAATATCTGCCATTCCTCGGATCCCAGCTGGTGATAACTCTTTACTCAACATAATTATCTATTCTACTTCGGCATATCATAAGGCCGTGGATCATTCATCTGAGTCAAATGGATATCGCGCTGTGATGAGGCCGTGCTCCAAGGCTGTGGTTGATAAACTCTTTCAGGTTCACCTCCCCCTACCTGAACCCGGGCATTCTGGTTGTTTTGCTTCCATCTGTAGAATATGAATAGCGCGAGGACGAATATGACGAGGAGGAGCAGTGCAGTGAGCGCCCAGTTGTATTTGGAGTTCAAGGATAGGGGGAAACCTCTGTATTGGTATTAGCTGACTGTGGTTGATTTTCGGGTATGGGATTGACTTACAGGAACCCATTTGCAATCCCACATGGGATGACGAGACGCCCGAGCCACACGTGGACCGGGGCGAGCCTTGTGGGGGCCAACGTCTTCTTGTAGATCCGGTGATGCATGAATCCGAGCACAAATTGGGCAATCATTGCCACGGTAATGACAAGACCGAAGATCTGGTGAGCAGAAGTGTAATTCTTCGTCTATGAATAGGTCAGCACGGACATACTTTGTATTTCAGAGGCTGGCTTACTCGATTATACATCGTGGCACAGTAAACACCCAGAAATACTCCAACAAGTGCAACAACGGTAGACAATGCCTGATTGAAGCCATGCCACTTGACACTGTTCATGACCCGTAGGATCAATATCCCAATGGGCATGAGCCCTACAAAAGCTAAAATCATTAGACAAGCATGAAATGCCCCAGAAAAATCGTGGTCGGAACTTTCGCTCTCTTGTGATGTACCCGAGGTATCTGCTGTCATAGCAGCCGGAACAGCTGCAGCGCCAATAGCCTTGGTCAAATCCATTGTGAACGTTCCATACGAAGCATGTCGTTGGATGCCGGCCGTGAACGAGTTGGATTTAAGGCTCCCATGTGGCCCACTTGCATATATGAACTGGGCCTTGGTGTTTGTTGGATCAATTGACCCTCCTTTCCAACTGCGGCAGTTCTGGCACATCGCATTGGCTGTCATTTTATTGTTCGAGATGCCACTTCCAGAAAGGACATGGATAGTTAGATTCGAGGTATAGGATGGTTCCACATGGCCGTATGAAAGCCTAGGGCTCAAGGTAATGTTCTTTCCAGTAGGGTCTGAATATACCAAGAACATCAAGGTATCATCCATCTTATTGTTGCCCATTCCCACAGCCTGCCACTTAGTCAGCACATACAGTAGTAATTGCGTCGAAAGTTGGAGCGAACTGACAATCCATGAGCTGCTGCTCGGCCCTGACACGCTGAAGTATAGATCATTGCTTTCATCGTCCTGGGGGATATTGAGCGCAAAAGCCACGCTCCCATCTTTGGCAACAAAGCCCGATGCAGTCGTCGTCGAAATCGCGAATGCTGTCGAGGACACGAGAGCTGTCACGGGTGTTAGTTTCACGCGTTCCTGACTAATTCAACGCTCTGCGCTATTTTTTCGCCCACTAACAAGGATCTACGTACCCACTGTCCCCAGAATCACTGAGCTTAATCGAACCATCGCGCTTCTCTTTTGTCGCTCTTGAGGTCGTGGGAATTATGTCGAAAAGAAAGTCCTGAGAAGGGAAGATATCTCAAGACGGCCTCCTCACGTGGGAAGCTTGCGTCGGTAGGTTGGTAATGCGTTTCTCATGATTGGCTAATGTACACATGCGGCTGAATAGGTAGGAAGGTTTGAGTACGTAGGCATGAATGTCACTGCCTGTCGACGAGTGAAGGGAGCTTCTTCGCTTATGCGGGGAGTGGGACAACTAAAATCCATGATTCGTGTCTGGACTCTATATTCTAAGGTATCAAATCTACATCTACACGTAGAACATTCACAGCTCCTACAATCCAAAAGCCTTGGATCTAGCTAGGATGGAGAGTGAGGACCTCACTGTCCTATATTCGGTACTCGTCCCAAGGCCTTTGAAGCTCGCCCTTCAAGTTGCAGCTGAGTAGCTGATCCTCTCCTAATTCACACCTCTTAGCTCCCTATTTATCCTCTCCGCCTCCTCTTCTGCTTCATCGTCACCCTCAAGTCGAATCTCATGTCCATCGCCCTCTTTCACGAAGTTGCTTGAAATGCAGCAGACACTTGCCATTCCAGCCAATACCCAGAATACAGCCCCTACGCAGCCTTTCTCGAGTCCTTGGCCATATAGCCATCCTCCCACAGCAGGCCCAATCGTCCTCGCTCCTGAGCTCGCACTCTGCCCTATCCCATGAATCGTACCGAGCACAGAAGGGTGTGGGGAGCAATTGTTGATTAGAATAGTTGAAGCAGGAGTAGCGAAGGTCCGGGCGATTGTTACGATAAATAATAAGGCAGTAAGCGCGGCCCAAATCGTGAACCCCGTCTTTTGACTTGGAGGAGGTGTCGTGGAGGGAATAAGAGAAAGGAACGGAATCAGTATAAAGGCGACTGGAAAGAGGTAAAGAAAGATGCGCCAACTCCGTACGGTACCGATCCGGGCATTGATTACTGGGTAGATGAAGAGCTGGAGAGTAATGCCAATGGTGCCTAGGATTGCCATGGCCATACCCACAGAGCGAGGCGGGAGACCAATGCCGCCATTAAAACGGAGTGGCGGATGGGGTTTGTAATTCGGTGGATAGGGATGACCGGGGTCATAGACGGGTGTAGAGAGAAAAGAGTACCAGATCGATTGAAAGGTTCCGTTTATGCCAGCAAGCAGACCATGGGCTATCAAAGTGTTGATAACGTTGCGGGTAAAGATGCGTCTGAATGGGAGCCTGCTTGGATAGCGAGGCGCTACCTGCTTCTGCGGTTTGGCTGTTAGTGGAGGCGCTCCATCCAGGAGCTCTTGTTCTCCGCCAACAATAGCTATGTAGCCTCCGCGGTCGACTTTGCTACCCTTCCCAACGAGTCGTCGAAAGAAGGCTGCTATTTGGCGCCCGACTTTTAGCCCAACATCCTTTCTATCTCTAAATAACTCGTGGGTCTAAGAAAGTTAGCAAAGGTTGGGCTTACTACATTGGTATATAGGTACCTCTTCCAAGCCGAAAAACACGGCAAGGGCTGCAGAGCTCAGGAATATAGCACTTAGAAGATTTGGTGGAGAATATGGAAACTTCTCCAGCCATTTGATCCCTCCAAATAGGTGGGGATAGTTGGCAGCTGGGTCAGAAGTCATGCCTCCCAATACTGGACCAATGATCACCCCAATGTTTGCGCACATGGGCAGTAGCAAAAAAGCCCTTGACTGGTACCTGGCCATCATCAGTGCACTTCCAGCTACATGAAGTTAGCAACCTACTTCTTCTCCCGAATTATTTCACTAATCATAGTTCTCATGACACCGACATTCCCATTCAGGGCGCCACCCATCATCCGAAAGATCAAAGCCTGCCAGAAGGTCGTTGAGAAGCCGAATCCAACCGATGAAATCATGGTTCCCATAAGTCCTATCAAGAGGATTCTTTTGCGTCCTCTCCTGTCAGACCAGCGCCCCCATAACATCGCCGTGCATAGTTGGGCAGCTGCAAACGCTCCCTGCATAACACCCGCTTGGGAGGCAATGACAGAATCAGGGAGGGTCCTGTCGAAAGACTTGAGTTGGTAGAAGAGATAGGACTGTTGTGCGTCAGAACGTGCCAATCCAATTGCTGGATTCGGACTCACTCTCAGAGAACTCTGAACTAACGGCTCTGAAAGCCTGGCAAGGGTCAAGATTGTCAATTGACGTTTATGGGGCAGACTCCTCCATGTAACGACTTCCTTCGCCTTCTTCGTGGGAAGGACATCCTGAAGTGACTGTTCATCTTCTCTACTGAAGGCTCGTGGGCGAGCTCGATCATGAGAAGGCTCATTATGAGGAGTGTTTACATTGTAACCAGTCCCATGAACAACAGTGCCGACTGCATCGCTGTGATCGATTGGCGTGTAGCTCGACATTGTGCTTGGCATTGCTTACCTTGCTTACCTATATTGTCGAGCGAGCCATGTGACCTCGGCGGACGCGGATGGAGAGAAATATAGGGACTCTCAGGGGTCGGAAGTCTTCGTCCAGTTTGCTGCTCCAACCTCGTCCTCACCAAAGCCGCTGTCCAGACACAAGTATACCTCTGGAAAAAAGAGCGTCCGGATACCGTCACCGTCCCTCCATCAATGGTGGAAACGAGAGAATGATTTTTTTGCACTCGTATCCAGGTGAGGCCTCACAAGGCACCAGGGGGAAGCCCTGTTCCGGCGCACTTTATGTAAGCAATTGCATCAGAACCTGAGATTGTTGCTCATTTGCAAGGGAATCAGAGCGGACTGATATTTCTCTGGCTAACATCCTCGATACGGATTTGCGACTTATCAATCGCGGTCTTTGAAAAGCGAGTGCTTAAATGGATATACCTCCCGTCATCCAAAGCATCTGCAAACGGGTGATCACGTGGATATCAGTCACGTGACTTAAACACCGCCCCCAACAACGAACCCAAGAGAAATCAAGAATCGATCGAGGCAAAGTTGTCTCGATCTTTTATCATATGCATGTCACAGAATGGAGCAGGAGAAGAGGCCTGTGTCCTTGCCATCCCCGTCGTCGATAGCAGATGGATCGGAGCTACAGTAGTCGCGCGCATACGCATACGACGCAGAGCTCACCGCTTCTTGCCAACCCCCATCTATTCGTCTATCTCACACTGAACACATCAAGCCCCGCCAGACCTCGAACGAACGCATGAGAGTCTTGCACGCGTTCTGTTGCGGGGCGAGCCGCCGTTTGATCGCTTTGTTGTCATACGTGAGGACCACACCGCTGTGCTTGTCTCGTGCCTAGTGTAAGATACTCATGCGAGTGCAAGGCCGTTGCAAGAACGACCCCGCCACTGCGAATAAGACGAGGCATTAGTTGATGCACATTATGCACGCAAGGAGATGGATAAACTCGCTGATAACATTCGGTTGGCTGGAGGTAGCTGTAGCCTACCTTTGTTGGCGACGAGCGTCTCCGATGGAGGAGCAAGACGTGGCTTCACCGTCTTGTTGGCGACTACTGGTTCCTAATATACATTCGTCCTATATATCTCTGTCTCATACCCTCCAACTTGTCTTTCCTACATCTCTCAGAACTTTCCCCAAGATAACCAGACTCCACCGTTTCCAGATCACCAATTTCCAAACTTCAAAGTTCGATTCTTGTATACTACTATCAAGATGGCCGCAGCAGTTCTCCCAGCTATGCAAGGGCTCACCCTTGACCGCGAGATAATGCCCCCATCTCCTGTCTCCCAAAACTCTTCCAGACACGGCCGATCTAGGCACGGTGGCAGCGCCGCCAAAGGCAACAAGACCAGAGGCCGAGGATACAGCATCGTTGATGAGCGAGAGGTTATGATTTCTAAAGCTTTGAGCTGGGTCTTGAAGCGAACTGTGGAAGAGGGCGAGGAGCAAGAGGAGGGGGCCGATAAGCTGGTAGCTGATTCGGAGGGCTGGGTCGATTGCGAGGAAGTCGTAAGTTCTACCCTGACTCCTCTTCTTGCACCTCTTAACAGTCCATAGCTACAACGACCCAATCTCGAGGCCCTCCAAGTCACATTCTCCGAGCTCCAAGACTTAGTCGTTTCCCCATCTTCCAAGTCCCGCTTTGCCCTGAAGCTTAGCCCAGAGGCCGAAGATGACTCCTCCGACCCCTCCGACTACCTTATTCGTGCCAACCCCACACATACTCCCCAGGCTGCTGCCGCCCCCGCAGCTCCTAAATTCACACCCATCACCTCCGAAACCGAGGATCTCCCAGACTTGATCGTCTACGAGACCTCGTACGCCAACTACCCTTTGATTCTTGCATCTGGCGGAATCAAGCGAGCCGGCGGACAGGCACATTTACAATTCGCTTCCATCAAAGTCGAAGAAGACGGCACAGAAGTTCGCCCCTTCAGCGACGCTGATGTGTCGATTTTCATCGACCTGCGAGCTGTGATGGAGGCGGATGACAGTATCACGTGGGCGAGAGCTGAGAACGGGAATGTGGTCACGGAGGGTGATGCCAACGGAGTCATCGAGAAGAAGTACTGGAAGAAGGCGGTGGGAAGACGAGCAGATATCGGGGTTCTGTTCGAGGATGGTGAGGTTAGGAAGGAGGTCCCGATAGGTCTGCGGGGTAAGGGTGTCAAGGGGAAGAGAGGTGGTGGGAAAGGGAAGGGCCGAGGTCTGAAGGAGATGAAGGCTCAGAGCGAAGATGAGGGCTCTGCGAGTGATTAGATTTCTTGTATCAGGGTACCATCGGAATGGGTTTGGAACATTACATATACTATTTATAGTGGCGGAAGATACAAACAAGTATCATTGGGTTACAGCTTGCATAAATAAATAAATGCTGAAGACAGCAACGTATAATATCTATCCTTCTTCCAACGCCAGTTCCCAGGGTATCATATATCACAATTCATCGCCATCATCCGTTTCAACGCCATCATCCAAAACAGGAGTAGAAACATCTTTGATCCGTTCTTTCTCCCTTTCCAATTCAGCCAAACGTTCCTTTCTCTTCAAATAAAATCTCTCCAAACAATCGGTTCTCTGCTTCTGGGTCCAACCTTCAACTACAAATGCGAATTCTGTAGCACTGGAAAACCCAAACGTCTTCGCCATCGTACAAAACTGCCGCAACATAACGTCTTCCGGGGGACGGAATTGATACTGGATTGCCCCTGGCCCAGCAGCGGTCGACTGGCTCTCAGCGAATAGCCTCTCCTCACCGACTTGCACATCGTTTCCTGTTTCTTCTGCCCGACGACTCAGTTGTGCCTCGACCTTTGATGAGCCTATGACCTCTGAGTTCTCATGAGTATATTCCACACCGGCAGATGCAAGAATGGCTTGTATGGGGTCCATTTTAGGCCGAGCTTTTAATTTCTTCTGCTTCGACTCATCTCCTTCGGTGAGCAGGGCAACAAGTTGACTCATAGCCCCATCCCCATCATCATCGTCAACTTTTAAGGGATTATCTTCATCGTTTAATGCATCCTCCATATTTAATTCAACCATAGTAACGCCCTTTCTGGCTTCCGCAACATTAGTCTTGTTGACAATGTCTCTGAGAAAAATATCGTCTCCGTGGAATGTAAGAAGGTTGCTTAAGCCAAAGATCTCCCCTTTCTGATCCTTGTTATTCTGAATTCCTTTGAAGTAACGGCGTTCGGTAGAAGCGTTATAGCCGATGTTAGCCTGCTGTTGTTTGTAGATCTGGCGAGCATAGACGACCTCTTCTACCGTCCCGGCGGAAACAAGTCTGAAGACCTCCACATCTCGAAGTTGGCCAATGCGATATGCTCTATCTTGAGCTTGTAGATCGTAGCTCGGGTTCCAGTTTGGATCGAAGATCACGACTTTGTTGGCGCTTGTGATATTCAACCCGACACCTAACGCAATGTGAGCCTTGAACAATATAACGCCATATTTCACTTACCACCAGCCTTGGTAGAGATCAAGAATACAAACTGGCCTGGATCGGAATTGAACTCATCCACCACTCTCTGGCGGTCTTCGTTTGGCATTGAACCGCTTAGAAAGCTGACATTGTAACTAGTGTTGCTGAAGAGGAGCTGCAGCATCTTTAAAAGTCGAACGCTATGAGAGAAAATTAAGACTTTGTCGCCATTCTCGTGCCAGAATTTCAGAAGTTTCTTCAGAATGTTCCACTAGAAAAGGGGAATTAGCACAGTATGGCCGCGAAAATAAAGCTGGCCCACTATACCTTTCCACAGAAATCAGGTTTTGCCAGATTAAAAAGGGAGTCTCTGTTGGCATATAGATCTTGCCAGCCATCCGGGACCATCTTCTGGAGAAATTCTAGGTCTCGCTCTTGCTTCTCTTGTGGGTCCTGAGAATTAGGTATGAGGAGTGCTAAGTGATTAGACAGCTTCTGGAGAGTTGTAATCGCGGGGAAAACCAAAGACTTGTGGAAAAGTTAGCCTTTAGATTTCCAATACCTCTTCTGACTTACCTGCCACTTCGTATTGGAATGGGGTAAAGTTGCGTAGCAACACCATCCTGACTTCTTGCCAGAATTACACGGACATGGTTCAGAAGAGCGTCTAACAACATCAACGATATCACTATCCAGAAACAGTTCGTACGCAGCTTTCTGAGTATCAGTAAGCGGACAGAACACGACCCGATCGGTCTTTTTTGGAAGTTGATGCGCAATAAGGCTTTTCATCCGTCGCAGAAAGAATTGGGGCAGAAGATTTTGTACCAACTTCTTGGCCGTTATACGGGCTTGCTTGAGTTGATAAAAAGTAGCATCATGACTTGAAATGTCAGCCGCAGAGCAAGACAATTTGCTAGTATAACTTACGATTGCCCTATCCTCAAAGGGGTGCTGATACTAGATGACCACGTAGAGAGTGGTCCAAACCTTCCCGGATTTGTCCAATTCAGCAATGTCCACAGTTCCTCGTATTTGTTCTGTATCGCTGTTCCAGTGAGTCCGATCCTGCATAGAGCATTAACCTCATTCATAGCTTGTGTTATTTGAGAGGATCGTTCTTTGATTTGATGGCACTCGTCGGCAACGATGCAGTCCCATTTAATCAGATTTAGCTGTTCCTTGTGGTTCTTGTAGGTTGTGTATGTTGTAATAACCACTTCTAATCGGCCGGATGTTGCGCTTTGAAGTACAGCTTCTTTCTCTTGCTTCGTGCCGTGAAATTTATCAACATGCCACCACCCCCAGCGGGCTAATTCGGTTTTCCAATTCTCTATGAGAGAACCTGGACAGATTATCAACACTCGAGGATACCAAGGCTTCTCCGGAGCTCTTCTCTTCTTCCGCATGCGTTTCGCATCTCTTTCGTCCCCCGTCTTGCCAAATGCGGCTGTCAGAAACGCAGCTACTTGAACAGTTTTCCCCAAACCCATATCATCACCTAGAATTCCGCCCTTTTGATAGACAAACAGTTCGTGGAGAAATGCTACACCATCAACTTGGTAATCCCGCAGATACTGAGCGATGGAAGCAGGTATGACTCCGGCCGAATGTGGTAGCGCGATGTCTTTGTATGGTCGAGATGGCTCAACACTTTTGGGGAAAGCTGGTCGTTCTTCGAGATCTGCGAGTCTCTCGTCGTCTGAGAACTCAATATCGTCATAACGTGGTGGGAGCTGAAGGCCCGCTATATTAAGCATCTGATATTTCTTGTCGAATTCCTTGCGCCTTTCTTGCAGATATTCCGGGACTTCCCCATCAACCATCTCGTAGTCTGATTCATCCCCGTACTCCTTCGCCTTCTTTGACGTTCCTCCATGCTCCTTCGTTTTTCTTCTGCCGGCAATAGTAGCTTTGGTCTGCTCGTTAAGTTTCTTCTTCGTTGCGGCTATCTTCTGTCGTTTTGCCTTCTTCCGATTTTTGAACTTCTCGTATGCGTCTTCGTCATCCTCATCGTCAGAGAACTGGACTTTCTGCCCTGATTTCCTTTTTCCTCTGTCACTGTTTAAAGATCTAATATCTGTAATCTCAACATCTGAATTGGTTTCGTCGCTCGATAAAGGACCGACAATTCCTACAAGTTCGTCAGCCGGGGAGCGAAAATAGAAAGTGGCGCAACAGACTTTCGATATATTGATCAGTTTCGACTGGAGCTTTGTCGGTTCCATATCTGGCGACGATGTCTTCGTCTTCAGTAGTCTGTTCGTCCTCTGCCTGCGCCATATGCGCCATGGTGGCGTGTTGTCGAATGTGGTGGGGTTGTCGTCGCGACCAAGTGAAAGAAAGACGCGACGTGATGCGATGAGATGCGATTGCCGAGGTCCATTGTACCGTACCTACGTACCTAGGTACTTCATTCAGTAGAAATAGAGTGAAGCTACCACGTTCGCCATTACGAACTTGCAATTACCAGAATTTCTCTTTTAGAGTAGGCCTGTGTACCAATATTTGGAGGGGTTAAAGATTCATTCGCGGATTTTTCTATTTGCGAAAGAATAAAGTGCATGATATCAAGGTCTGCTCTTTCTATCTACAGCTCTCAAAATCTAGATTGCTGCCGCCCAAATCATTCAACCCCCGAGGAGGAGATATTCAAATGTGCGAAATCCCCGAATTCCAGCTATCTGGATGCAAAATTCGGTAGATATCAAGAACTCAACGGTGACTTCCTAAGATCTCAACTGACTTAGCCTTATGCTTGTCAGGAAACTTCGCTGCTCATAGGTGGCGTGTGGGTCACTCTATGCGCTGGAGTATTGTTCAAATGCGGGTAGTGTACCCTTAGACACCATGCACATATGCCGTTCGAGTCAACATTGCAAGAGTTATGCGATCTCAGGGTTCTCGTCTTTGACTGCTTCGACCAGTGTATCCATTCCTCCAACTTCCGTTGCTCCTTCCATACCTTCGGGAGGAAGGGCCCACGCAGGTAAAGGACTAACGTAACTCCAAGCTCCAGAGGCATCTTCGTAGCGGAGACTGTGGAGCCACAGGGAGAGTTCCTGCTCCCCTGGGTCTGTGTAAAGTGGCGTAGAGCACACATCACACAGCTCGCCTGACATCTTCTCAGCCTTCTTTCTATTGTATTCATCGACCATCTCGTCATGATATGCCACAGCATCAGCCACTTCGGACTTTCCCATCCTCGAGAGGCGTGTGATGATATCTTCGTCTGAATCTTGAGAGGCATCAGCATCATGGGCTCCTAACGTTGCCCCCCAAACACGTTGATTGCAATATATTGGATCATTGGCTATCGGATGCCCAAGAAATTGTAGGTGGACTCTTAACTGATGCGTGCGGCCTGTTACCGGGAGACATCTAACAATAGAATACCCTTCTTTCTTTAGCCACGGCCTTGCCTCCTCAAGCTTGGCTTGTTCTGGAGTAGTGGGTTCTTTTGAGGGACTGTCTGAGGTAGGTGGGTAGTACGCAAGACGGTGGAATACAGTCTTTGCAGATTTTCCGTTTGCTCGGACCCGGTTGAGGCCAAGTTTTGGAGATATTTGTAGTATCGGCATGTTGCAGACGACCGGTTCTGCGGGAAACTCTCCTTTGACTCGTGCCACATACTCTTTTCTGACTGTCCGCTGTGATATCTGCATACTCAGCTTCTCTGCTGCCTTCGGGTGTTTGGCAATAAACATGACTCCACTTGTCAGTCGGTCCAGCCGGTTGCACGGTAACGGGTTCCAAGCATGGCCACGCTCTGCCCGCATTATCTCGACCACCGAGTTGTAATTGTAACGACCAGCAGGATGGACAGGAACACCAGATGGTTTATTGATAACGATCATGTCATCATCTTCATGCAAAACTGATATAGGCTGTGCGGTGACCGGGGGCTCGTGTCGGTGTAATGTATGGGAAATAACGTCTCCATTTTTGACGATATGTTTTGTTGTCTGGACTGGCTTACCATTGACAACTACCGCTCCTGATTCTATAGCCTCTTTCTAGTTCCGTCAGAATAAGTCATTTGGTTGTACTGGGTTCTACGTACATAGTATTCTACTGGTCTATCACGAAATTCGCTTGCAAAGATGTCCAAGAGCTCTCGTCCTCTCCACCTCTCTTTGCAGTATGTATTGTATGTGAAGTGATATGGCGCCACTCGTCGCAACCCGTTCTCGAGGTAGTATGGTCGAGGCCATGGGTCGCAAGGCGTAGTTATGACGGGAGGAGGGCCCTGTAAAGGTTTCTTCTCCTCCAGTGGAGGATAGCCTTTGGGCACCTCCACGAGCGCCATTGTCGGATTGGCCCGTAGAGCTCGCCGAGCGAGGAGTTCGAGGAGGCGCTGTGATCGAGCCAGCGAGAAGGTAGTCTTGCAAGAAAACTTGCTAATATTTGAACGAAAGATGGAGGATACCTACTTGGTTGAATTGGTACATGGTCGCGAAATATTCAAAAGGCGGTGGCAGAAAAATACAAAGTGGGCAAGGTGGGTTTGATCTGCAGGGCCAGTACCTCGGCCTAAACTTCTCCTCCTCTCAACCACGCATTCCCTATACAAATGTATGATTGAACTATGACTTGACTTGCCAGCAACCTGGTAGAAACCTCGTGCTGTGAGACGGGTCAAATAGAGCCGAATACACAAGCCATGGCATACGGCGAACTGAAGAACCGAAGGAGAAAGGATTATGGCTATCTTCTCGAGTACAGAACACGATGGTATCTAGGTCCCACAACTGATATCTAATTACGTTTTACTAACTGTCCAATTTGAGGTCTGACAATGATATGTATGACCATATGAATAATAGCATCTACAATTTCTTGTAAGTATTACTCAAACATAGTCCACGTCATCTGACATCTCCAGATACGACTCCATCGTCAACACATATCTCATTGAGGAATGTGGATTACACCCACCCACGTCTCCTCAGTATGGACTGGTCGTTCACTCTCATAGCGATTTCTTCGGCTCGATCGCGTTTCCTGCCGTTGCCGAGCTGGCTTTAAGAGTCAACAAGTTGGGCAAGAGTAGTGTTACATATGAGATAGCTCTATTCGAACGAGGAGTTGATGAAGTTAAAGCTGTGGGCGAGATAGTACATGTCTTCGTCGATAGAGAGACCGGCCGGCCAGCTGCAAAAGGCATGAACGGAGATCTCAAGGAAGGCCTCCGAAAGATCTTAGTGCAGCAATCCAAACTTTGATGCCTAGGATTATCCATCATGCATACAACTGTTCGAGCCTTTTCTTTCTATATGACCAGTCAGGAAGCCCAAAGTCACACTTAACCCGCCAAACTTTTGATCTATTTATTTTGCTGTTGTCCTTCGGATTGGACTTCTTTTACTGCAGGTGAGCCCTTCAGTCCGAGGTGACCGGGCATCATGAAATCTTGAATTTCTGGTCGCTATCCTCTCTTTGATAAAGATTCTCAATCTCCGCAACTTAGTCGTGACGGCTGTCTTATGATCCGCCTCTTAGTGGCGAATATGTCGATTCTACTTTCAAGGCAAGGAGGAATATGTCTTGATTGTTTGCTGTAGTTCTTTTCCAGTCATCCACAGCAAGTATTCGAGAGCAGGAATCTCCAATAGCTGGGGATAAGCCAGATTTCATTTTGGTAATATTTGATTGGCCGAATGCTTAGCTTTTGAAACTTTGCCGCGATACGTTGTCTGTAAGGTTCCCGATTCAAAGTCCCGAGACTATCAGCATATCTCTTTGCTGGTGCAGTGCATCTGCTGGAAGGCCCTTATAGACCCATCATCCAGGGGCTCTCGCTCATACAGCCTGTGAAGTTCCGAGATCCAACGCTATACTCTGCCAGCACTCATAACCGTTGCTTTCCGTCGCCTCACCACTCTTTACCCAGATGTACCCTGTATATTAAAACCTCTTGGCCGAGTTCCCCGCAGCTTAGGATAGGCTAGGTTTCGGTCAGATGATCAAGGACAGTGTTAGGATGTCCAGTGTCACCCTTAGGAATTTAGGAATTTCCTGCAAATCATGACTAGCGTTCCCAAACCCCAGCGAACTTGTCCTTTTTGACTGTGTACTCCGCGCTGTGTTTACTGTACCCCGCCTGAAGCGGGGGACCCTTGTCTAACCCCCGCGACGGTCGCTTGTCAGTGGCTGGGTAAAAGCGGGCATATTCCGCTTGACCTTGAATCATGCTCACGATGGAGTTACTGGCTAGGGGTAGCCGCATTGGTAAGGTATTGTTGGATGATTTATAGTTAACTTTGACCTTTTATCGCAAACACGTTCCAATGCCGGCTGAAATCCTATATCTTCCAGCTCTCCGTCTTTCTCAAAGTCGTTCGGCGCAATTTCTTCAAGTCGTGAACAGGTACATCGAGTAAATCCTCAATATCATACAGTATCAACATATGGCTTATGCCCATGATGATTTCGAGAAAGCCCCCTCGGGCGAAGAGGTTGAGTTAGCCGACTTAGCCTCAGGACCCAAAGGACAGCATGTCGATAGTTATGGAAAAGATAAAACGGTGTCTTCTGTGACACCAGCACGAGCTTTGGAAGCTCCCGAATTTATTCGGAATATGACTCCGGAGGAGAGATCAAAAATGGAGATAAGATTAAAGAGGAAGATTGATTTGAGACTGATGCCAATGGTTATCTTGAGTACGTATTTTGTCTTCACGTTCCCCTGACATATAACTTGGAGGCGCGCTTTCGATTGTCGTGCCCGTCTGGAGTCTAAAACACTTCTAGTGTATATCATGAACTATCTGGATCGAGTAAGTGTTGCCGATTAGGGCGGTCATAGCCATGGTACTAACTGCTATAGAACAACATTGCAGCGGCGAAGTTGGCAGGAATATTAACGGATCTGAACTTGAAAGGCGTGGAGTTCCAGGTGTGCCCTTCCAACTCAATTTACTTTCGATGCTAATTCATTGTGACAGACATCCGTCAGTATCCTTTTCGTGGGATATCTCTTGATGCAGGTCCCCTCAAATCTCTTTCTCAACAAAATCGGAAAACCTGGCATCTACTTACCCAGCTGCATGGTACTCTGGGGGTTGATTTCTGGGCTTACGGCTGCATGCCAAAACTACGGCGGACTCGTTGCTTGCCGTTTCATGCTTGGTTTTGTCGAGGCAGCTTACTTTGTAAGTTTACGTACCCCTTGGACCTGTCTCTACTGAACATGTATAGCCTGGATGCCTGTATTATCTATCATGTTGGTATACAAGGAAAGAATTAGGGCTTCGAACTGCAATGTTCTATTCCGGTTCTTTGATTAGCGGAGCCTTTTCAGGTCTCATCGCTGCTGGTATAAGAGCCCATCTGGACGGCGCCCGGGGGTTACGGGCATGGCGGTGGCTGTTCATCATTGAGGGATCCATTACAGTTGTCATTGCATTTGCATCATACTTCATGTTACCCAACTTCCCTCGAACGACAAAATGGCTATCAGAGGAGGAGAGATCCCTCGCCGTCTGGCGACTTGAAGAGGATATTGGGCAAGACGATTGGGTTGATAGTCGAGACCAGTCGTTCAAGCATGGGTTAAAGCTTGCTTTTTTGGACATAAAAACATACGTCCTTACTGTACTGATATTTGGAATCGTGGCGTCTGGATCAGTCACGAACTTCTTTCCGTAGGTGTTTCTGGCTTCTTGAAACTTTGACGCTGACAAATTTCCAGGACTGTCGTATCTACCCTCCATAAAAGTGACGTCGAAACACTTCTTTTGACAGCCCCGCCATATGTTCTAGCAGTTATCACAACGTTTCTGAACTCTTGGCACGCCGGTATAAAATTTCATCCACCCTTACAAATAACGCGTTACTGATATCTCCTAGACCGAACCGGAGAACGCTTCTTACATATCACTATCCCACTCTGTTTCGCTGTCTTTGCATTTATTCTCGCAGCGTGCACAACAAAAATTGGGCCGAGGTACTTCGCAATGATGGTCATGGTACCAGGAGTCTATACAGGATTCGTTGTCGCATTGGCTTGGATCAGTAACTCTCTTCCACGACCGCCTGCAAAACGAGCCGCGGCTTTGGCATTCATTAATGCAGTTTCAAACTCCAGTTCTATCTATGCCAGTTACATGTACAGTGCAAGCGCAGGTAAGATTACTTGCTATTCCTCCTAGGAATCTTTCTAACAACCACGCAGCGCCGAGGTATGTGGTCGCAATGAGTGTGAATTGCGCCATGTGCGCTATGTCCATCATAGCTGCTATAATTCTGCGCATCATACTGGTGAGGTTGAACCATAAATTAGACCAGGGCATTTACGTCAAGGATGCAGTAAATACGCCGACAACGAAAGCTGGGGAGAAAGGATTCCGGTTCAACGTTTAGGGTCATAGAGTTTCCAACGCTCACCCTGGGACCATTGGACAATTTGGAGCAATGTGGCAATCAATGGTGCTGTGGTAAGATTAGTCGAATCATAGCGCATTTATTACCTTTAAAGAGTGTCGTATCTGTTCTCCATTTCTTTCTGGATAGAGATATTGATTCATTTTATAAACTGCCGCCGACAAGTCGAACCAGTTCGCGGGGTTCTACGGCATGGAAGGACTTGTAGGTATTTATTATACCGTACTGCGCATATTTGAGGAAGCGCCCTTCCCTACAATTTCGTCCATTTTCCCCTTCTCTTCCTCCGCAATGAAACATCCGACATACTTCACGAGAACACTATAGCCGCTGCGCGTGGCTATATGCCGAAGTACGGCTTCATTATCGTTTTGATTTTGTCATTTCTGCTATTTCTTCCGGATGTCTTGTGCAGCTAGTAGAGCGTTACTTCACGTTTAGTGGTTTTCACGCGGGCAAAAGTACTGTGTACTTGACAATGAGACGGACACAAGTGACAGACCGCTCAAGCCGCTGCTCTCAACCTATCCAACATGTAGACATGCATTGGGGCGTCTTTGGCCCCTTTTAAGAGGTACAGAAGAGATCATAACATGAAGTTAATCAGCATGTTTGATTCACGATATGTCGAGGAGAGTTTGGCACTGATGCTCGCCTTCCTCATGTACAAGCGGGGTTGTGCCTCCTTAATTCTTTCCATCACTGGCCCCCTCTTCAACAACTTCAATGATGCTTTGAATTATGGAAGGGTTCAAAAGCTGAAGACCATTATTAGCACTTCGAGTTCAAGTTCAAGGAATTTAGAACAGCATTTTAATTCCCAGCAGACTCACGGTAGATGTATCTCCGAAGCTCTCTCTCTCTCCATCTAGGATCTTCCTCAAAACACGGCGCATAATTTTTCCAGAGCGAGTTTTTGGAAGATCGCTAACAAAATAGATAGCTTTCGGAGCTGCAAATGATCCAATTGATTTCCGGACCTGCTCAATGAGTGTTTTTTTCATGATTCCTGTATCAGTACAGCTTTCTTTTAAAGAAACGTACGCAACAAGTGCTTGTCCTGTAAGCTCGTCATTCATTTCCACAACTGCTGCCTCGGCAACGTGGGCTTAATATACCGTATGAGTTAATTGCTTGAACTGTATCACAGAGCTATGGGAAAAAGCATACCATTTTCAAGAAGGGCGGCTTCCAACTCAGCGGTTGATAGCCTGTGTCCTGAAACATTAACGACATCGTCAACGCGACCACGAATCCAGTAGTAGCCATCTTCGTCACGATATGCTCCATCACCTGTGAACTGGGACAGAGTTAGCTATGACGCGAACAATGAAGAAGTCTTTAAACGCGTACATAGTATCCGCCATAGATGTTGAAGTATGTGCCCATATATCTGTCATGATCACGCCAGACAGTGCGTGCCATACTAGGCCAAGGGTGCTTAATGGCCAGAATTCCTTCTACATTGCTTCCCTGGAGCTCAGCCCCTGAGATTGAGTCAATAATAACTGGTTCAATACCAAGGAATGGGACTGTGCAACTCCCAGGCTTGGTTGGGATAGAACCCGCGAGAGGCGTAACAACATGGCATCCAGTCTCAGTCTGGAAATAAGTCTATACTGCCATTAGCTATACTCAAGTTTCATGATTGCTTTATGAACTGACGTCTACAATATATGCTCTCCCTCGGCCTACAGTCTCGTAATACCACTTCCAAACTTCCGGTGCAATTGGTTCTCCTATTGATCCCAGGACCCTCAACTTTTTCATAGGTGCGGTTATATGTGAGGGACCTGCCCGCTTGAGGATTCTGAGGGCAGTAGGTGCAGCATAGAAATGAGTAATACCATGCTTGTCGATAATATCCCAGAATCGAGAGAAGGTTGGGTATGAAGGCGTACCCTCAAATATGACCGTTGTACTTCCAAGTAGAAGTGGTCCATAGACTAGGTATGTATGGCCCGTAATCCATCCAATGTCCCCGGCACAAAAATACCGATCTGACTCTTGTAGATCAAAGACATATTTGGTAGTAATCGCAGCCCCCAAAAGAAAACCCGCTGTGGTATGCATCAAACCCTTGGGCTTGCCGGTAGAGCCAGAAGTATACAACAAAAACAAGGGGTCTTCGGCAGACATTGATTCGGGAGGAAAGTATGCGGGCCATTTTCCTGCTTCTTCATGCCACCAAAGATCCCGCGAAGGACTCCAAGGAACGTCAGAGCCAGTGTATCTGAGCACAAGGCAGCCCGAAACGAGAGGGCATTGCAAGAGAGCTTCGTTAACGATCACCTTGGTTGCAATTGTCTTACCACCGCGCCGGGCTTCATCGGTAGTTATTATGAACTTGGAGCGTGCGTCAAGGATTCTGTCACGCAAAGATGCAGCAGAAAATCCCATAAAAACGACCGAGTGAACAGCTCCAATTCTTGAGCATGCCAAGATTGCTACAAGTGCCTCCGGTATGTTTGGAAGATAAATAACCACAACATCTCCTTTTTTGACCCCCATATCTTTGAGGATATAGGACAAACGAGAAACATCACGAAGTAGTTCTCCGTACGTTATGCTTCGTTCATTTCCTGGCTCATCAGCTTCAGAAATTATAGCAATCTTGTGACGATCTCGAAGTGCATGCCTGTCAATGCAATTGTAGGAGGCATTCAAACGGCCCTCCAAGAACCAAGCGTTGTCCCCGTCGCTGAAATTGCCTGTGTGAATAGTCTGGAAGTCCTGATACCAGTGCAGCAGTTCTCGTGCCTTCCCTGCCCAGAAGTGCTCCGGATCTTGTATGGACTTTGCGTAAATTATCCTATACTCTTCCAGAGTTGTAGGGACATCGTACATACTTGGCTCGTCGGCGACATTATAGGCGCTCATTTTGAGGGAGCTTACTTGCGGCTGTATTTCTTCAGACTCAATATGCCAAAGGCTTTGCAGACTCTGTGCAAGGCAGTAGAAGGTGTAGAACTGTCGTAAAGATCCTCGCGTCTTGAAATGCAGCCAAGAGTCTGTTGTCATAAGTCCCAAGGGTGTTACAGTAACTTCAACAGCTAAAACAGCTTCTTCCTTGGTTCTAAGTCATCTCATATGTCGTTATCTGTTTCAGCCAGCCTCATTTCTGTCGATGTTTTCTATTGGGTGCTGCAAGGATCCTCAATCACACTTGCCATGGCCCATACCCACCGTTCGATCTCGCCACTATAACTTGTGACGAATCAGAAGTCAGTTGGCCCTACGGACCTACCAGATAACTTGTCCAAAGTCTACTGGTCTTGCTGTGATGGACTTGCTGGCCGCTAGTAATAGTTGCCCAAGCATGTGCGTAGGAGCGAGTGAACGGCATGCTGTATGCTGGTTCATCACGATGCCGAGATACCATTGTCCAAGGCTGGTGGACATGAACGATGCAGCGTGACATGGCCGCGTGGCTGCGCTCCCTCGAAACACGCGGTGGACAGTCTAAACTTGCACCCACTTGGCAATTGGCTATATGCAAGTTTACCCAAGATGGGGAAATGCATGCAATGCATGAACCTGGACTATCAAGCCCCAGCCATCTTGCCGGTTGCATGTCATTACCCCTCCAAATACCAATTATTGATCAAAATCATATTATCACATGAAGCCCTTGATACTGAAGTGTTGCAAGTAACTTGCAACAATGCATTCTCCTTTACTCTAGACTAGAATCCTGAACTTTGTATCTTGCATGTTTATCTAATATCACCTCACATAGCACAGAATTGCCTATCCAGTTAATCGCTAATCATGCTGATAGAACGAATGAAGAAAAGAGAAGCTTCACAGAGAATCTGAGCATGTAAAGGCGATACGTCTTCTTGTCTTCTGCAATGGTTTGTCGCGTAAGAACCCGAATTACCAGGAAAAGGTCCGTCATCACAATCAAAAATGCAGATGCCTTCGATGCATATGGATGGTTGCTCTTCAGATACTGAATCTTCAACGTCAAGGCCCTTGTTGAAAGCATGCACACAGCAATATATATTCGGTCTGTTTCTTGCACGTCGGCGTTTTTCCTCTAAAGGTTGGGCAGGGGCTTACCATATGGCTTTCCTAACATTAGGGGAGTCGTATGCCGGCCTGTAGCGGCGTCGCCGATGACATCTCGCAAGTCTTGGATCGAGATGCTGAAAAGGAGATTGAATGCAAGATATATGATCCATTCTAATCCCCTCCGCGTAGTGCCCCCTCTAAGTTCCCACGCGCTGTATAACCCACTTGTGAGAACGGCAGTCGTGAGGAGATCTTTGGTTGGGCCAAATGATGCTAATTCCGTAAAATTATGCATAGCACCAAATGCCATGAACATCACAGCACCTTCTTCTACCCCCATGAAACGAGAATAGATTAAGGATGCAATGGACAGAAGAACGTAGCGGGTATAGGCAGCTTGAAGACTGATGCGGCCTGAGACAATCGGGCGATCAGGTTTATTCAGGCGGTCTTCTTCAATTCCATTGATCTGATTGCTGATTGTGAACGTATAAAGCAACATGTAGGCGAGAGTAGCAGATTTGGCGACATTGCTGAGTATCGATGCCGGAGACGACTGGGACTCGAGGGAAGATGCAATAGTAAACAGAGAGAAAGGAACAACCGTGGCTAATAGGTCAGTAGTAATCAGCCCAAACTCTCCATGTATTGAAAGATCTTTAACCACCTTACCTGTTAGATCTCTGTGATTAAAAGCCCAGGAAATTTTGAACTCCTCTACCAGAGCTTTGAGTGGCCATAGAATCTGGACTCAAACCGATTAGAATTTGAACTAGTAACAATGAATGGATCTTACAAAAGACATGTTTTGGTGTGCAATTTATAAGTGCTTGTTCAAAGGAGACAAGGTTTGAGTGCGAGCTATCCGGTCTGGCAAGATGTTTTGGAGAAGATAGAGCATTTATACTGTACTTGAAGCCCTATCTCCAGACTCCATTTAGTCTTAGATGATAATCATGGTATTGCTGTGAAGACTCCTGAGCCTACTACCTACCCCTTCTCCTCCTCCTCTTCCCTACCTCTTGCAAACGTGCATTCTCCATTTCCTTTGGGATCTTGCCATAATCAGAAAAGTCGAAAAGCGAAACTCTAAGCAATGCCGATTTCTAAGCAATGAGGATATATGCATTTTTAATATTGCATGCATATCAGAGTTTCAACTGAAAGCCTGTATAGATTGTTCGTCTAGAAAGAAGGAACATGTGGGGAGCATGGGTAGAGACCGGGGCTGACTCGATACTTGATTTGCCAATCAGGATAAACATAAGCATATCCGTAGGTATAGAAGTAGATCATCTAAACCAAAAAGAGCGCCACACTGGCCACATGCATTATCTGAAAACAGTTAAAACAGAGGTGCGGGCCGGGCCTAGTATCCCGATCATTGGCCTTATGACAGACTGTGATGGACCAGGATTTTTGATCGTTATGTGGGAAAATCTCCTACCGATTACTTGGCAAATCGCAGTGGCTCAGCGTGAGAAAAGTGCCTGTCTACTCTCTGATTGGCGGTTTTGCTTCCACCACCTAGCTAGTTGTTCCGCCCTGCAGAATGTGGCTGGCTGGCTCTGAATGATTTCCTGAGTGAACTACTCAAGAGTCAAGAATCATAACGATACATGTGAACATACCTACATTTTTAGTGGGAAAATCCAGATAAGTCAATTGATATCATTGTATCAGAGGCAAAAGACAAGGAAGACACTTTCTCCTTTCTGAGTCCTCTGCTTATCTTGCTTTTATGATTGGTTACTGTTCCTTCATTTTGGCTCGAGGTCTTCCCTTGACTAAGAGAAAGTAAAAATGAGGATAGCCAAGGAGGGGTTTCTCCTTGGAGGGACGCAGGGAGGCAGGGAAAGATTGCCATATTTGCCTGTTTTGCCTGCATATTTTGACATACTGATAGGAGCATGCAAATTCCAGGTAGAGAGCACGTAAGCAAAGATGACGGATGCTACCTTGAGATGTCCGGATAGGAGGGCAAGAAGAGAAGGCGGGAAGAAAACGGGTATGCCTCCTGTAAGTCTGTCGATCTTTCCCACCTCTCCAACAATTCACCAGTCCTCCAGTACAAAGGTTTTGACTTGCTAGACACGGCCGACTGAGTACACCTTATCTTTACTATAGCCCTTGCTCCTTCAATTTTGTATTCAGTTTCCGAAACTTGCGCAGAAAATATTGGACAATGGATAATACAGAGCTCCATAACCTTGACCTCGGTGCACCTAGGTTCCTTGAACTTCAGGTCACCTTAGTTCTTCGACAGCTCTTTGACACCGAACTGCTGAAATCCACGGCCCTGGCTCTGGTTGCAACGTGGCCAGTCTTGAGCAAACGCATTAACCTTGCAGTAAACACCCACCAAGCAACTTCTATCAGAGACTCTTTGAGCTAACAAAACCAATCTAAGCGCACTGAATTTCTCCCAAGTCAAGAACCAGAGCTCGAAGGACTTTGGAAGGAAAGAAAACTTGACAAGACCTTCGATGAAGCATTTCCGGGCCACAAAGATGCTGTTGCACAACATGTAGTTGACTCAACCATCCTCAATCAACTTGTATATTTCAGTGAGGGACTGAAAGATCAGTTGTTTCCGCGGGCTTTGACCATCCGTGTCACCTCGCTCAACGACGCTTGTTTGATACATTTCACAGTTCAGCATCCACTATGCGATGCGAATGGTACTGTCAACTGTCTACCCTTGACAAATCAAATACAATACTTACTTGAACGTTAAACAGGTACTTACCATATAATCAATGCATATTGTGCTCTGCTTCAAGGGAAAACCATCGAACCCCTGAGACCTCGGCAACCCCTGAAATTACGCGAGGAAAACATTCCAAATTCCCCACCACCACAGACGAAGACTGAAGAGCCAACTGCTGTCAGGCACAAGATTTTCTTTTCCAACGGATGGATTCCCCTACTCATGGGGGGTGTGAGACAGCGCATAAATCAATGGCGGGGTCCGAAAAGAGTGGAAAGGACCGCCCTTATACCAAACTTCGTCATTGACAAATTAGCAAAAGACGCAGAAGCAGCGGGAATCCGAGTTACTAAACATGACTTGCTCATGGCATGGATATATAAAGTAAGCATTACCCATTTATGAATTATTATATCAGGCCAATAACTTTATTCGTAGTGCACCATGCCAGAGATGTCACAACTCGCTGCGAAAAAAGCGGCCGGACCACCACAATTCTCTTTCGTGATGAATGTTGGCAGATTATTGCAACAGAACGCTGAATTTCACAATCTGTGGCTTGTAATCCCAACCCCAGATCCGGAGGTAGAGGCGTTGCCGAAATGCCCTCCAGTGATCCAAGCCGCAAGTCACATTCGTGCAGCTATCGTAGATGCACGACGACCGGCTCCAGTGCAGCAAATCATTGATCAGCATTCTAATGTGCGGAACAGCCCTCTGGGTCCCGTTGACTGGGGTTGCCAGGAGCCAAATGTTGTGGTTAGCTCGTGGACTAACATACCGCTCTATGACCTCGATTTTGTTTCCGGTGACGGAATTCACAGTAAGCCAGTGTATGTCCAGGTTGGAATAAAAGTGTGTCCGATGCTTAAGGCAGCAGGGCTAGCATTTGCTGATGGGATTTTAACTTGGACAGGCGAGGAAGGATTTTGGATTCAGGGCTGTTTGGAACAAGGAGCATGGGATAGAATCAGTGACTTCCGATCCTTTGAGGAGCCTAATTGATAGGCTGAATTTTGGTCAGATTCTACAAAGACCCATCGCGTGGATGGCCATAGATCGAAAATTGAAGTACTAGGTAGCTTTGAAATCGTAGGTAGGTAGATTTGAAGTGTCGAAATTCCATGAATTTTCCCATTCGGATATATATTTTTGAAGCATGTCTGTAGCAGAAATCAAAGGTTTGAGTTTAAGAAGTTTCTAGGAGTTGATATCGTATGGAAACTTACCCTATCGGTCTGATAATCAATAACGTATACCATTATTAGGTTGAGTCTGCCGCTAGAATCAAGATAAATTACCACAAATAAAATGACAGGATATCGAAGAAATGCCCTCTAGATCCTTCAAACAGAACCTGTAACACCGTTCTGAGATTGGTGATAATATCCGTTTCTCTTGAGCCAATCTAAAACATCTTCACGGTCTCGTTCGACCCAACGGAATCTCGCAAGGATCAAATCCAAAGATTGATTCAGGGCCGCATCGAACTCCTTATACCTCGTTAGCGCATCCTTCAAAGATTGGGAATAACTGCTTACACTGGTATCCTTATCTCCAAAAAAATCCTTTGCATCTTCATATTGCTCAATAGTGGTGAAGGAGTCCAGAACAATCTGAAAAAGAGGAAACAGTTTTTGTAAACTTAGGCCTGGGATTTCTTTCCATGCCTCGGATTTCAATATTGCCCAGAGTACCCCTCGGCCATTCTCATGCGTTACAACTGGCCTCATCAATACACCGATTTCGGGCTCTGATAGTAAGCCAGGGCTCATGGCTAATTGCATGTTCTTCTTTATGCAAGAAATATTCTCGGAATAGCCCAATGATGCCAGTATATCGTTTCTTTCGGCAGTGTTTGCTTTCTTCAGTCGGTTCGTAAGCTGGTTGTACTGTAGAAGATTAGCCATGGAGCAGTGTCAAGATAGAAGACTAACAGCGTCAGAATCGCCTTTTTTCATGGTTAATTTGAATATTTCTCGACGAATTGTTGGGGAGATATTGTTCGTATCACCTTGGATAAAACGATCGAACAAGGAACATGCGGATTCAATGAGGTTATCATCGTTGCCAGGGTTTCCAAACATCAGGGCCTTGAATCTTTGTTCATTGATATTGTCATTCTCCGCGAGATTCAAAACTGTATCAAGACATTTCTTGACAAGCTGTTTTTGGAATCGTGCTATTGCGACCGTTGCATCACAATCTTCTGATGCAAGATATTGAGATAGCTCTCGCAGGGTAGACAGAATCATTTTCCAAACAATGTAACTCGTTTCATTCTCAAAATTTTGCAGCAGTCTCAAGAGATCCGAGGCTTTGAGGAATGGACAACAGGAAAAAACTAGAGCTGCTGTGTCAGAAATGATACCGGCACGGTCTTCTGCAGAGAGAAGTTCTTTGCCGGTGCTGATGGACTCTCCTAATTTCAGAAGACGGTCTGGAGGGTATGCGACCCGATAGAATCCAGTTTGATCTGCGTTGATTTTGTAGAATTCAGAAGGCACCTTGATTGTCTTATTTATCCCCACCAACTCTTCTTCAAGGGTCACGCCTCCATGCCGTATTTTCAGAAGTATTGGGAACAGTATCTCATTCTCACCCATTGTCGAGTATCCGGTCAAAAGAAATCGGTTTTGTGTGACGCTGATGGTACCAGAAGACTCATCTTCTGTCAGACTGATAAAGGGATACCCGGCTTCCTTTGTCCATATGCCCATTATTGCGCCAACATCAGAACCGCAGACTTCGGTAAGGACCTTCCACAGATCTTCAGTATCTGTATTTTGATATGCATATTGCTTCAGATATTGTCGAAGTCCTCTAAGGAATACTTCCTCGCCCAGATGCGCCGAGAGCATTCTCAGGACCGCACAACCTTTCTTATAGGTGATATCGTCGAATAGCTCATCAATACTTTTAGATCCAGATATGGACCCTTCTAGGGGGTGTGATAATCTTTTCGAATCCATGATCAGCGCTGTTTGATACCCGTCCACCACGAAGTTTTGCCATGACTCCGAACCCTCCGACATCTGATTGCATGCATATATTACTGCCCAGTCGGATAGACCCTCCTTGATCCAAAAGTTATCCCATGATTTCATGGTGACCAGGTTCCCAATCCACTGATGCGCAATTTCGTGAAAGATCAAGTTGATAGCGAAAGCCCTCTCTGATGCCGAATCGTCGTGACTTATACATTGGATTGCTGGTGGCAACGTAACCAAGCCCCAATTTTCCATCCCCGCCGTAGCCCCCGGAATGGCCAACAGATCCAGCTTCGGTAGCGGATACTGGATATTTAATGTTGCCTCAAAAATCTCCAATGCTTTGCAGGCAAGCCCAAGAGCAAAACGACAGTTCTCTATTTCATATTCGATAGGAGCATACGCTCTGACCGGTACTCGGAAGCTGTTTGTTTCAATCATGTTGAACTCTCCTACTGCGAATGCTACCAAGTAAGTAGACATTACTGGCGTCTTTTCGAATTCAATAACTCTCCTGGCACCAGCTTTTGTCCAGATCTCTGTGTCTGATTTTACCGGCATATTTCCCAGAAATGTCAAGCGTTCCTCGCCGACTAGAGTGACAGAAAACGTAGCTTTCAGACCTGGATTATCAAAGCAAGGAAAGACCATTCTTGCATTCCTTGCCTCCATAATCGTTGACGCTATTACTTTTGAGTCTGAGGAGTCAGATGGCATTGATGTTATGTAAAAGCCGCCTTCCGATCTCTTGAGGGATGCTGCAAAGAGCAGGCATAGTCGAAGTTTCGAGTTTGCAGGAACAGGTTCTTCGAGTAATATTTTCAAAGTCTCCCGCGCATTGTCTATTTCAAAATTTGATACAGGGCATAGCTTTCCAGTTTCATCGTAAACTGTTATGGATGGAATCTCAAGCTCGCGGGCGTCCAGACTGATGGAAGTTATACTCTCCTTGACTTCGACATCGATAGCTACTGTGCCTTCAAAGACGCCGTCCTCGAGATTGGTTTCGATGCGAAGGCCATAGTGAGTCGGTCTGATGCCTGCGAAGATAGATTCACCTCCCATATTTTCCGGTCAAAACACTTGTCACGATGCGGGCAGAGCGAGCAATTGTCATGAATGGCTCTTGATGATATGAGATAAAGGGCGCGAACTAAAAAAGCAAAAAGAGTTCTGTGGCTGTTATAAAGAATTTCTCCTGGGCCAATTAAGATAATATTTTGAGGAATGTAATCCATACGTTAGATATAGAGCCATGGAAGGAGGCGTCAGTTCTAGCGGGAACTTTCATATTGTTCTCAACGGGCTTATCTGATGGCTTAAACCAAAAGCTTGACACTGTCTTACGTTACCTTCGGATTCTCGGACGAGAACAATGGGCGGAAAAATGTGATTCATCCAAGTCTCATGGGGATGGGGTAAAGCAAGGGGCTTCTCTTGCACACACCTTCCAAGGCAGCTAATTGCCTGAAAGTGTATGCGGGAAACTATTGTCATGCCCTGGTTCCAAGGCGTCTAGATAGGTAGAAACCGGAGTTCAATTGGCCAATTAGAAAGAGTGCCCAGTGAGATTCATGGGAGTTGCATCAACAGCGGTATTCTTGATGAATACATGGCGGGGAAACCTAATGAACAAACATACGGCAGTGTTGGTAGCTGGAAGAGCGATGAAGTATCTCCAAGAGATAGCAGAAAGGGGAGCATTCGACGGTTTCTGGGGCTTCCTAATATCAAGATAACGAATAACGAAAGCATCTTCTGTCATAATACTACACTGAAGTTAGCAGATGTGCACTACCGCAGGAATTAGGAATCAGGTACAGGATATTAATCGTTGAGTCCACTTCCGTGATTAGTCAGGAACGCCTTGTGATTTGCACCTGATATTGCCTGAATGCCTTTACTATCCTCCCATTAGTGATTGAGTAGTCTCGAGCAGTAGTGAAGGGCTCGACTTCGTGGAAAGCAAAGAACAACCTTATGGGTACAGTACAGGAGGGGGCGTCATCGGTTGGTCCCTGAGCGTACGTTATGGCGCTAATAATTCTAGCGATTACCCCGGTATTTGACGACTGGATACATTTGTATGCTCTGCGTGTATGAATACTAACCTGGCAGCCGGCCATGTTCGGAGACATCATGTATTGTGGTCAGGTTTCATACCAACAGCTTTCAGGGATCCGTGGCTGAAGGCGTATGATGATTCCAGGAAACTTACAGGTAGGTATACTGAGCGTTTTGTCTCATACTGCACTTACGCGGCGCAGAGCGATCTACGCCGTCTTCCCCGCGGGGATTACTACATATCTTGTATAGCAATCAGATTCCAGCGTGTCCACCTCTCTGTTCATGGACATTCTATATCATATATTCGCTAGTCGGACTTCGCGAACCTGTGCTTTACGACAGCATCCTTCACTACCTTCTGCCTCCAAGAGCTGGCACGACACGCCGCTCCAGTCTACCTTTCGAGTCCACTCTGGCATGAACTCCACGATGACGACCCTTGAACTGCCCTTCGACGACGAGCAGTCGGATGAAGATGCTCCCCTCCTCCTAGGCCCACAGCCAACAGTCTCGCGATTCCGTGCCTCAATTTTCCACCAAATCAACTCCCCGCGCATTATAACCTTTATCCTCTTCATTATCATATTCATGCTCGCATCTGGTGGATCTCTTATGGCCATACCTGCATTGCGATTCTACGAAGATGTCATCTGCCATCATTACTATGCCGATCTACAAGGAGAGGGGCATATTTGGTTGGGGGGTGATATAGACGAGGACATGTGCAAAGGGGAGGAGGTTCAGAATCAGCTAAACATTCTAGTAGCAGGAATCCAGTTCTTGAATGCTGGAATAGGTAAGCTATATAAGTTTTTTGGAAAAGGGTAAAGGGTTGTCGACAACTAATGAGGTATCATAAGGCTTGTTCGTAACAGTGCCGTACGGGCTCCTAGCTGATAGGTAAGAAGAAATGCCGCATTCGCCCTATGTTCAGATGAATAGGAAACTTCCTTCTCTGCTAAACCCTGCTGGTCCTATCAGCATTGACTGATTCCACCCATCAATGCTCTCCTATGGTGTTCACGCTAATGATCATGCTATAGAATCGGCCGGAAACTTGTTCTTATTCTTTCTATATGCGGTATGTTTATCGGGGGATGTTGGAATCTCTCGATACTGTATTTCTGGAGAGTCCTTCCAATACGTCTGCTTTGGCTTTCTCCTCTTTCCAGTTTACTAGGTGGTGGTGATGCTGTTTGCAGTATGGTGTTCTACGCCATTGGATGTGATATCACAACTGAGGCTAACAGGTAGGCGGTTCTTGCATCAGGACCCTAGTTCTCGACTAACAATTCCAGAGCCAATTTATTTCTGTTAGGCCGGTGTGCAGGACTCCTGGCAGAGCTTATTGCTCCTCCAGTTGCATCTGCTCTCATGCCACGCTCACTGTGGATTCCACTATTGCTTGGAATGACCTTAATGGGATTGGCAGTATTACCTGCAACCCTTATTCCTGAAACTCTGCACCTACGTGTCTCAAGAATGGCCGAAACGTCTCTTGGCCTGTCATCTGAGCCAAGACTACCTCTGGACAAAGCGACAGCATTTTTCACTGCCATTAAAACACGAGCAGTCGAAGGGCTAAAGACTGTCCACGCTTCTGCCTCTGTCCTTCATTCTCTCCCTGTTCTATTACTTCTAATCACGTTTATTGTCAACCCTTTTGCACGTCAATCGATCGAACTGGCTCTCCTCTATATATCCAAGCGCTTTTCTTGGGAACTTTCCCAGGTCGGATTTCTTTTGTCCCTCCGCGCCTTTGTCAATTTTATCCTTCTTTTAATAATTGTTCCCGCTGTTTCCCATTATATGACAGAAGGTCTCTACCTGTCTCCAACAGCAAAGGATTTATTCCTCGCCCGGGCCTCCGCCATATTACTGGTCGTTGGCGCTCTGCTGATTGCTGCAAGTTCCACTGTCGTATTTACAATTGTTGGTCTGGTTGTCTGGAGTCTAGGTACTGGATTCGACGCATTATCGCGATCTCTCATCACAACTCTGGTAGACCGGGAGCATATAGCACAACTTTATGCCGCCATTTCCATAGTTGAAACCGCAGGAGCACTTGCTGCAGGTCCCACTCTCGCCGGGTTGTACTCGTTAGGCCTGAAATGGAAAGGTACATGGACTGGACTGCCATTCTTTGGTCTCGCGACCATATCCTTTGCGGGGGGGCTAGGAGTTTGGTGTTTCGGGTTCCTCATGAAGAAGCAAGCAAGGCAAGACATGCCTTATGGGGATGAAGACGGGGAGGCCACCTTAGGGGAAACTCTGTTCTCAGAGGGGATACAAGGGAACCGGGCATTATAAACTGAAAGCTGTTTTAATATTTTCTCTTTCCAGAGATTGGTCTCGGGGTATTGGAACGAAAGGTATGAAGCCGCGAAGCGAGAAAAAAAGGACTGAAATGAACTGTCTAGCAAACGACTAATAGAATCCTATGAGGGAAGACTAGGGACTCATTTCTCCTTTGTATCGGATCTCCGAACGCTCTCAAATCTTCTACCCTCAAATCCCTGTCCACTGGCGAACGCATGATTCGAAAAACTGAACGCTTTATCCATATTAATCATCTATTCCGGATGAAGCGCCCTCAAGACCATTTTCTCCCACGCTCCAACACCGGTTCAACAGCGACGCTTCAGCCGTCTCTCAAAATCGCTTGGCAACACAGCATTACTTCTTCTCCGCTTCCCATCCTTGGTGATAAAAACAACTCTCGTCCCATTAGCTTCGGGTCTGGCCACCGCTGGAGGTCTTTTGGATGCCTGTACTGGAGGCCGGGCTTGTCGAGGGCCTAAGGAGGCTGGGGATTGTGAGGGTCGGGATTTTTGGGGGTTTGAAGATGCTGCAGCTGCTGGAAGTCGCGCCCCCTGTGCACCTGCTGGTACTGGAGCTCCTAAGGATCTGGCCTGTTGAGGATATCTGGATGTTGGAGTTTGTGAGGGTCGGGTCTTTGGGAGATTTGCGGTTGCTGGACCTGCTAAAGATCGTACCTTCTGAGGCCCTACGGGTGCTCCAGTCGCTAAAGATCGGACCTGTTGGAGGCCTGCGGGTACTGAACTAGCTGAAGAATGGATCTGCGGAGGCCTTGCAGATGCCGATGGTCTGGCCTGTTGAGATCCTGTAGGTGCTGAACTTGCTGGAAACTTGACCTGCGGAGACCCTGCGGATGCTGAAGATCTGGCTTGTTGGGGGCCTATGGGTGTTGAAGATTTGGCATGTTGAAGCCCCGTAGGTGTTGCGGATTTGGCTTGTTGAGAGCCTTTGGATGCTGGAGTTTGTGGGGTTTGGGTTTTTAGGTCATTTGCGGTTGCTGGACCTGCTAAGGATCGCATCTGTGGGACCCTTGCAGAAACTGAGGATCCGACCTGGTGAAGTCCTACTGGTGAAGACTGGGCCTGTTGAGGGCGGCCTGCAGGTACTGGAGCGGGAGAAGCTTTTTTCCCAGTCGCGTCTCCACGCCCTGTCTGTCTGCTGTTTGACACCCGCTCCTGCCTCTGGAGTCGCTGGTTCTGACTCGGGGTTGGACCTGTGGACTCGGGATGTATTTCCATCAGATACATACTGATCGGTTCTGCATCACCCAGTATTCCCAACACTTTCCTATAAACCTGTGCGATATACCACTCAGGCACCCCAGAATTGCGAAGTCCCAGTAGGCCTCTCTGCCAGAGGAATCGTTCTACCTTGTTGCCAATCCAGAGATTGCGGTAGCCATCTGTAGTGTTCCTAACATCGAAGTGCATGAGACACGACACCATTTGTGCCTTTGGTGGGTCGACTGGGCTCATCATTACCAGATTGACAGGTTGGCGCATTTTGATCAGGGACGCTCCGCATTCTCTGTCGAGTTGGTCTTCGATGTCTGCCGAGACCAGGAACACAAATCCAAATGTGCCAGTGCTCTTCCACTTTAAAGCACCCGTTCCACATGATGGGAAAATGGAGGGACCTCTTATTGTGACATTTGTCTGTTGTATCAGGCTAGGACGTATGTTTGCTTTTCCTAATTGAGCAGGTCAGGCGCGTAGGCCTCGATGGAGGGGAGAAAGAAAGGGTTCACCTAAAGCATTGATATGCCATGTCCAACCTTGAAGGTATCCAACTCCAAGAGCCTGCGCATCTGGATACTTCTCCTTGAACTCCAAGAAACAGAGGTGGCCTCCAAAGGTGAAGTAGAGCGCGCTTTGTCGTGGGTTTGCCTCCGCTACTCGACTTGGCTGAGCGTCATCGAGGATCTTTTCTACCTGAGCAAGGCTCATTGTTGCTATCTGCAAATATTATTGATGTACCACTTAGATCGAAAGGTGGTGTGCTTGTAAAGTACAAGAGTTGTTGCGAGGTTTGGAAGTGAGATGCGGCTATAGATCTGAGGACGTACCGTTGGCTCGATGTTTACCTACCACCCCTTTGAAAGGTGAATAATTACCACGTGAGCCGCTCCCATAGGTAAACAGATATAACTTCACTTTCAAACTTCACCTGGCGTGAAGTGGAAGTCATATCTCTATTAGGTACGTACTATTTTACCATCAACAACAGTTCAATGATCTTGGTCTCCTCCTTGCTTACCTCCCATTTTCCAATCAGCCATTTCCGCAAAGAGCCTTCTAACTGATAGCAGTCCGCCTAGCTATCAAAATAACTCAATGTAGTAGAACTTTACTTTATATCTACAAGTCCTATTTGAAAACCTCTAGGCCGTCTCACTCAATCGATTGAGCTGTTCATAACTGGATCAGACTGAGTTTCTCCAGCAAAGTGAGCGCCATGATTCAGCCCAAGTTCTGAGGACGTATAATGAGACTGCTGGTTAAAGCCAGCTTCGAATATAAGGAGAAGAACTAAGCTTGGACTCACGGTTGAAGTACTCCAGCATAGGTTGGTTGAGCAGTCTCAATTGGCAAGCGTAAGGACTAAGGGCTTATTTACTTGTTGTGATACGTTTGCCCACAATTGCAGAGAGAGCTAGATACGTACGTGCAGGGGTTACGATTGATGGGAGTAAGTTGATCAACACTTATTGCAGCCTTACATATTGATCCTGCCTTTGTCTATGATCTTCAGGTTGACTAGGTAGAGGAATATTGTAGGTTCTGTTCGTTGTCGTCTTTTCTATCTTGGCAAAATTGTCTCAATCTTGTTGGCGCCTATATGGACAACGGAGACGTTGCTTGATATAGTCGGGATTGCCGCAAGGGTCTCATGAAAAGGAGGGGAAAGCTACGTGATCTTAGAGCGGAAACTGGGCTATTGTTTTCGACAACAGCTATGGTTGAAGTTCATAAGTTTGAGTCTAGTCATCTTCTCAGATAAGGATAGTTATAAGATATCACAGTCTCATGTGGAATGGAAATAATGATGGAGTATTCGGGAGTTAGGATATCCTTTTGTTAAGCTGGCCTTCACAAATGCCATTAGAAGCCCCAAGTCTGGAAGCTTGTCACATCCCAACCATTCTCAGGAGAGAGATTCTTCGAGCTCGTTGTGCAGCCACGTATCACATCATAAGATGCCTCGTCTTTACAAGCAGTATTATTACCCTTGATACATTCCGCAAGCTTCGTCCCAACATATTGTCCTTCATAATAGGCACCTAATCAAGTAAGTACTCTGAATCTTCAATTGGGAGTAAGGAAGAGGACTCACCCTGCAGGAAGCCATAATATTCTGCACTCGTGGCTTCGCCCGCAAAATACAAATGTCCCAGATTTGCTCGGAGATTCTGGTGCGTCTCGATACTCAGTCCAGTGGGCCAGTTCGAGTAGCTTCCATAGGCCCAGGGCTCAGTGCTCCACCGCGGGTACATGAAGTCGATTGGATCCGGGATATCGTCTCCAAACATCTTTCTCAATACTTCCATAACCTCGGCCTTCGTCACCTCATCGGACTGAGCTTCCGCCCGATAGCTCTGTGAATACACCACGGTCACAAAGAGGATTCCCGATCCCGGCAAAAATCCTGGCCCAGACAACGATTGCCATACGGGATACCATCCGCGTTCAATGGGGTCTGCGTAGAGGAAGAATTGGGTATCAGCATCCCAGAACTGCTGATCGGGTGGAAACTGCAGGAAGATTTTGGTGTAGGTTCCCATTTGCATCCCTTCGATTCCTTCCTGTTTCCAGTAGGGGAAGGCGGGAGTGAACTCGACGACGTCGTTCTGGAGGACCCCGAGACTGAACGTGCAGATTGCATAGGTCGCGGTTATGCAGCTTCCGTCACTCATCGTGACCGTCACCGAGTCCTTAGCCGAATAGTCAATTGCTGTCACGTTGGTGTTCAACATGAGGCGGGTATCGTTTGGCTTGAGGAAGGTAGAGGCTTCCCCTTGGATGATGGTATTGAAACCGCGTGAATCAAAGACGTAGTTGTTGGCGTCACTGAATTGGTAGAATGTAGTGTTGTAATTCTGAGGGTATGATAATCAGTATAATTCCGTACTTTATATATCGGACGCGGTTTGAGAAACCTACAACTATTGCCCACGTCTCAGAACTTAGGTCGGGACTGTAGCTGTACTCCCAATCAAATTCCCACCATTCGGCCGCTTGTTGAAGCATGTTCTTCTTCGGCTTCCAGTCTGCAAGTGAGAGCCCAGTTCTGAATGAATGGTCCTGGTAATCCTGAGACAATATCATCCCAGCGTCTTCCTCCACTAGGGAGTAAGCGTTTTCAAAATCATCCAAGAGATAGCTATAGTTTAGAGCTCCGTTTTCGTTGTACGTAAGGATAGAAGAATAATCCGAGTACGTGTTCGTCAGATTGTACTTCTTTGCCAGGGTCCAAATTGGATTTTCCGGACCTCCAGGAGTCCCCAGACCTTGCACCCAGTTGGCACCAAGCTCAACGGTATACGGGTTACCGTAGGGGTCCTTGCCGAATGTCGTATGTGCGACTCGACCCCCAACATAAGAATTGACGTCCACAATGAGGAAATCAGTCATTGAGGCATTTGATAGAGCTTGGGCAGCTGTGATCCCGGCCATGCCAGCGCCGAGGACGACCACGGAAGTCTTTTGGCATGTTCCATTGCGGGGTAGGAGGGGCGATGCTGCTGCTAATTGAAGGCCCAAGAAGGCGGAGAGCAGGGCGCGCTTGGAGACTGAGCGCATCGCGAGATGTTGATTTTGGCTGAGACAAGAGTGCTTTCACGAGTGGTATCAACTGGGGACTCCTCGTGCACATAGGTATACTTATACCGAGTAGATAGATGTGTGACAAGGTAGCTTTACCTACCCATGGGCCATGACAGCATAGTCCCGGCCATGCAGGAACCAAAGACGGCTCTTATCACTCTGGGTATCACCTCTGAAAGTAGATATTGCTTTGCCCATGATATTACCCTTGTGTAACGCAACGCCACAGATCGATTTCTCTGCACTGACTGGCCACGAGTCACGACTCCGCATGTTTGTTTTGATGAAGGGGTAGTGCTCCTGGGTTCGATACCTTATCAATTACCGTTGCGTATGTATCATTGTATCTAGACAGTAGATCTTCGCTGCCTATCTCCGAGCTGTCCCAATCCAGCAGCTCCATGCGAGCAAACATGGGGATGGATGGGGAGGACCGGGGTCGTGACATTCTCTTCCCGTTCTCCTCTTGAAGACTTCTTCAAGCTCTGCGAGAATTTCTACTTCGTATTCCGTCAGAGACGTAAGAAACCAGACCAGTTTATGACACTTCATATCCTGTGCTGTGCTTTCATGAAATGGTGAGATACTTACCTAGTATACTGCGTACCGAGTAAAGATAAAGATATCGTTCTCTGTGCCTCTTTCGGGCATCACCGACGACACGTGAGGAATCCTCGACATCCCAAGGGAACTTTTGTATAGAAATTACATTGTCAAAGTTACTAAAGCATTATTTTTATAAGGTTTTACACTAGCAATACATGAAATACGGCACAAAAATTACTATGATAATTGGTGAAAGCTGGCGTTTCTGGATCAAGGAACTCGAGGCAAGCGAATCAAGCGACGGATATAAGAGTACCAAATATATGGCCTTACACCACGAAGAGCTACAGATTTATTTACTTTTAATAGAAAAACTTCCAGAATATTTACCAAGGACAGAAAAGGGCCCTTTCAGCCAAGAGACAAGAAAAGGAGGGAAACCATCCATATCACGTGATACGACTCGAACAGGAAAAACTCGACCCACGATAAGATAGCGAGGCTCGAGAAATTTATTGATATCCAAAAATTCAACCCCACCAACATCCAGCTCTCAACACCACTGCAATGGGAAAAGCAAAGCAAGGGAAGCGCAATAGTGCGGCAGCTTCCTCGTCTCCCTACGCCAAAGCGCAAGCTACCACAAACAACGTCTTCAAATTTGTAGGATCCTCCTAGACAAATGAAGCTACTACTATTAATGCCTATATCTATCCTAACGTGTATCTTAGAACACCAACGTCGGCCAGCACATCCTCAAGAACCCGGGAGTCGCAGAAGCCATTGTCACAAAAGCGAACCTCAAACCCGAAGATGTGGTTCTCGAGGTCGGTCCCGGTACGGGGAACTTGACCGTGAGGATATTGGAGAAGGCGAAGAAGGTCATCGCCGTCGAGTTGGATCCCCGAATGGCGGCGGAGGTGACGAAGAGAGTGCAGGGGAAGCCGGAGCAGAAGCGATTGGAGGTTCTGCTTGGGGATGTGATCAAGACCGAGTTGCCGCATTTTGATGTTTGCATTAGCAATACACCTTACCAGGTATGTGATCCATTATTGTTCTGGGGACAGGAGGGGAAAGGCTGACGAGGCGCAGATTTCAAGTCCTCTAGTTTTTAAATTGCTTGCCCTCAAGGATCCTCCTCGAGTCTCAATCCTCATGTTCCAGCGCGAATTTGCTCTCCGGCTGACGGCGCGACCGGGAGATGCTCTCTATTGTCGGTTGTCGGTGAACGCGCAGTTCTGGGCGAAGATCACACATGTCATGAAAGTCGGGAAGAACAACTTCAAGCCGCCTCCCCAAGTCGAATCTTCTGTTGTTCGGATAGAGCCGAAGATGGGCGCCGAAAGACCTGGAGTTAGTTGGGATGAATGGGACGGAATGTTGCGAATTTGTTTCGTGAGGAAGAACCGAACTATGAGAGCAAGTTGGTTGGGCACAAAGGAAGTGCTGGCCATGGTGGAGAGGAATTACAGAGTTTACTGCGCGATGAACAACATTGCATTGGACGAGACTGTAATTGGGGAAGAGGAAGAAGATATGGACGTTGATGAGGGAATTGGGGCTGGTGATGGGGGAGAGGAGTGGGATGGGATTATGGAGGTGGACGACGAGGCCGACGAGACACCCTCATTCTTCAAGGAGGAGGCTGAAAGGGCAGCGAGAGAGAATCCAGCCAAAACAAAGAGCAAGAGGAAGAAGACCAGAGTCGCCGAATTGGTCCGAGAGAAGATCCGAAAAGTTTTGGAGGATGTTACGGAGTTGGCTGACAAGCGGGCTGGGAAGTGCGATGAGAATGATTTCTTGAAGCTTTTGTTTGCTTTCAATCAGGAGGACATACATTTTGCTTGATTTTGGGCTGCGCTCAAAAGGAAAAGTTCTGATTTAGCATGGCGTTGGTGCGAATTCATAACCAGGGAAAGTATCCCCAGTTGATAGCTTCTTTCCTCGTTGGCTAAATATCTGGTCTAGTAGATGAGTATATAGCATCGTTGGCTTATTTGAATGTTTGTCCCAGGTCTCGTCCCATGTTGCAATTAAGTGATTCTTGCTATAACCCCTACAAAGGAAGCACAAGAAGAGTCTTGGGGAAAGATAGGGGCTGGCTCGGTTCGGTACCCCTTTTGAGTCGTCGGGTGCCAGATCCGGGGCGGAATCACTTCAGAGCACATTCACAGCAGTTAATACTGCAGCAGAGTCGCAACAACTAGCTTGCTTATAGGATAAATAAAGATTATGATTTATTTTATTCCAAGATGTACATATGTACAGAGGGAGATCTCGTCTCTCATTATTTCATCATTTTACCAGCCACCTTCTGGAGAGCGGGGCATATAGCGCGTCTTGGATCACCTTCACCCACTGCCAAGGTTCCGTCCCCACCCCCTCTTGCAACCCAGCATTGAAGTACTCCCAGCCTGAGACTCCCCCAAAATCGGGGTACTGCGCCCTCAACTCCTGGATCGTCGTCACGATACTATTCGTGTTAACCCATCCACTGCCATCACTCGCACTATCAAGAACACCCATCACCACCCTTTCGGGAGCCCATCCTTGGGCTATGATCTGGCGGTATGTGCCCGGTGTGCCCGCGCTCCCGAAGCCACTGTAGAATTGGGTGTTGTACCAATCGACGAGCGGGGCGCCGGAATCATCGACGGCGCTGGCGTCCAGCTCGAAGTAGTTGAAGCCGGAGATATTGTTGGTATTATTGTTGATGAGAGCGGTGGCTACAGGAGCCATGGTTATGGAGAATGGGGGTGCGAAGTCCTGCCGGATATTCTGGATTAGGCGCAGGGCAACGGCTGATGAGATTCGGTCCTCGATGTCCAGGTCGATGCCGTCGAAGTTGTACTGCTTCAGCAGGCGTACTAATGGCTCATAGTAGCGGCGGAACTGGGAGTGTCAGGAGTCTGGAGCGATCCAGGAGAAGGAGACTTACTGTAGCAGGATCTCCTGAGCTCAAATTGTCATAGGTCCCTCTTGCAGCTCCGCCCAGCATTGCCAGGACTTTAACTCCCTCTGCTTGGAGCTTTTTAACCTCATGCCACTAAACAGAATCAGTATGTTTATTCCACAGACAAGGAATAGCAGGGCCGATCCATAAAGAAGGAGTCTTGCCCCTGAAACGTATTTCTTGGCAATTGAAAGTAGGATAGAGCAACGGCATAGAAATATACATACGAGGTAATCAAATTGAGTTGAATTGGGCGGGTTATCATTCAAATGAATCTCTCCCGCTTGAGTCGAGAGATGAAAAGAGGATATGATAACATGGGTCACGCCGGTGTTTTCTTTAACCAGTGGAAGAAGTCGTACTGATTCGTTCTGGGCAGTGGTAAATGTCTGAACATACATCGCCAGCCGCGGAATCTGATCGTCACCACTCGTCGACAGCCGTGATGAAGGAGCGCTCGGGAATGCGCTGACGAGGGGCGAGAACCAAAGCCATAGCAGAGAGAGCTTCATGATACAGCCCCCTCAAGCTCAGCCGTTCTGCAGAGTTGAAGATTACCACGAGCCGCCAACGCGCTGTGCAGATATTGTTGGACGCCATGGTTCCTATATACTAAGTACTAGGCACGAATGGCGGGGCAGTGAAGGTTGGAGGTCTCAGCCAACCTCGTACAAAAACGGCACCATGATCGCGTGGTCCTAAAGCGAAGGATGGGTATCTATCTCAAATGCCAAGCAAGAAGAGAGGAAGCTGACTCGTATGGCACGAGAGCAAAGGATGGAAGTGCCGCGCTTAGAAATCTGTAGTCCCGGTCGCTTCGCAACCCTACGCGCAGTGTTGTATACCTACAGCAGGCAGGTCCTGTAGTCTTGGCGACTGATTGTCAGCGTATGATCAACTTGGGATCCCACGGTGCTGGATGCTGGTTACGGATGAAATCATCCGTCGCGTTGCAGCGTGGTGAACCGTGGTCTACGGAGTTCCTATGGAGGGGGACGCGCCGTCGTGGATTTAGGCTTCGGGAGCGGCTACATATCTCGACTCTTAGCTGCAAGGTACGAGGAAAGACGGATTGTTCTACTACGTTGCTATCAATCCCTTCACTACTAATGGCCTAGCCCTCGACAACAAGTCGGAAACCTGCCCAATAGAAGCAGGTCCCTAAGGGGTAAACGGCCGTTGATACGATGATTATTGCGGGCCAGACCGTGTCTATTTCGTGGTATAGGAAGGTGGTCGGATGCTCCGTGGATGGCGGCAAAGCGTGAGGCGCCATAGAAGAGCCTTTCAACCTTGAAAGAACAACAATGGCCGGCATGGATGTCATGCACATCGAGGCTGGGATATAGCCCACTTCTGCCAAGGCTCGCTCCTACCGACCGGGCAAATCTATGCTGTATGGGAGAATGGAGTACGTACGGGGTACGCCACACTATGCGTGCTCCGTAGGAACCCAGAAAAGAAAAAGTGCCGAGGAAAGGGGTGCAGAGACAACACTGGGAGGGAAATGGAAATGGTATTTCATCCTTATATACTGGTATTCTAATAATCGCCTCAACGCCTGCCGCTCCTCACAAACGCCCCAGCGACGATGACAGATCCCATTATCCCCTCGCGGAACTCCTAGCAGGCTCCTTTCCCTTCGATTTCTTCCTGACAGGCTGATACACATCGTTAAAATTCATAACCACACCCAAGAACCGCATGTCGACATCTGGCTGATAAGCCAAGTCACCCAGTAACAAACACACCCGGGACCGGAAATGCCCGCCGAGCGCCTGCAGCCGTTCCCGCAAGACTGGAAACTCATCTGCGATGGACTCGTCTGCTGAAGGAGCCGGTGTGGAATCGAGAAAGTGCCGAGGACCACGGCGAGTCGTCGCAGGCGTGTTGATCAATATGCCATCATCGTCTTCGCGTCTGCTTCGCGTTTCGGTGCGGACATCTGCTCCCTGGCGTCTGGTGAATTCGGAGACGGACCAACTATATAGCCCGTCAACAGCATCTCGATAACTGAGCATCAGTCGCAGAATCTCGCCGAGTTGAACCATGAATGTGTTATCGTCATTTTCGCCATGGTGTTTCTTCTTTGCACCGAGAAGTCCCTTGTGCGTTATCGCGTTCAAGTATTTAGTGTGTGCTTTGATGAGGTCGTCCAAAGTGCAGCCTTCCTTGTGGATAGCCGTTTGGAGCTCGTCCCAAGAGCTTTCGATAACTTCGAAGAGGATGTAGTATTGAAGCTGACCGATGAAATGAATCATCTCCGCCAGAACACCTCTTGTCAGCTTCCATGCTTGTGCAACGTTTGGGTTTTCATCTTGGAGAACACCTCGTGCCCCCGTCATACATTTTCGCCAGGTCGTAGCCAATGCAAACTCAACCCGCTTGAGCCGCCACAGGAAGTTGAAGACTTTAAGGTACTGCCGATTCCCCCACTCTGTCACTACTACGTCTACAGGAGCATCAATCTTGTATTCCAGGGTGAAGCAATCCCAGCCTATGTCTCCATGTGACAACTGGAGCATCCGAGCGTCCAATCTTCGCAGGACTTCGGGCGAATCATACTGTGCATTTGAACCACGAATGGCATGCTCCAGTTGTGCGGTCAAGGTATGCCGATACTGTGCGCCTGCAGGTCGATCCAGGTTGGAAGAAAGGGATTCCATGAGGAGGGCGATGAAATCTCCCTGGCCAAGGAGGATGTAGTTCTTTAGAGCTTTGAGATGCTCAAACAAATGAAACTTCTCCGCCATTAAATGTATGAGACGAGCCATTGTCGTCTTGTAAGCTTCGTCAATCCATGTTTCCAGGGTTGCCGTGTCACCGTATCGCAGCTCCTTTGATGCTGCTTTCGAATATTCTTCTACCCACTGAGAATCACCACAGCCATATCGGATGAAATTCAAGGATTTGCCAATCAGGAAAACTTTCTGAGCGAAGTCCTGGGTGATAATGCTTGGAACCATATCCTCGTTGAGCATGTACTTGTCTTCCCATACGCTTGCTCCTCCTCGACTCTTGCCATCGTGGGTATCATTAACCGCATTAGGATCCTGCTCAGAGACAAAGAATTCGTGATATGGATCAGACAACTCTCCATCATAAATCCACTGTCGTAACATGTCATAAAAAGGTCGAGTAACGTGAATCAATAACCGCTCCGCAAACGCTCCTACCATTGGGTCGCCATGGGATGACGAGAATCCATGTATGAGGGAAATGAGTTGCCCACCCCGCTTGCTCTTCGATTCCTCACTTATGAGACTCATTAAGCGTAAACCCATCGTCGCCTCCCTAGTCCAGACGACACATCTTTTGAGTGTTACACCAGCCTTGCCGATACCTCCTCTTGGCTCCTTTTCATCTAGGGATGCCAGGGCACGCCGAATCTGGCTTTCCAATGTGGCGACCAATCCAAGATACGATCTGAGTTCTCCCCCGATAGCTGCTCGCAAACTTTGACCAAGCAACCCTCCATCGGCCGACTGGACGAAAGAACCTAAGCCCCGGTACAGCAAAGAAGGTTCGGCTAAGGTGTGAAGAATGGAGAGTATGGGAGCTGGCAAGGTAGCCGGTAGTGTCAGGGTCGAATTGGAAGAAAATGGTAAATTTGTCGAAGATAGGCCTTGCAAGGTGAAAGGCAGGTCCCTAAGAAGCGCTATTTCCGGTGGATCAATTTCAACATAATTTTCTGCCAGCAAAGCGGTCTTGAGTGCGACACTTTCACGTTGAATCGCCGGTGCCCTGGGAAAGGCCTGCTCCTCCTCCTTTCTGTCTCGCTGTCCTCCTTCTCGTGTTGGCAGCCTATGCAACCCTTCAGGCGCAAATGCTTCCTGGAAGGGAGTTTCTTCTCTCTTTGAGCCAAATTTCGGCGAATTTGGTATTCGTCCATTCTCCAGATTTTTGGTTCCCCCGTTCTTAGTAGGACTCTTGAATGGGCTGGTGAGAGCTGGTGGAGGTCTAGATTGCTGGTGACTCCCAAGCTGATACAAAAAGTATAGGACAGCCCACTTCTGCGATATAACCGGTACAGACAGGAGTCTACTGTATAGATTTGTGAATCGGAGAGCCTTCTCGGGGCTTGGGTTCGTTTGTATTAATCGTTTCTTGATCAGATCAGAGGCTTGATTTACATCGGCAACAACAGCGGGACTTTTCGAACTTTAGGTTATTGATCAGTATCAGCCTGGAGAAAATCCCGAGATAGTTGAGATTCGAAGCCACATACCTTCCTAAGACCTCTCTCACAAACTCAATAGCATTTTGCTCTCTTTCCTCTGCCGAGGCGGCATCTTCACCTGGTATCTCTACCAATAATCGTCGTACTAAGCTGTCAATACCGTTGCTGATACGTTGATTTCGAGAAGACATGATCGCATTGTTGCAAATGAGAGTTTTAACCCAGTCTGCAGTAGATCCAATCAACTATTATTTCGCTGTCGGCGTGTTGACGCGTGAATTTGGCGGGGAGGCACGCGCCCAGGTTCAATATCGCTAAATCCACGACAACATCAATATTTGCACGGCTGGCTTTCGGACGTCACAAGTCAAGTTGCGACAAAATCGTCCATCTCGAGTCATCTACCACAACCTCATATTGAGTCGGATCATCTCCATATTGCATCGCTAGGGTCCTCTGGCTTTGCGCTTTTCATGGGCCCTTGATTATCTCGCAAGTCGCGCTGTACTGGCCGCTCCAGGCGCGACTCTCAAGATGCCTGACATCGACCCTGCGGCTTTGAGCCGTCCCTCTGGCATCTCGACCACACCTATTTTACCTCCAAAAACTATCGGCGCATCGGCGCAAAGTGTGCCCAAAGTGTCCAAGAGCAACCATGTACCCGCGCGGATTGATCTCGAGCCATTGTACACGGCGCTCAAGCTGGCGATTGGCGAGCATTGGGGAACATATAAAGAGTCTATCAGCCTTTTTGTGATGGGTTAGTATATACTCCCGTTGTCACCTCGCGGGCTTCAATTGTATAAGCCCAATTGCGCAATTATCGATTTACTGATTGTTCTCCATACAGGCCAGCTGAACCAAGCCGAGTTATCAGCACGGATCGACAGTTTCCTAGTTACACCCAGCGGCGAAATAGAGCATCTTCATAATCAACTTATTGCGGCAATATATGGAAATGTCACCCGAGAAATGCCAGATCAAGGCGTGGCCAGCTGGGTCAGTGCAAATGATAAGCCTACAACAGGGGCTGGGAGCAAACCAGTTAGTGGAGATGCGGCGGAACAAAGATTAAAAACGGAGGTCATGCAATTACCAAGTCGAGATCGAAGGCGGCTGAAAGATCTAAGCCAAAACGATGTGAGCAAACTTCAACTTCAGCTCTTTACTCCTATTTCTTTAAAATTCAGTGTATTGACAATCACGCTCAGTTCGACCCATTCATTGCATTACAAGATCTGTTTGGAGATATGCGACGGCAGAAGCCTTCAAGAGCTCCAGAAGCTGTAACCCCGGGCGCTGGGGGGTTAAGCAAGACAAGTACGTCCTATTCCTGCTTATTTCTGCTTATATATGGCCTATCTTTAGATGACTATACTGACACCACTCTAGACTGGGACATTGAGATTCGTAAAAGATACGCCCACCCATTGGCCTTAGAGTCAGGGGAGTTTCCAGACCCATCTACTATTGAAACTCGGATGCTTCCCATTTGCTACGAGACTGGGCTTGTCTCCGGACATGCGCAAGATGCAGCTTATTTCATGTCTGTAGCTACGGAAACATTCATAAAAGAAGTTCTTTCTTCTATTTTCAGCAAAACGCGTAGTAATGGCCCAGGAACCACTGGAAGCGCTGGAACTGGAGGAGGTTCGACTTGGATTCAGTCCCATAAGTATCGAACTCAATTAGAGAAAGAGGAGGAGGCTTTCCTACGAGGTGAAGTAGTAAGAGACAAGAATGGACTACTTCCCACGGAAGCCAAAGCTGCCAGCGAACGGGGACCCCTCGGGATGGCCGATGTTAGGACTGCACTCGAACTGGGCGACTGTGGCCTCGGCCAGATGCCGGTGGTGATGCGGCAAATTTTGTTTGGATACCGTGAGGGTGAGCTGGAGGCGTGGGACGACTTCTCTTGGCCTGAGGGTTATGATGGCGGTAGAATCCTCGGCGAGGATATTGATGGAGATCTAGAGATGGCAGGTGTCAATGGTTCCAATGGGGTCAATGGAGTCAATGGACACTACGATTTGCCTGGAGAGGTCGATGACTTTGGCTGGGAAGGAGGCGAACCTGAAAGCAGGGCTGCCCTCGATAATCTGCTGGATTCCTGTCTGGCATGAGGCAGGATTTTGTTATGTTGGCTAGCACGGATGGCGTTGCACTGGAGGGGCTTGTTTTGGTTTCGACGGAGCGTTGCATGGCATGGAAGGCGTCTGCGGTATTGAACATACGTTTTACTCATTGTATAAAGCCGGACTAAAAAGAGGGTATGGAGGAAGGAGGCGTCTTCTGGATGGCAGGAATTATGTACGCAGACGGCACGATACCCTGGATTTGTTGGTAGAAGCCAATGGTTCAAATGGCAGTAGCAGTACATAAGATTCAATTGGCAAGTTGTCTTTGTTCTTGAATCTTGATATTCCTTGAAGCATATGATAGTTTTGAGAATCATGTGTGGTTGAAAACAGTCCCGGCATTGGTTTCCTGATCCCTGCTCGTTTCGCGACGGCCTCACCTCAGCCTTGTGTTGTGCGGTCAGTGCCTGAAACGGAGCCTTCTGATCCTCCCCCGAACACTTACGAATCACTCTCCTCCCATTTTCCTTCTCAACTTTTCCGAAGGATTTGATGCGTAGAAGCTCTGCCAAATATGTCGATCGTTATTGACAAGATCCTCGCGGCCTCGCCAAGTACGGAGCGGGGTCGGCCAACTCAGCTCTCATCAGACCCCAAGGGAGAGCGCATTGCTTATGCCGTGAGTGTGCCAGGTTGGCAACCCCTTGAATATCTGCTGATCCGCCCTTTCAGTCAGGCAAATCTATCTTTCTTCGATCCATCGACGAACCCTCTCTCAGCAAACAATACACTGACCACACAACCTCGACTACGGTGGCACGCTTCTCCCCCTCCGGATTCTACGTAGCTTCTGGAGATGTCTCCGGTACGGTAAAGGTTTGGGATGCGATAGAAGGAGTCAATACAAAGGGTATCTATTTGCCCGGTCTTCCGTCCAACCTCAATTACTGATTAGTTCCAAGGCACCTACCAAATCATATCTGGACGAATCAACGATATTGCTTGGGATGGAGACTCTCAACGCATCATTGCTGTTGGTGACGGGCGTGAGAAGTTTGGCCATTGCATAACTGCGGATAGCGGTAACTCCGTAGGGGAAATCAGCGGACACTCTTCAGTCATTAACTCAGTATCGATCCGCCAGCAACGACCTCTACGAGCAGCTACGGGTGCCGACGATAGCAGTCTAGTCTTCCTACACGGGGCGCCATTCAAATATGCCACAAAGCTTGGAGGACTGCACAAGGGATACCTTTATGGTGTGGAGTTTTCACCGGATGGAAACCATCTCGTCAGTGTTGGTGCAGATCGTAGGATACAACTATATGATGGCAAGACCGGGGAAGCCACGGTGCAGATTGGTGAGGGAGAACACAAAGGAAGCATATTTGGGGTTTCTTGGGCGAAGGACTCGAAGCGTTTTGTAACGGCAAGCGCAGATCAAACAGTTAAGATTTGGGACGTGGAAACTGGAAAAGCTATCCAGAGCTGGCGACTCGGCGGGGAAGGAAACGTTAGTATTCCTGATCAGCAGGTTGGAGTGGTATGGCCTGCAGGACGTAGTGATGGCATGGTAATCAGCTTGAGCCTGGCTGGAGATCTCAACTACCTCGCCGAGGGAAGCCAGAAGCCTACCAGGGTTATCCAAGGGCACAACAAAAGCATCACTGCCCTTGGCTCTAGTCATGATGGAAAATCTCAAACTTTCTGGACAGGCAGCTTTGATGGTAGAGTCTGTTCTTGGGATAGTGCCTCGGGCCTTGGCTCAGTGGTTGAAGGCAGTTCGCACACCAACCAAGTAGCAGCCTTCACCACTACACCCGATAGAGCCTATAGTGTTGGCTGGGACGACACTCTGCGGATTGTTGACACAGCTGGAAAAACTTTCCTTGGAGAAGCGGCTAAGTTGACTGCTCAACCTAAGGGAACGGCATCCGCAGAAGGTCGACTCTTCGTTGCTACTGCTTCGGGAATAGACATCTTCTCCAAAGATAGCTTGGTGGGGACATTCCCGACCAAGGAGTTTACCCCTACGGCTATTTCAGCACATGGATCTCTGATTGCTGTTGGGACCGACCAACACGCGGTGCATATCTACACGGTCGATTCAAGCAACAAGCTAAATGAAAAGGAGAAGTTGGAAAACTCAGCTCCTATGATTACAGCCCTCGCCTTTTCACCAGATGGATCACTTCTGGCAGTTGGTGGCTCTTCTGGAAAGATCATTGTCTATAACACTGGCTCTTGGGACATAAAGACTGATCGATGGTCTGCTCACACGGCGAGAGTCTTGAGCATTGGTTGGAATGCAGAGGGAACACATGCTGTGAGTGGCGGTCTGGATACCAATGTCTTTGTTTGGAGTCTGGCATCTCCAGGCAAGAGAGTCAAGGCAGCAAATGCTCATAAGGACGGCGTGTTTGGGACATGCTGGCTTGATGGTGGAAAGAAAGTTGCTAGCACTGGTGGGGATGCTGCATTGAAGATATGGGATGTTTCCAAACTCGAATAGAAAATTGTTGAGAACGGCACTGTTACCACTCACCGATAGACGTTTCCATCAATACTACGGAGTATTGATAGGTTTACCTGCTTCAACGAATCAGGCCCTCCTCGTTTCCTGGGGACGCCGACTGCGTTAGATTCCTAGGAAGCACAGCACATCGAATGAAAATGAATAAGGAGCTTTTCTCTTCTGGATTATAAAGTGAAGCATGGCCAATATTTTGCAGGCGAATAAATATTGGTGGTAACCTAGTGCCAGATCCCCTGCATTGTCTCTTGATGTATAACCGCCAGGGGTTGCCGCCACGAGCTGAGCCGGGAGACGCTTCAACCTCACTCGAAACATCTCGTTGATTGGACCACCTTTACAGATTAACAACTTCACCTTACAATCAAAGCAGACCTCCCAGGACAATGGAAGCTCGTCTACCGACTTGTAGAACCCTGCCTTTGTCTATCTGCAACAATGTTACGGGTCAGGCCATAGAGCTTCTTTGTATTGTGGCCTTTGATACCAAAAATGGATCAAGGACAACCGACTAATATATATACGTACATGTTCCATTGAATCAATAGCCTTCACTGATGACTGAAATATAAGTTCCAGGGCGTTTGCGACGTTCTCGACGCTTTTCACCAGCTACGATACCAGCAAAACATCCACTTCTCAATTTACCAAAATGGATCTCTCCAATACAGCACACATAGAGCAACCTCAGCGTCACAACAGCAAGACATCACGACCTCTAAATCGCAGCACAACAACCAAAGTCCCTCTACGAACAAAACCCAACCTCTCCCTCCATATCCCACAGAATCCCTTTTGCCACTTCAAAGCAACGTCGCCATCACCAGCTCACAATGTTACTTCTCTCCGCCCCTCCATACCACGCCAGAACTCCGTGCAGACACGTTATATGAACATGCTGCTAGACCTTGACGCAATTCCTAGCCTACACAATATTTACGCATCCTTCTTCACGTGGATTCTACTAGCTGGCTTGTACGTACCATTTCTTTTGTCTCCCAGCTCTTAAGACATCATATCTCACAAGTCACCGAGCATGTTTCGATACCCTTAAACTTTTCTCAGTCCGAGGATATTGCTGCTAACTCTATACACAGCGTCATCTTCCCCAGTACATTCACCTCTCTCAATGCCCTCGGCGAGAATTCAACCATCGCATCATCACATGCCGCGACCGACATCCTGAAAGAAGTCAAGGACGTACCGCTCTTGTACATCGCAGCGTTCTGTTCCGGAATTGGAGCCGCGGGTATGATATGGCTCTGGGTGCAGTGGCGAGCCAATTTCGTCTGGCTCCTCAACCGCATCTTCTTGCCCGGGTGCTTGAATAGTTTTGCGGGGCTGATCTCAACGTTGACTAATGTGTATTCGCAGCATGGGGGCAATTGGAGCGTCACGGCTTGGGCTACGGCTGCGGTTACGGGTGGGGTTATGGTTATCACGGGGGGTCTGTTTGCCTTGTATAATTTTTGGTTGTTGGAGGCGGTGAAAAAGAGACATGAGTTGGAGATGGGGCAGTGGAATAAGGGGCACGGATATGAGGGGGGTATGGACAAGATTGGGCGGAAAACTCATGAGCCCTTTGAGGAATCAGGCAGTATGGTTTGAATTTTATATAATAAACTTGCAGTTAGGAAAGGTTAGCGTTCTTTGGAAGACCTGGGTAGATTTGGGCTCTTTGAAGGATCAGAGTCGCTTCGCTACAAGGAAAAGTAATACCTTTGATCAAAATCCATTTATCATTTATGTTCTCCCTGTATATGAACAAGACCGCCGACTACAACGGCTTCGGTCAGACTTTGGAATATGAAATAATAACGGTAGGTCAATTGACCCTAAATCAGAGAAGGCCGCTTCCAGAATAATGAGGCCTTCCCAAACTCCATCAACGCCAACGCTATGCAGGATTAACTTTTTTGTTCATTCCTCACGGCATTCCTACCATCAACATTTCTAACATGCCACTCGTCTGGATTGCTTGCTGTGACCTCTCAACCTCCTTTCGCACTCGGCGATGCAACAACCTGGTCATCTGCACTAGTTCAGAAGATCCGCCAAGATGTTCAGAGTAGATGTCCAAGAGTAGTAATGCAGCATCAACACATATGCTGACGTACCGAGGATCTGTGATATGCTTGATGACCCATCTGAAAATTGGCTGAACGGTAGCTTCATCACGCCCTTGCAACGCTGCTCTCATAGCACTCCTATGTCGCAACGCTGTGAGCAGGGTGAGGACCGTAACTGATGAAAGTCCTCGAGAAAGCACCTTGTCCAATGCTTGTGAATATCTCCCTTTGCGAAGATCATTCTCCCAGATAGCTTCCGGCTTCCCCCTCCCACGTTTGTTGCCCTCGATTATGACGTCGGCGCCTTCGCCCATGAAGTCCATACCCCTGAGCCTTTTCTCAACTCCCCTTGTTCGCTTCTTTTTGTTCTTCTTGTCATATTCCTCTAGTGTTCCTTCTAAGAGGGCTTGCATTTCCTTCGCCCTTTCCCGCTCTTTGACCTTCTGCTGACCCGACAATCGCGTCTTAATTGACAAAACACCAGACTGCATACCCACAACCAAATGTTTGTCCTCGCGGTTGGCTCCTGCGCTTATAACATTGACAGATAGAATGGGAGCGGGATACTTGGAACCGGCAACAACATTCCAGCCTGTAACCTCGAACATCTTGACGTGGCCATCCAGACCTCCACTAACAAGCCTGGTTCCATTTGATGCCAGGCACAATGAAGTGACTGTTTTTTGGTGGTTTTTGAGCAATTGTAGAGGTTTTCCAGCTACCAAATCGAGGACCGAAATCTGGTTGTCGGCAGAAGCTAATACTGTTGTTCCAGATGGCATTGGTAGGACTGCCTCAATCGGCGCAGCATGTTTGAAGATCATTGCAGCTCTGGTCGGTATCCTGGGATCCCAGAGTCGGACCGTCTCGTCGTAACTCCCCGTAACAATCATATTCGACATAGTCCCTGGCATGAAGCTCCCACTCCGGACATAATCTGAGTGTCCGATAAAAGTTGTCGTGCTCTGTTGGCTTGGTAAATCCCATAATCGAACAGTGCGATCGTCACTGGCGCTCATGAGTGTTGTCAACTCAGTTGGCGAGAACTTGGTCGTCCATACTGGCTGCTTGTGTTCCTCCCAGGTCTTCAAAATCGCCCTTGAATTCACATCAAACACCTGGATCTTGCCAGTCTCATCGCCAGCTACCATAACCCGGCCATCTCGTCGAATCTCTCCACTGTGTGCTATATCTGAAAACCGAGTGAAGGTCTTGACCAGTTTTCGCGTGCGAATGGAGAATACCTGCACTCGAGTGCCGGTAGTGACCGCGAAATAGTCATTGTTCGAAGGAAGTAAAGGATTGCTCGGTGGGGGTGGGAAAGAGATATGCGTTACTGGCGATTGAGAGGGAACATTTTGTGATGATCTGAAGCCTTTCCAGTATTGTTGTTCGGGCGTGATAGGGGATGGCCCACTGGGGAGCTTCACCTCCTGAAGCTTTGTTATCGGAGCCGCCATCTTGTGAAGAACATTGACAGTCGCGAAGGTTGCAATGTGAGGGACGGCGCAGAGAACTGGTTTTGAGGAACAAAAAAAAGTCAAACACCTCGGGGAAGGTTATTTTTCACGGGAGCGCTAGTACGTATAGATACTAGCGCAAGCTTAAAGTTTCCCTGGAGAAGATGGTCATCACGTGACAAAGATATTGTAGATAGATGCCTCGTCGCCTTGCTTGGTCACATATTAGTCATCCATCAGTTGCAACTTGCTTGACCAAGCTGACTGCATCTTCTTTAAGACTAGTGCCGCTCCTTAGCGGATTTGTCAGCCTACAGCCAGAAAAGGCTTTCCTTCTCGCCTCTCAGGATCTGACTCTGCCTCCTTCATCCCCACTGTCGACAGTCGACAACACCACGACCCATCATCACGGAAGACAACTATCCCATCAACTTATTGCCTGTCGCATCACTGGTGCTTACTTGTGGCATCCCGCTCGTTCAGTGTGGCTTGGAAGAAGGGGTGGACACAACGCGAGGGGGAAGAATTCAATTGTTGTCGTAGTGAATGAGTTTGCTATTGTCGTGGAGGAGCCAACAATCAGTCAAATCAATCCAGAACGTCGCACAGTCGCACATTGCAGCTAGCTGCAGTCTTGTACATCATTTCTTTTCTTTGAGAGCATTGTTCGTTTCACGCGAGTTACCTCAGTGATTGCAATCAGATTTCATTTCACCTCGTTCTGTCGAACGGAAAAAGAAGAAGAATCTTGATCTTGCAACGGTCGCATTCACGAACCAATATACCTCTTCCTTTCATTTGGACCGCTGATCTCTGAGCACTTGCTTGTGTTCTTAAAGTGCCTTGGGAGTAGCTCCACTTTGTACCTCTCGAACAGGAACCCCAACGACCCTCGACCTCGACACCTACACTACAATCTGACATCATGACGTCTTCAGTATTCTTCAAGTTCAAGTCCCAGAAAGAGCCATCTAGAGTGGAATTTGACGGTACTGGTATCTCCGTATTTGAGCTCAAACGTGATATTATCATCAAGAGCGGCCTTGGTGACGGAACAGACTTCGATCTTGCGATCTACAATGAAGATGGCAACGAAGGTAAGCATCCAATGAGTATCAGATCAATGGTCAACTAACACCTCTCCAGAATACGATGATGATACTACCATCATCCCCCGCTCCACCTCTATCATTGCTCGCCGGCTGCCACCCATCAAGCCAGGAGCAGGCAGAGCCGCCAGGTACATGTCAGGTAAAATGCCGGTGAGCGCCAAGAACTCTTCACGAAAGGAGCAGTCAGCAAGCAAGACAATTGCAAAGTCGACTGTGAGCACAAATGGCCTTACACAGATGGATGGTGCTATGACGGAAGAGCAGCGGATGGCAGCCATGTTTCAAGCCCAGAGCGAACAATGGTCTGCGCAGCAAGAAGAGATGGCCAAGTATGTTCCCCTACTCCGAATACTACAACTATACTAACGTTACCAAGTCAAACCCCAGTGTACCGACCAGGTGCCAAGAAGGGTCAACTTCCCCCCAACGTACCAGACCACGAGCCTCCTACAGGATACATCTGTTATAGGTGTGGCGAGAAAGGGCATTGGATTCAAGTCTGCCCTACGAATGACGACCCCAACTTCGACAACAAGCCAAGAGTCAAGCGTACAACTGGAATCCCGAGGTCATTCCTCAAAACTGTGGAGAAGCCTGTGGCGCTGAGCAACGATGGCACGACGGATGATACAAAGCCTCCGTCGGGTGTTATGGTGAATGCAGAGGGAGAGTTCGTGATTGCAGAGCCAGATAAGGCATCCTGGGAAAAGTTTCAGGCCAAGACCAAGTCCTCGGCTGCTGCGCAAGAGGCTGCTGCTTTAGGAGATAAGGAACTTCAGGATAGAGGACTGGAGTGTCCCATCGACAAGAGAATATTCATAGATCCAATGAAGACGCCTTGTTGTGAGAAGACGTACTGCAATGATTGCATTACTAATTCACTTATCGAAAGCGACTTCACATGTCCTGGATGTCAGACTGATGGAGTATTGATTGATGATCTAAAGCCTGATGACGAGACATCTTCGAAGATAAAAGCATATCTGGAGGAGAAGAATGCCGCGAAGAAGGAGAGGGAAAGATCTAAGAGTCCCAGCGTAAAGCCCGAAAGCCCTTCTGCTGCGGCAGAGAAGAAGGCCACGCCGGCATCACCACCGCCAAAATCGCCAAAGTCACCTGTACAGACCAAGTCCCCGGAGCAGTCCAAATCACCGAAAGCGGAGGCGGCCACCGTAAAGGAGGAAAGTTCGAAATCCAAGAAACGTCCAGCGGAAGAGCTACTCGAGAATCCCAAGATCCCCAAGGGCCCCAAAGCCATGCAGCAACAAGAAGCGCAGAAGCAGGCCATGTTGCAGCAGCAGGCAGCCATGATGAATGGGATGGCCGGTCTCGGCGGCTTCCCTAACATGCCCTTTGACATGTCAGGACAGTTCTTTGGCGCCAACGGCTTCGGCGGGATGCCGATGATGAATGGATTCGGTATGGGCATGCCGAATCCGATGATGATGAACCCCATGATGGGAGGCATGAATGCATATGGAGGATTTGGGGCTATGAACGGCATGAATGGATTCGGCGGTGCCGGCTTTGGAGGGATGGGGAACATGGGCGGCATGATGGGTAACAACATGGGCAGTGGAGTGCAGGCCAACGGGGCAGGAGCCGCTGGAGGGTTCTCGAATCAACAGAAGACCGTCTTTGCTGAGCCTCTACCGAACGAAGAAGACAATGCGTATTTCCGTCAGCCGGTCAACCCGCATCGCCACCAAGGCCGACAACGAAGAGCCAGACCGAGCGACTACCGAGAGCTATAGACGGGGTTAGCTATTCTCTTTTGGCGGTTTCTCTCATCTCAGCGAGTATCAATCTTCGGACTTGGGGTCGGTATGGATCGACGATCCTCTATCTCTCTCTCTCTCTCTTCAGCATGGCGATGGCGTTTATGGGGGGCGGCAAGGCGGCGCACACGGGCTTGTATCTACGGACGGGGTTTCACGGTATGGAGATAGATGTGGGACGGACCTGCATCCACAAACCTGTATTTTCTGAACCCTTTGACTCTCGGAGGTGGAAGCTCCTGAGCCATCATCAATCATATTCACGGATTGGGCTGTTATCTGATTAAGGACTGTTTTTTTCTCGGGGAGGGGGGCCCGCCAGCAGCATTCGCGCGGGGTCATAGCGAGATAGTAGATACAGTATAATACCTAGAATTCGAAATCTTCCATCTCCACCATGCTTGTTTTTGTGTTTTTCCGTTTCCCCAAATCTGCTGTTGTGCTACTGAATGACGTGTGCTGGTTGATTGAATGCTTGACTGATCCTCCTTACCTGCATATTTTGGGCCCATATTTTTCATGTCTTGTCTCAAAAACGAAAAAAGGGGGGGAAACGTAAGGGGCAGCCAGCAGCGATCGAAACATCTCCACGGTTTCGGTCGTGCAGTGTGGAGATTTTCGTACCTACGCAGGTACAGCATAGCACAGCATAGCATGGTACCGTACATCTTAAGCAGTACCTATGTGACCTAAGGTACAGTACCTTATGTATGTATCTAGCCTCCCTTATGTCCACCCGGATGTACGATCCATCTGAAAATCATCCCTTCAATGTTCAGCCAGTTCCTTCCTTTCCATCCCTAAGATAGGTAGCAAAAGAAAAAGGAAAAAAAAAGAAAATATAAACGCCCCCCAAAATCCCTACATACGTCTCGGAAACGGGCCGTTGTTGGAGTACCCATGTCGTTTATTGGAGGGAATGGGGTCCGGTCCCGAAACCTCGGGTTGTTTGGGGGCTGCTGCTGCTGCTGCTGCTGTGGGATGCAAGGGGTGAGTTGATGGATGGATGGATGGATGGATAGGGTAGTGAATGGTTGGTTGGTGGTTGGTGGTTGGTGTGGTTCATGTATTGAAATGTGAGATGATTTTACTTTTGTTCTTGTTCTGTTCTGTTTGTTTTTTTCTTCTTGGGGGAGGAAGGGGGGAGGAGGTTGTTAGAAATTGAGAACAAAACATGTAGCATAGCATCTTCTAGTAGCATTATTGCTGCTATTATTATTATAAAACACACACCTACACAAAAACTTGTTTATTTATTGTTAAGTATTACTCTACCTACTTGCTACGTAAGAAAGGTAAGGTAACTAAAGGTAAGGTAACTCGCAAACATCTAAGATTAGGTTTAGAGTTCAAGCGTAGACGAGTTCGAGTCGTAGGCTGCATGCAGGATTACATGATGGCAAGACAAGAGGATGTTGCCAGATGCAGACTACGAGGGAGCGATCTGCGGGGAAGGCGGATTGAGATTGTAAGACAAGAGAGGGGAGAGTGATGGCATTGGCATGAGATGGGATGAGATGGATTACGAAAGGATGGTGAGTGAGTCCCTGGATGCGGGTCGGGAGGGCGGGAAGCAGGCGAGCGGATTGGTTTTTCTTTTTCTTTTTAACTTTTCTTTTCTTTTGCGCCTTGGGTTTGGGATGGAAAGAGAGTTGAGATGAGACGAGGGGAATGCGTGATGGGCGTTGACTAGGGGTTGCGGATCAGACAAGATGATGGAGAGATGAGCAAATGAGGAGAGACAAGAGGCAGAGAGACAGAAAGACAAGAGACAAGAGACGAGACACTCGAAGGAAACGAGAGACCAGAGACAAGGAAAGGAACAGAACCGGAGAGAAAGGGTAAAAGGCAAAGCAAGAAAGAAAAGGGGATCGCAGATGAATGAATCGTGAAAAAAGTGAACCATCAAACCAGCCCCACGTCTTCCCGGGACATCTGCCATCTGCCATGAATGAATCCCCTGGCTGCCCCAGCTTGACGGCTCCCCCGACCAATCACCCGTCGTCCCCGCTCCCGGCCACCAGAGTCCGGGGTAACAAGGTCCCATCTCTTCCCCCCATGTTACGAGTAATCCTGGCATCTTCTCATCTCTCATCTCTCATCGCTTTGCTTTCGTTCTTTCGCTCGTTCGCCCGCCGGTCCCTGGAAGCCCCCCCCAAAGCGCCAGAGGGGACAGCTGCTGCCCGTGAGACCGGGTTGCCGGGAGCGGACGCCCTATCCAATACATTAATCCATGGCGCATGTAAGTCGGCATACGTACGGTATGTAGGTACATGTATATGTACGACGCGCGCTGTGTGTATGTATGTATGTATGTATGTATGTATGTATGTATGATAATTAGTTGTGATTAAATATTCGATATTCTAGAGGCGATTTGTCAAGGAGCGGAGAGAGTGCACGAGAGAGAAAGTGTGTTAGTTATATAAAGTGCCTGGCCCTTCCCAACAACATTCTCATTGCTGTGAAATTCTTCTTCGTTTTCTCCTTCAAAGAAAGAAGTCTTCTTCCATCCAAGGACCCTGTCTGTCTCTCTTCTTACCAGAGCACTGGACAACCACCTCGTCTCGTCTCATCGCCCGCAAAGCCTCCCACCCCCTTCCGGAGCGAGATCCTCCGTTGTTTCCCGTCAACCGGTACGTGCATTCCTGTTAATACGGTTCTTGTTATGATTATCATCATGCTGACTCCTCTTCTCCTGGCAGCAAGCATAAACCAATCTCTCTCTCCCCGAGAATCCCCTCGGCCCACACCCGAATCCTCCCTATAGCCGCAACAAAGCCGGGATCTCAACGTCCGCATAGAAATACAAAGAACGGCTCCCTCCTCCCCCCGCATCTCTCGAGCCTTCCATCTTCCAGAAGAGAAAGACATCCATCCATACCTAGTCGGAAAGACAAAAAGAAAGAGCCAAAAATATGCCTTCCCAAGCACAAACCCCCCTCGCCATCCCCATCCCCCGCCGCCGCAGCCCCCTCCTCACAAACCCCGACCTGGGCCACGACCTCACGCTCTGCCTCTCGCGCACCCTGAACGGCAAAGCCAAGGAGCCGTACCTGTTCATCAACCGCGCCCCAGAGAACGAGTATGCGCCCCCGGCCCCGCCGCCGCCCTCGCCCGTCAACTTCCCGGCTGAGAGCTGGAGCCCCGCGTGTGCGGTGCGCAGATAGACGGGCGGGCGTGGTGGTGGTGGTGGGCGATTTCATGACATGATGGATGGAGAAAGGGGAGTTGCTATGGGGAAAGAAAGGGAGGGAGAGGATCGAGTGGTTGAGATCCTTGCTTCCTTGTTCAGGGGCCGCCGGCACGTGATTGGCGTTTGGACACGGCATTTCCTCCATCACAACAATCATCAATCATCCCTCTCAGCAGCAGCAGTCCCGAACTCCATTCCTACCATCCCAGATATATCATCATTCGACACTCACCGCCCACATCTCCCGCCATCTCCCATCCAGCCCACCAAACAAAATCCCCTCCCTCTCCCTCTCCCTCTCTACATCGGAAACTTGAAACGGCGTTCGAAAAGTCACTGCTTTGTTACCATATCATATCATATACCTTACAGGTTCAAAATTTTTTCTTTCTTTCTTTCTTTCATTATATGTCTATCTATCTATCTATTATCGATAAGGGTGGCTTTCTCTCGCCTTTTCCAAAACCTCCCCAAAAAATTCGGATCCTCGTGGGAGTTTTGGCTGCTTGTGTGTTATTGTGCTGGATCTGATTTGATCTGATCTGATTTGATGGGATTGGCGTGTGTGTTGCATGGGGAAGGAGAAAAGAAAATTGTTTTGACTTCGAGGGGAGAAGATTGTGCATATATTGAAAAAAGTGTTCTTGTAGGTAGTAAGAAAGAGAGAAAGAGCGAAAGAGAAGGGGGGAGAAGATTGTGCATATATTGAAAAGCTGTTTTTGTACCTAGGTAACAAGAAAGAAAGAGAGGGAGCGGGAGAAATACGAATGAATGAATGAGTTAATGAATAAATGGAATTATATTTTTATTTCTCCTACTTACTTCCATTAGGTATATCTACCTACTCAAAGTCTTTCTGTACCTATATCACCCTTTTTGCTCTCATGTCATGTCATGTCATGTTCATAAGCGAGTAGGGAAAGGGGCCCTCTTGTGCTGTACGATGTATAAGGTATAAACCCCAAACCTCGTCCTAACAAAGAAAGAAAGAAATCTCAATATCAATGATCAATATCTATATCAATATCTATATCTATATCCATACTAAAAAGAACCCTTGTTTATATATCATTACTACTTGTATGTATACCGGCCTAATCCCAAAACCCCCATCATCCTCTCCACGCAAAAACCCTCACCCCGCAAGCTTGGGATTGAAAGCCTCCGTACCTTACTTGGTGAAATATATCGTGATATATAGGTAGGTAGGTAGGTATCCTTTTCTTATTCTCTTCTCACTGTTTTATTTTATTTTTTAAACTGTATTTAACTTTTTGTCTTATGTTGAATTCAATCTATCCAGGTCTAGAATCGATGGATGAAATTGGAAGGAAGGGGATTGGTTGGATTTTGAATTTGAGTTTTTGAAGGATCTTGGGCCTTTTTTTTTCTGTCTTTTTTTGTGGGTTCTGGGGGATAAGGGATAAGGGATTAGGGATGGAGAGAGGGGGAGATGTGGTCGTGAAGATATCTTTGATCTTGATCTTGATCTGGATATGTGTGTAGGTATGGCATGCGGAGAGTGGGAAGGAGAGAGATAAGAGAGAGGATGGGGAATAAATAGGCGGAATAATCCTCTCTCTACTGTACCGCCCACTGCCTCTATCTTATAATGTCCATCCCTTCCCATCTCACTCATTCCTCTCCCCTCCTCTGTATGATCAAAGAGATAAGGAAGTTATCTATCTCTACACACCTACCTTACCTTATCTATCTGTTCCATTCCCCCTTCTATTCTTCCAGTCTTCTCTTCTTCTCCCCTTGCGTGCTCCAGCGGAGGGATCGCGAGACGGGAGAAAGGGATCGCGTGCTCCTCCTCCGCGGCGAGGGCACAGGGGAGCCGAAGACGGTTAATGGAAAAGGGGCTCCACCGATTGGGGGAAGGGGGCATGATCCGACGGGGCTGAAGTTCTCTGAACCACGGAGCGTGGACGGTGGATGTGTTGAGTACCTTTTCGATAGATACCTTGGATAGGTAGATAGAGATGGGAACTGGAACTGGAACTGTAGAACAGTAGAAAGGACCGCCGCATCCATGGTACGTACCTATTAAAGATGATTCCCACACTTTCCATTGTCCGTGGACAGCAAAGCAGAGAGAGGACCTTGGACCTTGGACCTTGGACCTTGGAAGTTGGAACGTGGAACGTGGTCCCGTACCATCCGGGTCGCTGTGCCTCGCCGTACGTATCCGTATTGCCCCACGGCCCACAACCGCACTTTCCACTTTCCATTGGCGCGAGCGACTATTTCTAAGCACAACGCCTTGGTGTCCTGAGGCTACTATCAACGAGGCAGCTGCACACCGCCCTAGCCCACATGCGGCATGGCGCGCGCCGAGGAGACAGGCAAAGACTGCACCGCGCCCCACACGCTGCACGCTGATTGGACCACCGCGGCGCACCAAACGGGCACAGGGAGGCGGCCAAATAAAAAGGGCGCGGCTTGTCACAGCGCTCGCTCGCTCTTCTCCCACACGTCATCTTTCCGTCATTTCTCCCATCGCCCACCTCTCTGATTCCGAAGCTGCAGCAAAGGAACTCCCTCACGAGAAAAAGAGTTCCCCCCAAGAGAGAGAGCCTCACGCCGCATCACGCCGCCCTTCACGCCTCTCGCCCTTCATCGCCACCAGAGCCGCATCGCTCTTCTTCCCCCCCCCCCTTTTCTTCCCTCCATCTTCTCTCCCCTATTATTTTGTGTCGTTGTCCTATCAGTGGCCCCGTCGCTTTGCCCGAAAGGAAGGAAAAAAAAAATAGGGAGGCCCAGACACGGGGGAAAATCAATCTCTCCCACCCAGACTCGATAAAGAGGCCTACGTCACTCCTTTTTTCTGGATCGACGAAACTCCAAACTCGAACCAAGAGACGTTGGTCCATCAACAAGAACCACTCTTCTCTCTCCCCCCCGTCTCGACTTGCTATTCAATATCATAATCCCCCCCCAAAGGCATATCCCTCGAGCGAGAGCCACACACAGATAGTCCCGCTCCCCGCGTTGCATGCCTTCATGCGCAGGTCCCGGAATCTGACTGCTCCTGCGCCATCCCATCCATGAGAATAAGCACCACCAACTCACTCGCCCTCGAACCCTCCCATCCATCCACACCTTGAGTCGGCCACTACTCGATCGCAATCCCAGGATTTTAGAAATCAGATCTGTTGAGAGAGCGCGGGCGTGAAGTACTTAGGGACCGTTCCGCCGTGCCTGCCTATAAATTTAAAGCGCGCCCGAGTGAGGTCATACCCTCTGACATCTGAACCATATCTACAATCCAAGCCCAGCTCCCGCCGCCTTCTGGTCGAACACACACTCGTCATTGTGTGTAAGCCACAATTGCTGCAAACCGCCAGATTTGCCTCTGCCCTCCGCCCGCCCCCCCAAAAAATTAACGAACCTCTCCAAATCCCACGATGGGCCAATCTCCCACAGAAACTACAACCCAGACCGACTCCAAGTCTCCTGTACAACCCAATGCTTCACCACCACAAGGTATATCTCCCTGTCCCCCTCAATGCATATCTTAATCTCGATAGTCTTATCTTTCTGCTATCTGTTTATGCAACCGACGTTTGGATGCTAACCCGTCTGAAAGATGCAGCGGCGCCGAGGCAAGATGACACAGTAAAGGCTGAGACGAACAATACAGAACCGCTCGCCCCCCCTCCTCGACCTGAACCTGCTGCGCCAGCAGTATCCAATACGCCCGACTACTTCTCTGTCGCCCACGGCACCCACCTCTCCTACGAAACAAACCCCTTCGAGAACTCCTTCGCCACTGGAGGTGCTGGGTCGACGCGTGGAGATCAGACACCCGGTGGGACAAAACTTCCATCGGTCGCGTCGCTCACTTCGCCCTCTGGTCTGCTCGGATCCGGCGCAACTCCAAACTTCTGGGGTAGCCTGCGCTCCGGTCCTCTCAGTCCGGCCATGCTTTCGGGTCCACAGAAGGACGACTACTTCAGCGACGGACATCATCTGCGAGGCGGATTCCCGACACCCAATGAGTCGGGTCTCAGATCTGGGTTGACGCCTGGCGGTGGTGGATCGATGTTCCCAGAGCCCAGCCCCAACTCGCAGGCTTTGTTCAACCAGCTCGCGGGGGCCGCGACCCCCGGGACTCTCGATTTTCAACGCACTGCTTTGAATGCGGCTGCGGCCCAGAGGAAGATGCCCCCGACCAGCCAACCGAGCGTAACATCGCAACCGCAAGAACTTCCAGCCACCCTGGACGTGAAACCCCAGGTCCCCGGCCCCTTCGATCAACATGACGCGAACGACGCAGCCAACGGCCTCTTCCTGCTTGCTCAAGCACAGACTCGCAACAATGGCTCTCAACAGACGAACCACTACGCGATGGCTTCGCAGATGCCCGTCCACGCGCACCCTCAACCAATGATGCCAATCGCAGGCCAGTCCGCAGAGACGTCGCCCAACGTGGCAAACCGAAACAATTCTTCTGTCAGCACAAATTCGGCCCGTGGCGTGAGTGAGATGAGCGGCCAATCTGATGAGAACGACCAACAGAACAGGCCGAACACGAGAGGCAAAAACAAGAGGTCGTCTACGCAGATGAGCCAGACCAACGGAAGACGGAAGGCGGACGAGACCCCGTCTAAGGCGCCCGCTGGAAAGAAGGGCAAGGGTAATAATGGACAGGCCACGGAAGCCGAGCAACAGTCTGAGGAAGAACAAGATACGAACAAGGACGAGTACAACTCGAATGGAAAGAAGATGACCGATGAGGAAAAGAGAAAGAACTTCCTTGAGAGAAATAGGTTGGTTTGCTCGTCCTCCCCACTCCCTGACGTAGCACTAACATGACCCTAGGGTTGCCGCATTGAAGTGCAGACAACGTAAGAAGCAGTGGCTTGCAAACTTGCAGCAGAAGGTCGAGATCTTCAGCACCGAGAACGATGCGCTAAGCGCCCAGATTCAATCGTTGCGGGACGAGGTGGTCAACCTCAAGACACTCCTCTTAGCCCACAAGGATTGCCCAATCGCCCAACAGCAAGGTCTCCAAGGCATGATGCAGGAGCATGTTATGGGCGGGTACGGTGCGCAAATGAACCCCTACGGCATGGCTGCGGCCATGAACAACCAACAGGTCATGGCAAGTCAACAAGCTATGCAGGGACGCCGATACTCATAGCCTCGGGCGAGAGACGGTGAAAATTTCTGGGAGTTTTGGGTCTTAAAAGTAAGGAAGAGAGGATGGGAATAAAAGCATCCATCAGATTCAGTTCGTCATCATAAACCACCGCCTCATCATGAGTCAGGCTCATAGAAGGAAGAAGGAGCCTCGCATCACCCCACCTACGTCACATCAACATCACCGCGACTAATTAAGAATCGCACAATTTTCAAAAATTCGATTTCGATTTCGCTCTCGCTCTCGGGTTCGGCTTCCTTACATAGCGTGGCTCAAGAAAGAGGCACGCGAGGGGACAGGCATATTCGGCGCTCGGGCTCGGGATCAAAACAACAAACATTTATATGTAGACTATTTTATTCCTTCTCGGTCATTCCTTCTTCTTCCTGGGTTTGCACATGCGTGCATGGCTTGAGGGCCAGGTGGCCTCATGTACATATGGAATACACGCATGTTCATCAATTGAACTGGCCGGCGTACGGTTGCTTTTCGGTTGCTGGAGGGAGGTTATTGGAGTTGCGGCTGTAGTGGAGGAGTTGATGGGGAGGAGAGAGGGCGAGGAGAGAGCTTGTGTGTAGTATAAACGAACATGATAGTGGAATCCATCCAAGTTAAAACATATATGAGGAGTTCTTGACTGGTGAGATGGAGAGGAAATCACTGGACTTCAAGGGTGCTTTATATTGCTCACAAGATACTAGAAAAGGTACCATTAGATGTTGATCTTCGAGCAGCAAAACTAGGTAATTATAGGAAAGGGGAAAAATAGAAATAGGAAAGGTATACTATAAATTAAACCCCAGGTATTACCAGACAAAGGCAGCTGGTTCTTTCTAAACTGACTAATTGAATGTAAGAAAAGAAGTCCTTGGCCGGCCACAATAGCTTCTCTGCTTCACCCCAAATCGCACGCATGCATAGGGAAGATCGGCATGGTGGGATTGAAAAAGTTCCTATGATCTTTCAGCTGACGTTGACAATGGTCTGTTATATGGGGTTTAACACCCTTTTCTACGTTGTTTACCTTGTCTATGTGTTCTCGGGTTCTCCCGCACAAGCCGTCGGGGCTCAATAAAGCTCACTCAGCATAGAGCCATGGAACGCTTTGACATGGAGAGACATATTTGACAAGGAATATTGTCGAGAGAATACAACAACTCTGCATCGAATGTATAATTACAATCATCAGCTATCAAGAACTCCCAATTGAAACAAGGCATATATCTCTTTGTTTTATATGTTCTCCCTTCGCTCCCTCCCCAGATCACAAGCTCTCCGCTTAGAAATGCTTAGCGCCGTTCCGCCCAGGAAACCGCAGGGATTCCGAAAAAGGTGTGAAGCGCGACCAGAGGCTCTCGCCATATTTCAGCCTCTATGATCCATCCCCAAAACACCACTTCTATACCTTCTCCTTCTTCAACTTGCTCATCGGCGTGCAGGTATCGCCCTTTCATACTGCTCGACCTCGATACCTACAGCGTCAGCCTCTTATAACTTTTATTGCCGCAGGCGGTACATATCCGTTCAGATTGCCACTGCATGATCTGTCACGAAATACTGCCCCTTCCGTCCTCACCCAACCTCGCCCGTCAGCCCGTCGCATCTCTTGACAACCGCCCGTACAGCTTCTCGATATGGCACCCCGTCACCGGAAGGACTTAGCGGCGAGCCGAAGACGGGTTGCGGACGAAGGTGACGAGGAAGGGGGTTTGGATGCCGGGGACCTGGACGATGATTCATTCAGTGAGGGGTCGATTGTAAGTGAGGAGGATGAGGTACATGAGGATGAGGAGGTGAGCACCGCTGAGGTGGCGTCTGCTACCTCTCCGGAGCTGCCAAGGGTCAATGGAAAAGCCAAACGGCCATCCCAGGACGAGAAGGCGAAGTCAAGCAATAGCCCCAAGAAGCCGGTTACAAACGGAGCTAGTGATATGGAAATGATGCTCAATGGTCTCAAGATATCTGATAAGAACGTCTCTGCGGAGGAAGTGCATTATGACGATCTCCGGGAGGACGCGGACCTGCAAGAACCTTCCCCGGCTGTTGTCGATTCAACAGCTCAGATGGACCGGCCGCAGGAGGCGCCCTACGAACGTCGGCGCAGGGAGCACGAGGAATACAAGAAGAAGAGGGATGCGGATCCAGCTTTTGTACCAAACAGAGGAGCTTTTTTTATGCATGATCATCGCCATGCTGGTCCTGCTGCCAACGGATTCCGGCCATTTGGGAGAGGTAGAGGGAGAGGCAAGTCGGGCATTGGAGGTCCCTATGCACCCATGAAGTATGTCCCTCTCATTCTACTCCAAGATGGAAGACTCCTATGCTAACAATCCTCAGTCAAATGCCCCAGCCATTCGAACCTACCGATGCTCCTTGGGCCCACGACATGCACGAGGTGATAACTCAACCTAGCCCTCGACCACAGCCAACAGGCTATATAAATGGCACGGCTGCTGCACGCATACCTGTGAAGGCATCGGCAGCTACACCTCCAAATCGAGCTCTCTCAACCACGAGGCACATTGGCAATGTTCAGATCCGGGTTTTCTTCCCGACAATGGAGAAGCCTTCTGTATTCCCGGGCGTTCCAGTCAAGCAATACACGCGCCTTCCAGACCACCGACCTCCTCTGCGCCGTGACAAGCCGGTTCGAATATCTCTCCCAGATCATCCGCCGCGGTACATCTTCCCTGCTGTTGACAGGTCTTTTATCTTCATCCCACGGGCAATGCGACCAAATCAACAAGGATTTGGCCGTGGCAGGGGCAAATCAGGACTCGGCTCCATTGGCCCATACTCAAGGCGTACGAGCGTGTGGGGTGGTAGTATGTACGGCAGTGCCTATAGCCCAAGTGTTGCCATGAGTCGCAGATCGTCACTTGCTCGGGAGGTCAACAGAGAAGGCATCGTCTCCCCAGCCGGGTCAGCGATGTCCCGACCACAGATGCCAATGGATGCGTCGAGACCGATCGTGAAACTGCCGCCAACAAGTCAAACTACACAAACACAGCCCCAGGCTCCAGCGGCCGAGCAACAGAACGGTCAACCACCGGCACCCGCATCGATTGATGACCTGCCACGACCACAGACGTACCCGCTTCCTCAGAAGCCAACATTCCGGGAAAACCGGCCGAACGCCATCCCCATGCATCAACCTCGGCCTCAGAAAACTGTTTCTGTTGCTGATATCGAATCACCCGCCACACTGTCATTCAACCCACCTCAACAGCATCAACAACCATTTCACCAGCAAGTTCCTATTCAGGTCAATGGTAACGGCTACCCACATGATTCTATGTTACATTCTCGCAATGCCTCTTATCCCAGCCAGGCCTCGACTGGTACTCCCTTATCACAGATACCGGAACGTGCCATCCATGCCCAGCCATTCCAGCCCAACCCGTATCAGCAACAACCTCAAACCTACTATCCTCAGCCTTACCAGGTTATGCAGCCTGCACAGGGTTACTATTACCCGCAGCAAGGCTTCAATCCATCAATGGGGCCATCTGCGGGTGCAGCTCCCTTCGCTCCTTCGCAACAACAACAACAACCACAGCCGCAGCCACAGCCGCCACCTTCATTCAACCAACCTGGCCAGCAGTCAGATGCCTCACAACCGGGTACGCAGAATCTGGTAGCTCAAGAAGTGAATGGCATGGTCTACTACTATGACGCGGCTCAGATCCCGGCGGTTGCAACTTTCCCGGCTTACCCAGCGCCTCAGCCGTATCCCATGCAGCCGGTTGGTGGAGTAGTAGGGATGGGAGGAATGATGACCCCTAGTCCGGATGGCTTCTACTATCCCCAACCTGCTCAAGGCGTCGTCTACTATCCGCAGTAGCGTGATCTCTTTGGCGGAGGAAATTTTGTTATAGTCCCTTTAATGCTTTCAGCGATCTCATTCTGCCACGGGTTTCATTGTGCGTTTTGGAAGCGTTGCTACCCTTTTGCCCTATTGCAACTTATCTGCAAAAAAAAAAGATGTCTGTGTTGGTCGACGCCTACTAAAGAAGCTGTCGGCAATCTCCCGATTTCCCGTCGCCCTGTGGGGGGATATGATTTGGGTGGCGGGCTCTGCAGCTACCTCCTTTTCAGCTGCTTGTGCCTTGTATCTTCCCCGTGATGTTCTGTCTTCGTTGTCGTGCGTGAGAGAAGATTTCTCTGGTCGAGACAGAGCCGCTGACTGTAGCCTTGGTCCCGGACGAGTAGAGTAGGAGGAGTAGTTAGGTAAATGAGAAGATTCAGTGGATGAATGATTGATTGACTGATTGACTGATTGATTGGATTCGGTGATGTGAAATTACCATTCCTTATCTGAATAATCCATCTACTGCCTAAACTGAAGTATTAAAGAGGTGAAGAGTGGCAAAGCGGTGATCTAATCGTAGCTAGTTTGGATGGTATTTCGACTACGGGCCCTATGATCGAATTGGGGATTTGGGGTGGATGTGGGATGATTTGATCAACTTCTGTGTTTCACTTCCCTTGTTATTGGTTTGACGAGCTGGAGGTGAATGTGAGATCTATGTTATACTGTCTCTTATATACCTACTATACGAGGAGTGACTGTCAGTCTTGAAATACCTTGAGAACCTAGGTACAGTACGGTATCTGGACGTAATCAAGCGAGCTCGGTTCCCCAGGTCGGTGATAACAGTACACCCTCTAACGAACCCCAGATATCGAGATGACCGACACAGTTGAAGAATAGGAATTACTATAAACTTGAGCCTCTTGATTGTGCTTCCTTGAGTCGTGTTGGATCTAGACTCTAGACTCGGCGGCCCCGGAAGGCTCTGGGTTTTGCCATCACTCATCGTCTATTTGCCTCGCTACAGCACCATCCCGTCCTGTACGTACCGTTCGCCTAATAGCTGACGACTCCGTTGCCTTAAGCTCTCCTCTCCTCTCCTCTCTCCTCTTATCGACTCACCTCACCTCTCCCCTCTTTTCCATCTCCCTCCTCTCACCAACCTTCCTGCATCAAACATCCACCGCCTGCCAACATCCCGGATCTTCCATCTCGACTGCTTCTGGGAAGCACCTCTTCTTCCGCCCGTCGAAGATCTCCAGATCCCAGGTCTTCGCTGCTCGGCCTTATCTGAGCCTTCTTCACGTCACCGCTGCGCTTGCATCACCGCTACCCAGGCAGCCCGCCGCCTCAACCCAACAGCCATGGCATCGGCTTCAGCGACCAATCCAGATACTCTGGTCACTCTGAAGATCAATATCGAGGGCAGCAATCGGAGATTCAAGCTTCCTCTTCGTGATCTGGGGGCCAGCACCCTCCCCGATAAGGTATGTGATAGTCCCACAAGCTCCGAAAGAGCTTCCCGGCCTGCCCTGCGGGTGCCGCATCTCTGACGACGATATTCTGTCAATTACCTTGTGCTGTCAACTACCTTACCTTGTGGGACCCAAGCTGATATGGTCTGGTTACGTAGCTGCGATACCTCCTCGCCATCCCACCGACCTCCGAGGCTATCTTCGAGCGTTACTCTGACAGCGCCGCTGCCTTTATCGTCCTCGACCCGAACAATACCTCCGTTTACAAACAGCTCTATCGTGCTGCTAAGGCAAAGCTGAAGCTTCGCCTCAAGGTCACCGTCAAGGATCAGGAGCCGGTCGTGCCAAGGCCAGCTACCGTTGAAGATGAGGCACCGAGCCTCGTGAGTGCTGAAGATGAGCGGCCTGCTATCCCACACTACTCATCAGCAACTCCTGCCCCAGCCCCACAAACCTCATCCCCACTCTCCTCCTCTGAGCCAACCAGCTTCCCATCCGTCAACGAACTCCAACGTGGGTTTGAGGAGCTGCTTATCAAATATCCTCGAATCAGCAGCCCCAGCTCTGCTTGCCCTGTGGTGAGCTCTAGCTGCCACAGCCAACCCAAGCATGAAGTCCCAAGCCCCTCGCAGCATCAGGCCGGCTCGAGCACTGAGATTGCTGTCACACGTGGCGCAGCAGCTCGCGATAAGTGGTTCGCCGAGCTCGCTGGCGTCTCCCACGAACGCCAGAATGCCGTCCGCAATAACACATACGTCTCAGCTCTCTCAAATATGAGCATCTTCTCCGTCTACTGCAACAACTGCAATCAAGCTATCCCAGACTGGCACTACCACTGCAGCACCTGTGATGATGGCGACTTTGATCTTTGCCAGACTTGTATCGATGAGGGTGTTCTCTGCAGTGGCGATGATCACTGGTTGATCAAGCGCTACGTGAAGAATGGACAAGTCATAAACAGCACGACTGAGATTATCGCACCAAAGCCTGCTGCTCTTGAACCAAAGACGACTCCTGTGGAACCCGAGGAGGAAGCTCTCATCGCTACTCGTACTTGCAATTCTTGCGTCCAAGGTCAGCATCACATGGAATTTCATCTATGGAATAATGCTAACATTGCTTTCAGAATTGCCGGAGGAGAACTTCGTCACTTGTACCTCATGCGAGGACTACGATCTTTGCATCCCTTGCCACGTCGCAGTGAAGCACGGCCACCACCCCAAGCACGCTTTCATTCCTGCAGTTGAAGACGCGAACCTTGATATGGTGTCGCAGGCTCTGCTTGCTCCTGGCCGCAACGTTGGGCACAATGCTATCTGTGATGGGTGTGACAAGTACATCTTTGGCGTCCGCCATAAGTGTCTCGACTGCCCAGATTGGGACTTCTGCTCGACCTGCATTGCCAACGCCGGTTTCATCCACCCCCGCCATCGATTTGTCCCAATCTATGAGCCTATTAATGATCCTGCAGCATCAACTCGAGCAATCGTCAAAAAGGCTCGCCATCACGGCATCTACTGTGATGGACCTCTCTGTAACACCGGCAATGGTGTTCAGTCATATATCCAGGGAGACCGATATAAGTGCGCAGTCTGCCACGATACCGACTTCTGTGCCAGCTGTGAGGCCAGCCCTTCAAACCCGCACAACAAGACCCATCCCCTCATCAAGTTCAAGACACCGGTTCGCAATGTCTCCGTCACCACTTTGGGCGATCGCGAGGATGGCAAGCCTGTACCGATCATGGGCGACCGACGCAGCAGCCACACCACATCCAAGGCTACTGAGACCCAAACTTCGTCTGTAAACGCTGCCACACAAGTCCAGACCGTTGTGGATCTGCAGCCAACAGAGACCAAGGCCGACGAACCACTTGAAGTCAAGGCCGAGGCTCCCAAGGTTGAGGCCAAGGTTGAGGCCAAGGAGCTTCCCGCAGCTGCTGTCAAGGAGGAACTGGTTGCTCATTACGTTCGTGATACCGTTGCGGATGGCACTGTCATGGCACCCAACACTGTCTTCGAGCAAACTTGGTACCTTCGCAATGGCGGCAACGCTCCTTGGCCCGCAGGATGCACTGTTAAGTTTGCTGGCGGTGATAACATGTGTGCTGTTGACCCCCATCACCCGGCCAGTGTTCACGAGCTTGTCTCTGCTGCTGAGAGTACCACCTGCTACACCGAGGTTGCTCCAGGTCAGGAGGCTGCTTTCACTGTCTTGATGAGGACTCCAAATAAGCCCGGCTCACACATCTCTTACTGGCGTCTTACGAGCCCAGACGGAGGCAAGTTTGGACGCAGACTCTGGTGTGACATCAAGGTCAGGGAGCCCGCTCTAGTCAAGGAGGAGCCTAAGGAGGAGCCTAAGGAAGAGCCTAAGGAGGAGATTAAGGAGGAGCCCACAGAGGATGCTGCTGAAGAGATCAAGGCTGAGGAAGGAAGCCAGATGATCTTCCCCAAGCTCGAGAAGGAATCGCCAACCACAAGCATGCATGAGGAAGCCCCGGCTCCTGCCTACGAGGCCCCAGAGGAGGTTGACGATTTTGAGGACTTCGTCGAGGAGGCTCTCGATGATGAAGAGACCGAGGATGGGTTCATGACGGATGACGAGTACGATATTCTCGATGCCAGCGACGAGGAATACCTCGCTGAGCAGGAGAAGGCTGCCAAGAAGTAAAGCAGCAGTCTTTTCTACAACTAGAGGGCGCGATTGGGAGTGGAGTACATGAAGGCGCAAGATTGTCAAACAAGCTCTGGATAGCCCCTGTATTAGGTGCTAAGGGGTATTCTGGGGTTTTTTTTCTTTTGTCAAAGGGACATGCGGGTTTTGCTCTTTGCTTTTGTGGTTAGCCAGGTCATTAATCATGACATCGACTCTCTCTTGATGCGATTCAAAAGGGCCCGCGACGCGTCGGAGGAGTCGAGTCCAACAAAGACGAATGGGTTCGGATCTCTTCTCAGTTTGCGTGGGATTGGTTCGGTAGTGCAATGGATTTGACTTCAATATGTGCTGTGCCGTGATATATCGTGCTTGTGAATGCTAGTCTATGTACTTGTGCTTGAAGCCTTGAATTGTTACGACTTGGAGATTGCTGAGTTATACGTTGAGTTATCGTATCGTGATGAATCCTTCTCTTTCTTGTAGCATCTACCTTAGTTTGTCCAGTAATTATCTCCAGCTACCTACCTCTCAGATCGCCCCACTCTCTTCCCCCTCCCAAAAAAACAAAAATCAACCCCCCCCCCCCTCCCAAACCAAAATTCAAACCCTCAAACCCCAAAATCCAAACCTTCAAAAAATTAAATAAATCAAAAAAAATCAAAAGAGAAAGAGAAAGCTCCCTACCCGGGTCGAACGAGTGACCTTAGGATCTGCAATCCCACGCTCTACCACTGAGCTAAGAGAGCCGAATCTCTGTTTTGAGGTTGGGGGTTTTGGGGGTATGTGTGCTTATTTAGGTTGGGGGTGTGGGGGGGTGGGGATATTGGGGGAGGGTAATGCAGGGAGGTAAGGATGGAGGGAGGTTAGATATTTTGGATGTTCAAGCAAGCATCAACTACCTAAGGTACATGTAAGATACCTTAGCATAGGAAAGGAAGGAAAGTGTTTTTACGGTGGTATAGATACGTTATGTATGTATGTATATATATCTTGATTTGAGGGTTTGGATATTGATTTTCTACCTCAAGGAAGGAAGGAGGGGGTGGGGGGAATTGTATAGGAGGATGGATGGATGGATGGAAGCAAGACCAGATAAGATAGATATTTACACAGGGCATTAATTATCATGATAAATATCTTCTCTCTCACATTCCAAAAAGCTAGACAGACAAGACGAAGTTCTAAAAAGTAATCTTCTTCCCCTTACTCTCGACAATGCCACCCGTTAACCTCGGCGCGTAGGGCTGGCGATACTCGACTTTCGCTGGGACGAACGGCTTCTGTGGCGCCGCCTCTCCATTCTCAACTTCTGATTTCTCTGTATCGGTATTTGATGTCTCTGCAGCCGTCGCGTGCCGCTTCGCGTCCTTGCCAAACCGCTTGCTGTAGCGCACCTGCGCGTCCTCTGCGAACTCGGCGCGCAGTTTGCGGCCTTTGATCATGTTGAGCCACCATTTGCGAGTCTTTGTTTTTTTCGCCGTCTTGGGTTTGTCTTCATCTTCATCTTCCGAGGATTCTGACTCCGAGGCTGGTTCCTCAATACGCACGAAGCCGCGCACGGCGGCTTGCGCGGCTTCCAGATCCTCGAACACGACCCAGGCGTAGCCCTTGCATTTGCCCGAGTCCTCGAACGTCGCGACCTTGACGCTCTCGATGGCGCCGCACTTGGCGAAGTGCTCCTTCAGGCTGTCCTCGGTCGTGTCGAAGGAGAGGTTGCCCAGGAAGACGCGCTTGCTGGGCGGCTTCTGCTCGTTGCGGCTCTCCTCCTTGGTCTTCTCGGGCCGGCCTTCGAAGGACTTGTGGTTCTTGATCAGGACGCGGCGGCCCGACAGCAGCTGCTCCGACAGCTCGATGGCCTTCTCGACGGCGTCTGCCGTGGAAAAATCCACGTATGCGAATCCCTTGTTGTGGATTGTCTTGCCCGCTCGCTTCTCCTCGACCTTGTTCGCTGACTTCTTGTCGTCTGGTCCGGGCATGTGCACCCGTGTGATCATCTCCTCTGTGATATCTGAGTATTCGACGAAGAACTTGCGCAGGTCCGCCTTGGATACGGTCCATGGTAAGTTGCCGATCCAGATGCCATGCTCGGATCTCTTCTCGACCTCTGGTTTCTTCTTGGATTCAGATTTCTCCGCCGATTCGGCTCCCGTCTTGGAAGCTGGCACGGGCTTGCCCTTCTTGAGACGACGGAGCTCTTTCTTGGATGGGGGCTCGGGCGCTGTGACATCGACTTCGATCTCTGCGACTTCGGCTTTGCGTTTCTTGGACGCTGGTTCTTGGGATGTGGGTTCGCTTTCTGGCACCTGTGTCTTGCTATCAATTTCAGTAGCGGTTGGTTCTGAGGCTGGAGCAGTGACTGGACTAGAGGGAGTGATAGTGGTAGAGTCGGCGCTGGTAGAGGAAGGTTCGTCGAGAGTGGAAGCTTTTCTCTTCTTGCTGGGCTTGTCTTTTTTCGATTTGGAAGAAGAATGTGAGGAGGAAGCCATTGTTGGGGCTTGAATGAGTTTTGTAGAATATGGAAATGTAAAGATGTATGGCCAGGTATTGCAGTATTCTCAATTGGCGCTTTCTCTCAGAAGACTGCTTGCAATCGTATTTGCGCAAGAGATGTCTTCGAAGAACCCCGCTTGCAAGTACACAAGAATTGTGAGGGTATCCTGGATTCTGAGGGCGGGAGATTTGGTAGTAATGCCAATCTGCTTAATCTCCGGTCAAGTCTCTGCAATTGGAGAGCTGGAGATCAAAGTTCCCACCAGACTGAAGAAGTTGCAATTCTACAGATTAATTTACTCGCGAAAGCCCAGGAAAGAAAAGTTGTGTCGGTGGTCGGCTTCATGATAATCCTATCCTGGAGCTAACGCTAATAGGCATGACGGCGGGAGCTAATCCGCAGGACCGCCGCCCTTAAGACACGATCGCTGCTTTAGAAGGGGCTGAACTTTGGAACCGCGTACCTACACCATGACGGTGTTGCGACAGGAATCATCTCCAATCCAACGACATTCTGAACCGATGACCCGTTTCTCATAATCCAGTTCCACACACGGCGACGAGGAGAACCATACGCCATCTTTACTAATTCAGTGGAACAACATGGATACCATAGGGGAGGAGAGTCCTGCTCCTGGATTCGAGAGTGAGAGTGATGTGAAGCATGACGAGAGTGTGCTGCCCAGCACTCACGAAGAACCCAAGCCAACATATAAATCATTCAAGTAAGTTCACTTGGCTCGCGCTCGTTGTTCACTGGGTCTTCAACTCCCAGATCTCGAGACATCCGCATCATCTACTCAACAGCGCACAGTTCGGACGCCAGCTAACGTGCCATCAACCAGGAAGAAATATCGGAAAATGCGAATCAAGTTCGATGCGAAGATGCAAGAGAGTAATTTCCTCTACACAAAGGAGCAGATGGGCGCGGATACAGCCAGAAGGCTTGCGCAAGAGAACGAGTAAGCCGATGCCTCCCTCCCCCGCCCAACAGCACTGACAGTTCTCACTCAGTCAACTACTGGATCTTCTTCTCGATGTCAACAACTCGGCCCAGATCCCTGCCGACAAGCGTATCGATCTGAATGCTGAGACGCCTGCTCTCTCCGCCGTCCCACCCCTCATCAGCGCCGAAGAGCTCGCCCGAGCCTCCAAATTCGACACACCAGCCAGCCAAGCAATCTACAACGAGGTACTCGCTATCATGAAAGAGAGAGCTGCCGAGAAAGAGACATCAAAACCCCTGAAATCCCTCGCCATGCTGATGGCAATGACACCCCACCGCACAACCAGCAGCGGTCCCCTCGCCCCCAGCCTCCGCGACATCGTCGAGCCCATCGAAGGCTACAGCGCGCCAATGTCCTACCTAACAGGCGATCAAATCGACGACTATCTGTACGACATCGACGCGTCGCTAGGCACCGTGCCTCCCACCAACCCGCACTCCAACCCGCCGCAAGACCTCGCGCTCCGCAACCCCAACAGCGTCTACAACTGGCTGCGGCGCAACGAGCCCAAGATCTTCCTCCAGGACGGCGAAGGCAGCGAGAAGTCCCTCGGGAAACCCGGGTCCCTCCGCGGCGCCGGGAAGAGAGCTAGCATGCCGGGCCCCAGCCGTCCCGACGCCCTCGAGATCGTCGAGGAAGACGGTCTCGGCTACGATCCTACGATCAGCGGGCTCGAACCCGCCAAGGGCAAGAGGAAGAGGGAGGACGATGCGGGCTACCATCCGAAATCTGGCGCCCCGAGTGATGGGAAGGTGAAGAAGCCCAGGCCGCGGAAGAAGAAAGCAGATGGTGCGGGCGAGGCGCCGACGCCGTCGTCGTCGAGGAAGGGGAAGGGGAAGGCGAGACATTCATCGCCTGTTCTGGAAGCTCCTCCTCCTCCTCCTAACACTGGGGCGTAGGGCTTGATCGTGGAGTGTATTACTACTATATAGGGAGGGAAGGGGTGATGAAAAGAATCTACGGAAAGGGGGGGAGGGAACATTGGCAGTAAGGCATGAATGACGGCGTTATGGGGTGGCAGACAGTCTTGCAGGGATATTCAAAAAGAAAAAAAAGCAGACGATGTACAAGTAAATAAAATACCACAGGAAAGCATGCATTTGCAATGGGAGCACCATGAAGAAACCAACCAACCAAAACCAGAAACCCGCAGGGCAGAAAATGAATGAAGTCAGTACTGTGATATATTCTTGCAAGAGAAGAAATCTATATACGAATCTAGACGTTAAAATTGCAAGTGACGATGCAACAGCAAAGGCTCAACCAATGGAATCTCGAGCGCCTTCTAGCCCCAATCTAACCCAAGGCGCTATTACCTATGCCAGCTCGCCGGGAGAGGGGTGGTTGGTGGGGTGTATGGGGTTTCTACTTTGAAGAAACCCTTTTCCTTTCCTTTTCTCCCCCTTCGCTATCTACAGCTTCTGCTTCAGGATGGTCTTCAGTCTCTTCTCGACGGCTTCCATGTAGCCGGTGGTGGTCACGTAGTCCTCGCGGCCGGTCTTGCCGCAGGCGAGGGCCAGATCCTTGGTCATAATGCCGTCGATGTCAACGGTGTCAATGCAGGCCTGCTCGAGGCTCTCAGCGAAGGCGACGACCTCAGGGGTGCCGTCGAGGGTACCACGCTGGACGAGACCACGGGTCCAGGCGAAGATGGAGGCGATGGGGTTGGTGGAGGTCTCGTTACCCTTCTGGTGCTCGCGGTAGTGGCGAGTGACGGTTCCGTGAGCCGCCTCGGACTCGAAGGTCTTTCCGTCGGGAGTGATCAGGACCGAGGTCATCAGTCCGAGGGAGCCGAAGCCCTGCGCCACCACGTCGGATTGAACGTCACCGTCGTAGTCTGTGTGCAGTCAGTAAAAAAAAAGTTCGTTCGGCCTCGGTTAAGAAGCGGCTTCCGTGTCTCCGGGAATAGGGGGCAAAGGGACCGGAAATAGCAGGAAGGGGAAAAGGGGAAGGGGGCACAAACTCTTCAGCGCCATCACGTAGCCACCGGAGCTCTTCATCATCTGGGCGACCATGTCGTCAATGAGACGGTGCTCGTACCAGATCTTCTTGGCCTCGAAGTCCTTCTTGTAGGTGGTGTCGTAGATCTCCTGGAAGATGTCCTTGAAGCGGCCATCGTACTTCTTGAGAATCGTGTTCTTGGTGCTCATGTACAGCGGCAGGCCCTTGCTCAGGGCAAGCTTGAAGCTGGCATGGGCGAAGCCCGTGATGGACTCGTCGGTGTTGTATTGTGTCTGGGCCACTCCTCCTCCGTTCTTGAACTCGAAGACCTCGATCTCCTCGGGCTTGCCTCCCTCGGGGGTGAAGACCATCTTGAGCGTACCGTTGCTTGGGATGACGGTGTCCTTGGCACGGTACTGGTCACCGAAGGCGTGACGGCCGATGATGATGGGTTGCTTCCATCCTGGCACGAGACGGGGGATTCTGGGGATGACAATAGGCTCTCTGAAGACGGTTCCTCCTAAAGCATTTCGGATGGTGCCGTTGGGGGACAGCCACACTGTGGAAAGGGTTAGCAGGCGCTGGGAGAGCCCGTCTCGGGGGAACTCTTACTCTTCTTGAGGTTGAACTCCTTCACACGGGCCTCATCGGGGGTGATGGTGGCGCACTTCACACCGACGGAGTACTTCTTGATGGCCTCTGCGGCATCAATAGTGACCTGGTCGTTGGTCTCATCTCTGTACTCGAGTCCCAGGTCGTAGTACTTGAGGTCGATATCTAAGTAGGGGAGGATGAATCTCTCGCGGATATCCTTCCAGATGATCCGGGTCATCTCATCTCCGTCCAACTCCACCACGGGGTTCTTCACCTGGATCTTCTTGAAGGTAGCCATCTTTCGTGAGTGTGTGAAGGCTGTGCCGAAGGAGGGGTTGTTCAGTGCGAAATGGGACTGCGAAGGAGCGGAAAGTCTGCAGGGAGAGGCTGCGACGCGGGTAAGGCTGCGCGAGAAGAGAGCGCGCGCGTTCATGGTGAAAGATTCGGACGTGGGAGCGGCATATATTGCTTATAATTGCTTGCAAAGGATTCCTAGCCTGCCTGTCCTTCCGAGGCTGTTGTCCCGACCTTAGAGCGGGGAAAAGGGCGGGTAAAGTTAGAAGCGTCCAATGACGAATAGCAGAGCCAGGAGTGGGCGGGCAGCTGGGTCCGACGACAGCAGAGCAGAGAGAGATAGGCAGGTGGACGGCAAAAGAGGATGTTGGCAACAGAACGGGACGGAGGACGAGATGGCAAATCCGCTCTTGGCTTTGAGGCGTCACATCTTGGGGGGGCAAAACGAGAAAATCATTTTTGACTTTCAATCTAGACCAGGGCAAATGATTCTAAGCTGTCTTGGGTCACGGGTGGCTGTTTGGGGGGGCAGGATGTATCGATCGGAGGGAGTACGGGTAGCAAGAACAGCGCGGCGGGCAGAAGGAGGGGCGCCGATATCGGGCGGTGCATCTTCGCATTTTCGCATCTTTTCGCTTTGTCGATTACGAAGCGAGCGACGTTACGGAGTCGGCAGATGTGTGGTGTGGGAACTAGAGAATGCTTGTTCAGCAGCCGCACGCTTCTTACATAGAGATACCTTGGATGATAGATCGTCCCGATTCCCATGGCCAAGGAGAGACATCTCATATCTAATCCCGCCAATGCAAAGGGACCAGCTTGTGCCCCTCACTAACTTGGATAGCCCGCGCTGCTGTACGTGCCGCTGTTCCACGTCTCGGGGTAATAATACGACGATGGCTCTGTCAGCGCGCTGCATTTGGGACAAGCAGGAAATCCATTATGCCCGTCATCTATCCGCCCGATGCCGTTGCAGCTCCAGCAGCCGGGTTGGAACGGGACCATAGACGGCCCGGACGAGGACGCCGTCGCCTCATCGGTCCTCATCCGACGACGTGCTGCCTTCCGTTCTGCCTCGCAGGCAGCATTGCACTTGCGGCATTCCCAGCCTTCCTCCTTAACATACACTCTTGATAAGCATTTGGCGCATCGCCACCAGTTCGGGCTGATCCTGCGTTCAGCGAGCCATACTTCTTGGGCTCTCTCCCATTTCTGTCGCTCTAGCTTCTTTGCTCCCTTGGCTTGACCAAGGTCCTCCATGTGGAAGTCTCTCATGTGATCTCTGTAATGGTCCTTCCGTGTGAAAGGGTCTTTTGCTCTCTCGCATCTCGGATAATCGCATTTATAGTGCTCCCTCTGCTCCTTAGGCGCATGCACAGTATAATGCCGCTCAAGGTCGGCCTGCCTCTTGAATAGCTTCCTGGGGTTAGAACAACCAGGATACTGGCACGGGTATTGGCCCTTTGGAAAGTTTCTGCCATCGTAAGCATAATTATAATTATAACCGTGATGTCAAAATCGGGATAAACTCGCCTTGGGGGGTCGAGATATACCCTCTCAGGGGTTTTATCCGTTACTGGGTGATGAGGTTGCAAACGCCAGTATGGTTCCTCCCCCTTGGGGACAATGAATATATAAGCACTTAGTGGTACATAATCTGGCGCCCAGCCAAGGGTCGATGGTGTCTCTCGCCTTTCGCGTTCGTAGCGTTGGGGGCAGGCTATAGTTGTCTGGTCGAGAGATCCATAGTTGAGCATGCTTGCAGGCAAGGATGCAAACGACAGGGCAGGTGAGTAGCTCTGACCGTAGTCGAACATCGGAAGCTGCTGATCATAGGATGACATGGTTGTAGAGAAGGGTATCGAGGCAGGGGCCGAGAGATTAGTGGCAGCAGAATGTCCTGAACTCGCACTGTTGCTACTTTGGTTAGAGTATGATAACATCATGCCTGTCCCACCAAATGCAGCCGTTCTCGACGTTGCTGTGTCTTCCCAGCGGCTCGTGTTCTGCCCTGAGAAGCCCCTCCGGTTCGAGCCATGCTGATACAAGTAATTAGAGGTGTTCTGTGGGTCCATGGCGGGTACTGTGATCCCCTTTCTACTTTATCAGTCAAATTGGTTCTGCAGTGAAGCAGCAAGCTAGGTCTTGGTGGTAAATCGAGGTCTTTAAGAGGAAGGAAAAAGTGCAAAGTCGCTTACCCCTAATCGTATAAAAATGAAATAAGTGGCTAAGGAGCGTGATGAAGGGGGAAGAATTTGTTGCGATAAAGCAAGCCAAGATAGGAAAGGAACATATAGATCAAACAGGCGGGGACATTACACTTAATATGGTTTGCATCTGGAAGTAAGGCAACCAAAGCAAAAAGAGTCGCGGCTTAGGAGTTTCTTTGCTTGGCAAGGCATCTGATGTGCTTCCATGGTGGTTGTGGTAATGTCAAATGGGAGCCACATTTGAATAGCGCGTTGACGCATCTGAGGAAGCCTCACTAGATTCAATGGCCTGGGAGTAATTTTACAGCAGCCTTCAATTCATACCAAGCATTCCGTAGCACACTGCAGCTAGGCTTTACCACATATGTTCACCGAATCCAATTCAATCCTAACAAGTCCTTGCCTTCCAAATAGTCAATAGTATTTGCCAGTACTTTCTGGCTATACCCAACGGTTCATAACCACGAATGGGTGAGCTTTTAGATCAGGCCGAGGAACAAAGTGCCTCGTCTTCATCTGCAACTGGATCTTTTTTGATAAACAAGATAAAATGGACCCATAACTTTTGGCCGCATGCAGCCTTGCTGGGGCGGGCAGCAGACTAGGGTGATATGATCCGACAGCCGGTAGGAAGGCAGACAGAAAGACAGATTCCCTTGCAGGGTTCGTTGTAGCCACGTCCCAATACAAGGGAACATTTCACCTGAATCGTCTCAATGGAGAGGTTCATGAGCTGCCACGAAGGTACTGAAAAATTTGGTCCTGATTCTTCATATGACCTCAGCTGGGAACTGTGGTAGCTCGGGCGGAAGCCTTTCGGTCGTTGCCTAGCTTTTACGGAGTAGAAGGGCAAAAAATACTGGCAAGAGTGAAATCTGCGGACATAATGGCCTAATAAGCATCGCCCAGCTTGGCCGTGGTTTTTGATGCGATGCAGGAGACCAATGACGTTGATTGCGTGTCCTTGAACAATTGGGTTCTCGAGGAAGCTGAAAGCCGCAGCGTGAAAGTTAGGCAAAATGAAGGCGGACGGCCCCCGCGAACCCCCGCTCTGACAGCCTCGTCGGAACCGTAGGCTTTGACCTTTCCCATTTCCGAGGCTGGCGATAAGGCCAGGGTATACGTGGCAGGGACTTTGCTGTATGAAGCCCTAAGATGCTCATGGACCGTGACGCCGAGTGTAGGACCTGGGACGGGGGCCCAGTAGGATCCGTAGGGACATGTCGAAGGGAGCAGCTGAAGGAGCGACGGTGATGCGACGCGGAACTCGGAACGGTCGTATCAATTCCTAGGAAGAGAGCTTGAGACTCCTATGTAGCAATCAGTCTTCGCATTGGCAGAAAGAACTTGATATTCCGAATGGAAACCTCTTTTGATCAGTGTCTGTGTTGAGCTGGAGAGAGCGCGTTGTAGTCCCGATTGACCAATCAGCGCACCCGAATCCCGCGCTAAGCTGTATTCGCGTTGGCGTTCGCTCCCCCGGTGCTGAGTACTGGAGTTCTGGAGTCTGGAGGGGTTTTAGTTGATGAATGGAACAAAGCGGAGGGTTTTCGGGCAATTTGGGTCAAAGAACATAAGCGGCCTCGCCGGCTTTTTATATATCTCTGGCAAACCCCGCGAGGACACGGGTGGTTGGGCTCACTCGTCTTGGGCATCCACGCATCACCCAGTACTTAGCTGAGCCATCGAAATCATTGAATGCATAGACCTGCGGCCGCTTCATAGGCCGCTCCGCTACCTTATATACTTTACCCCATCCCTCAAATCAATTTGCTGCAAGATAGCCACATGCTGTCGCCTCATGCGGATGGAGCAATGCACTGACTGAACTGGCTGTGCGGCAAGATATGAGTGGTCCGACATAAGTACCCTGAGGAGAATTAGTGCCTTGCTTCACTTCATCACATCGCACGGTTATGTCCAAGCTCTGCACTCGGCTTGCGACATAGGTTGCACATTTGCAGCACCAAAGATACACACACAAACAGTGATGGCTGGACATCATGAGTACAGACAAACCTCATCTTGATTAGATGAGCGCTCTTGTTTGCTAATAGACGCCAACGTCGATTATCCCAGCCAGACCTAGGTCGGAGCAAAGCCGTGCGCCAACCTGCCTTCCAACTCAGACACCATCCGACGCCTGTCAATAACTCATACCTCGTCCTCGAGGAACTTATACACGAACTTGAAGTCTGCCTTCCTCCGATTCATCCTGTAACAAATCACCTATGTTAGCCCGGGTAACAATCATAATTGCTGTAAACTAGATGGAGCACAGATGTTGTAGATGCCAAAAATACAATGAGAATACGAAAGAACCTGTATGTGTAATCAAGATGTCGCACTATCTTGATATCAAAATGACAGCCAGCAGAACAGCATGTTGGACACAATACCGATCAGCAGGACAAGATCAAAAAGAGAATCAGGATAGTTAGAAGTCATCCTGGCCCCTCCAGGACACGAAATAAGGGGCAGTCGAAATAACAATGGAAGCGTTTTGAAAGGATAGGGGGGTCCCACCATGTGCTCTCATAGTCAAAGAACCGATAAGTTCCTTGTTCGAACTCCTCGGTAATTGTCTTTGGCTCCTCATGACGTTGGAACCAAGTCTGGTACTGCTTATGGAAACGCCAGCTTTGGTCCTTAAGTGCCTTGGCTGCGAGATACTGTTGGTATGTCCCTTGCTTGTAGTAGAAGACATAGAACAGGGTATCCGGATCTATACGTGAGTATAATCGAGGATCGTCAAAAACCGGATCCAGATCCTGGGGGTAATAGGAAGGCGTGTTGAACTTAATATTCGGCTTATAATTTCGAGGGGCCCCCACGTCCAGCATATCTGGTACACTGGCCTGTGATGCTATAAGCATTCTTTGAGAAGATTGCGACGGAGCACTTGTTACACGACGTTGGGTAGCTTCGAAGGACTGGAGTAAATCTTGTAACCCTGATGGGAGATGATAAACCGATTCGTCTGGGTCTTCAACAACAGCATTCTTGACGCCATTCGTAATACCATTCGATTGCGATGGAGCGACTTCAGACTAGTTAGAGTTATGCGATACAAAAAAATCATAGAGAACAGACCTTTCGAACTCTCGGATGGCCCAGGTGCAGGTTGAGTCTTTGCCGACCCTCGAGAAGTGCTGCCTGGTCTGGTACTATCCGACCTCTCGATATTGGCGGCTTGCGACGCACTGGTACCGTTGGGGACCGCACTTGACTGGCTCAACGCTGGTGACTTCGTCTGAGAGCTTGACGGAGTATCGGCAACATTGGCGGCAGGTGGGATACTGGATCTTTGGCTAGCGGTGGCTGGTTGAGCATGGACGACTGTAGGTGATGCAGCAGCCAGACTTGGTCTTCTCCCTGCATGTGACGGTAATGGAGGATGGCTAGCAGACGTATTTGGTGCCGGAAGCGTTTCGGGAGGCGGGGGTAAAGGAGCAATGCCCATATTGTTCTTTTCACTCGCCGCGGCCGCAGCAGCAGCCGAAGCATATTTGAGGGTTTCACCTGGGGCTCGAGTCGGCAATGCCGCAGGCTTCATATTTGCGGTACCATTAGAGATATTGGGTATCGGTGTATGTAGTGTCGCCAGAGCCGGCAGGGGGCTTTTCATCTGTGTCGACGGCCTTCGTGCTGCAGCAACAGGAGTGTCGGCGGGTGCTGTAGACTTCGACTTCCCCGGTATGCTACTCGATCTTGTATCTGTTTCGGGTACTTCTTCTTGTATCGACTGAGTATCTTGTGATGATACCCGGTCATTGTCGTTGTTCATACCGTACGTGTCCTCCTCTTCCTGGAGGTTAAGGTCATCGTACATTTCGTCGTCCTCCATGAAATCTTCGTTCATGCCATCCGTAACGTAATACCGAATTGTCTCCTCCAGCTCGTTGACTTGTTCGGTTTCCACAGCGCCATTCTCCAGCGATCGTTTGATGAGCTCCAGTTTCCCTTGGTGCCATTTATGCCGCTCAGTTATTCGCTCGATCTCCGCCATTCGATCCGCCTTGGAAGTCTGGTTTTTGCCCTTCTTCATGGTTGCCTGTATTGATTCGCCCTCTGCCTCGAGGGTTTCTATTTGACGCTCGAGATCATCAACCATATTGCTGAGAAATTCGCATGCCTCCATCTTCGCACGTTCCTTCGGATCTAATTTTGCAGCTGCTGATAGGCCCTCTTTCGAATATGCCTTCGTCTTCATAGCTTTCTCGACGGCCTTGAACTTCTCCATTTGCTGCAAAAGGGTCAGCTGCTATCTCGACGGATGGGCCACAACACCTACGGTTTCGATCAGCTTCCGCTTCTCCATGAGTGGCCCCTTGTCCTTAATATCATTGCTGGCGGCCCATGTCTTGATTTGATCGCGAAGCCTTTGCAGCTTCTTGATCTCTCTCTTAAGGTTGTCCTCGAGCTTCTCCTTCTGCGCGGCATTTGTCGACTGTTCTATCTTCTCGTAGATTGATTCGAACTCTGCGACTCCTTCCTCGATCTTCTTGAAGCACTTGTCGACTTCCTGCTGAAGCTTTCGTGCCGCCATCTTGTTGGTGAGAGGGGCGCGCTGTGAAATTGCCGTTTGGGGATGGGTGAGTGCTGTTGTGTTCACGGATCTAGCTTTGTTTGTTGACTATCTGGCCCCATGCGTAGGACACAGTAGAGGATGGCGCGCGCCAAAAAAGGTGCGGATAGTGCTACAGAAGGCTTGTAAGAAACTTCAGTCCGGGGGTTGTTATTGTAGGGGTTTGCTGGACGGTGTTCAAAAAGGCGTCCCAAGAGATTGATGCAATGCGAGGTCTCGCTTCTGGGGCTCTGGCCGGCGTAGCTTTTGCTCCTGCAGCCTTATGTATCTCACGTAGAAAACCTGGGGAAAGGACCGCCCACTTCTAGATCAACAAAAAATAAATAAGTTGGAAGCACGTTTGCGATACCTCGAGTGAGTGTTGCAGGCTTGAAGGTCAACCGTCTATTTTTATATTTCGCTGATTGCGTTGCAACTGCCCGTATCGCATTCCTCGCCGGCAATTTGTTGGCGGCAAGTGCTTCAACCCTTCGCTCATTGCATCATCCCAGCGCTTCTCTCTGAAGCCCCGACCCTGATCCGCTTCCAGAAGCCCTAGAAGTTGTGGGCCAATATCTACCAAAATATTTATTCAACCTGATATCTTCACCTCATTTAGGGGAGGTGACGAAGCGTAATAAACATGAAAGGTCAGGCTCGCTCTTTTACGCCCTTAGCCGGGGATGTTCTGACTCAATATCAGCCATCCTCCAGCGGGTGCTCAGCGCCTCCGTCACGGTCGACAAGCAATTGGTATCATCTATCGGGAAAGGGATACTGGTCTTTGCTGCCGTAGCACCAGGAGATACAGAGAAAGATGCAGAGACGTTGGCCGCAAAAGTGCTGAAGATGAAGCTGTGGGATGATGAGGCGGGTGGAAGGGTACGAATAGACCCTATCTGTACATACTTAGTGGTAGGCACGGAATCTGATTATCTAGCAGTGGAAAATGAGTGTTCAAGATATCCGTGGAGAGGTTTTGTGTGGTACGTGATACGAGTCGATTAAACATCGTTTCGGGGACTCATACTGGTGTCTACTAGTTTCACAGTTCACATTGCTCGCATCGACGAAGAAAGGATCGAAGCCGGATTTCCACGGAGCCTTAGGAGGAGACCAGGCAAAGGAGCTCTATCAGCATTTTGTCTCGAAGGTCCAGCAAGGATACAGCCCAGAACGGGTAAAGGATGGGGTTTTTCAGGCCATGATGGTATGCGCCATCACCCATCATTGATATGGCAGCTTACTGATATGTATATTAGGAAGTGGCTTTGGTTAATGATGGTCCCGTGAGTACTTAAGATCTGTTCAATCCCAGTTGCTGACAAGCTGCAGGTCACCCTGGAAATTTCAACAGGGCCAAATGGACAGAAATGATGCGCAAGTCAAAAGGGCTGACACAAGGTGGACCGCGAGACGGCTGTTCAACCATGGAACATTTTATATAGATTTCTATATATAGATTGTACCGCCTGAGAAGGGCGGGCTATTGAAGCTTATACTGTTCTCTATATTGTGGACTTCTTCTAGTCTGTTGCTTCAATGACTGAGGGTGGAAGGGGGCGTTATCACGTGATAAGCAACTGAGATATTACATATTCATCTTGGGTGTTTCGTTTTGGGGAAAGTCTCCCAAACAAATTTAGAGCATAGGAAGGGTTAATATGCAAGGTATGATGATACTATAGAGGGCTTGAAGTTGAAATAGAATTCTCTTCAAAATAGTAACACAAAAGAAGCGATTCCGGATAAACTCACCTTCCGATGTTTGGATCGTTTGCACTAAACTCCACCAACAGTAACTAGAAGCTTCCAAGGATACGAACAAGGCTGAGGATATAATACCAAGGTTCTCAAGTACCTTAACTCAAAACAAACTCGCGCATCTATCTCAACAACGACTCAATTCCAGTACCCCGACATCAACAGAGAAATAGACCAACATGGCAGAAGGCAATTCCGAAAAAAAGCGAAGCCGCGTCTTCTTCGACATCTCCATCGGCAACAAGAAGGAGGGTCGGATCACCTTCGAGCTGTACGATGATATCGTACCCAAGACCGCAGAGAACTTCCGTGCTCTCTGCACTGGCGAGAAGGGCATTGGAAAATCTGGCAAGGAACTATGCTACAAGGGATCCATTTTCCACCGAGTCATCAAGCAATTCATGATCCAAGGTGGAGACTTCACAGCAGGAAACGGCACAGGTGGAGAGTCGATCTACGGCACCAAGTTCGACGATGAAAACTTCCAACTTAAGCACGAGAAGCCATTCTTGCTATCTATGGCCAATGCTGGTCCAGGTACGTCTCTTACAATTCCCCAAAAGTAGCAGAGCAATGGACCAACTAACCCCTCATTTCCAGGCACCAACGGCTCACAATTCTTCATCACCACGGTCCCTACCCCTCACCTGGACGGGAAGCATGTCGTCTTCGGTGAAGTCTTAAGCGGCAAATCGATCGTGCGAAAAATCGAGAACCTCCCCACGCAAAGCGACAAGCCTGTCAAGGACGTCACCATCACGAATTGCGGTGAGCTCAGCGGCGAGGAGGCCGAGCAAGCCTTACAGAAGGTCCCCGACGCGACTGGCGACCCTTACGAAGACTTCCCCGAGGACCAAACGGGCGAGCCTCTAACTGCGAGCGGCATCGTCAAGATCGCTACCGATCTGAAGGGCTTTGGAAACACAGCGTTCAAGGCAGGGGATCTGGAGCTGGGTCTGGATAAGTATCAGAAGGGTCTCCGCTACCTGAATGAGGATCCAAGCCTGGATGGCGAGCCGCCGGAGACGAAGCAGGCCATGGACGCCCTGCGCTTCACGCTGAATTCCAACTCGGCTCTGCTGTCGAACAAACTGAAGGCCTATGATGATGCGCTGCGATCCGCATCGGCTGCGTTGGATGTGGCCAACATCACGGACGCGGAGAAGGCAAAGGCTCTGTACCGCCGTGCGATTGCGGAGATCGGCCTGAAGGACGAGGAGGCTGCGTTGAAGGACTTGGAGGAGGCGAATAAGCTGGTTCCGAATGACCCCGCTGTCGTCAAGGAGTTGACGCAAGTCAAGAAGGCGGCGGCGGAGAGGCTAAAGAAGGAGAAGGCTGCTTATAAGAAGTTCTTCTCTTGAGATACGCGAAATGATGATGCAGTCAATGAGCTATTGGGAACGATGACGAAGACTACGAGATAGAAGGATTTAATGCTGTTCAGTGGAGCAGAGGCGTTGCTAAAAGAAAAAGTTCCATTTTTGCGGCGCTACTCATGTTTTGTACTACTTGCGTATGCATCACTGAATTACAAAAAAAGTGGTATAGAAAAAAGACTGCCCAACCCCGATTCCTGCTTATCAAAATGTGACCCCACCACCAATGCAACCGAAATCGTTTCTACTCTATATATGCATGCATTAAAACTAAATCATATTTCCTTTCAATGGTGTCCCAGCAATGAAATTACCGTCCTTATCCAAAGACCCCAGGGTATCTCCCTTTCCCTTCCATCTCAGGCCGCCAAGAAAACTCCTAGATTGCTTCCCATTCCGGCCTTGACCTCCGCTTGGTGGTGATGCCTGTGAAGTATCTGCAAAATCGTACGGCTTCTGTGATTTACTCTCTTTTCCAAAAGTTTGTTCCCAGAATTTCTGCTTCTCTCTTCGCTCCTTGATGCCCAATTCGCTCCCAGCAGATCCCGGTGGACGGCCTCGTCCGGGACTGGCAGGGACGGTGGCTTCAATCGGTGGTGGAGGACTATAGGCTTCGGGCACAGGACTCACAGCATCTCGAAGTGCAGTGGCCTCTAGACTTCCAATGACATCTTCCAGACTTAGGGGTGTTTGATCGGTATTTCGATTGCCCTCAGCTTTACGAAGACATTCGTCAGCGCGGCGTTGAAGATTGATACAAAGTTGATTGAAATTCAGGAGATCGCCATCGAGACTGGAGGGAGCTAGATGATTTGCTGTGGTATCTAGCCAAAGCTTCACTAAAGCCGCAAAATTGCGGGCGTGATCAATGAGATATGGTAACGACGGAAATCCTTCTCTGGATGTCGGTGGTAAGCGAGCTAGAATCGTGATTGGTGTTGTATAAGATGCGGGTAGTGCGATATTGTTACGTTCCGACGGAATAGAACAGATATCATCGATGTAATCTTTCACCCCTTGCCGATGACTTGTAAGAAACTTGTTCATGGGTTCCATCCATTCCTCTTTCTGGCCAAAAGTAGATAGATTAGCAAGCGCCTGTAAGCTCTTGGCAATCAATGTCAGCGTTCGCTGAGCTTTAGGTTGGGGGTGGTCCGGTAGAAGCCCAAAGAGTTTGGGGTTCAGTATAGCCGGGCAAAAGAATCGTAGGAAGAGGAATCCAGAAACACTGGTATAGGCTACAGTGCGGAGGAAGTCACCATAGCGATCTGCAGCGACGGCACGAATATACTTGAGGATTTGCCGTATCCCAGGTGGACATCGATTGGCTGATTCAGCGATGCTTTCCCAAACACTCGTTGTCAGAGACATGAGTTGAACCCAATTTTTGTTGACATCCACACCCTGGGAGATCCTCGATGGATCGACTTCGCAATCAGCATTGAGGGAGTTGATTTCCAAGATTTTTTCAGACAACACTTCCTCCAAATACTCGTGACCTAGTCTCCTCATGTGAAAATCCAAGGCTTGAGTGAGGAGAGAGTTGCCCCGGAAAAGGAGATTGGCTTCGCCCTGGAGAGATTTGCTCATATCTCGGACAGATTGTTCTCTCTCACTAACTGAGGAAGCGCTCGAACTAATCCGCCTACTCCATCTGATGCGGTGAACGGGAATTTCCTTCCCGATGCCATCAATTTCGTCTTCGACTAAGGCCATAAGCCAATCTCCGGCATGCCCAGATACCTGAAAGATATTCACCAATATCTCAGATAGGGTCCGTAAATTGGAAGGCATGGCTTGAGAGATACGTATGGTAAGGCCGCTATCGAATCGGTGAAGCAGTTCGGAGATGTCCTGGTAATCCCTGGCCAGGAGAACCACGACCTCATCGTGTCGAAGCTTTAGAAATATGTCTCCGAGAGACTCCTGTTGATCATCCAAGATTGGAAACCATGCTTCACAATCCTTTCCGGTCTCGAATTTGTCTAGTGGTATATCGATGGTACCGCAAACGATCTCAGTCGGCTTCTCAGGAACATGGACACTAGATGAAGAAAGAAATCCGTGGGTCGCGACTTCTGGATGTTCAAGTCGTTTCAGCACAAGTGAGATTTTGGGTGAGTAAGCAGGGAGATCAAGGAACTCGTAGTCCTCTCGCCAGAACGGATACCGTGTGTTGGTCTTTGTTATTGTACGCGCTCGAATCTCCCCATCGAGAATGACCTCGGCAAAGTAATCACCCACAGTTGAGTCTTGTACTGGCTTCCCAGACGGCTTTCCAAGGTAAGCCGTCTCTGTCTTTGGTTGTGGTCGGCGGATTTTCGCTTCCACCACTCGCAGAGTGAGAGAATTCTCGATTCTGAACATATCGTTGGTAGGAGGGGTATATGGAGTTTCTGGGTCGAGTTCTTGATCGTCGGATAACTCAGGCCCATAGATGTCCGGCATTGAAAAAGCGCGGAGTAAGCAGAACCATACTTCGAAAAGAATTCGTGTTTCCAAGGCGATATACACGGGCCTGAATATGGACAATTGAGTTGAAGTCGAAGTATACTGTGGGAAGATAGCTATGCAGAACTTCTCGCCTAGAACCGATTTGTCCAGCCGTTGGATTGCGGAACGCGAAAGCTGTGATAATTGTATAACAGACAGAAGCGTAACATCGTTCTCTGTCAAAAGCTTGAACTCGCCATTGTCCTGAAGGATACACGACACTCTGCGCCATGACGAGTGGGATGGCGCACGTAGGTCCGTAGTAGAAGAACGTCGTACAATGGCGGACGGGGACGAGGGTGGTCCTCTATCCCAAAGCAGCAATTTGGCAACCTTGATTATATTTGCATTGCCCCCCGAGTTACCGAAAGAAGAATCCCTTCTTGGAAGGCTTGGCCTCCGTTCGTCCCCAGAGGGAGTAAGCGGTTTTGGCGGGAGTGGACTGGAACGGATCTGTTGCCAGCATAGCAAAGCTGCTAACCAAAGATCGTATTCTGCTTTGACCAAAGGATAGATTCGAAGATCGACACCAAGTAAAGGGTTCGACACTTCAAGACATTTGATCGATCTCTCTTTCACGTTCACAGGCCGGACGCGGCATCCTCGAAGGTCGGGTACAACCGTCAGGGGGAAAGGCCCATTATTATCACTGACACACATCAAAGAACCATTGACATCGTCAATATAGCAAATTCCTGAGTGCCAGGGCCCCTGTTCGCCATCTTGGTAGTCGACCCCGCCTCTCATACGGCCACATAAAGTCTTCATTAACATTAGGATTTTATTAGCATCGCCCGTAGCCACTGGGAAGGGGAGAGAATCGATAGTCGGGACGTCGCTCATTACCGGAGGAGAGGCTGTCCGTGATGACTTTCTTACCAGACGTCTACCATTCTTGACAGAATTCGATTTCTGCAATTGAGGCGGGGGTCTGGTGGTGATCGACGGAAAGCCAAGCGAGTTTGATATGTCCTGTCGAGGTTCCACGTCGTGGAAGGAGGGGGAAGTTGTGGAATGGACTGAACCAATGCGGTGTCGACTTTTCGAAACACTTGACGAGGCTGCATGGTGACGGGGGTATTCGTCCATTGTGTGAGTCCGCGACCTGGCGTGAAAGCTGACTGGCGGTGCAGAGCGAAACCCGTCCGTAGAGCGACCAGCTCCAGGTGACTCGGCGCCGTAGGGATCTTGGAATACCAGACCATGCCGGCGATCTCCAGAAGCCCTATCCCTATCCCTCCCAGCTCTTGCTCGTGGTGATGTCGGCGGGGAAGAAATGTTGATACGCGCGGGCTGCAGTTCCCCTACTATGCTGTGCGCTGAGAGTCCACCCTCCTCCAGACGGTCCGGTGTGACAACACGAATCGTATTCTTTGCTCCCACCCGCGTCCTTTGCGCTGGACTGTCGGAACGCTCCAAACCTCCTGCAGTTGTCTCCGCAGCATTCTCTTGCCAATCCTGAAAAGCGCCGTCTTCTGCAATGGCCCCATCGTGTCGATTCCCATCCATCCCTGGCGGGAGTATGCTGCTCATCTGGCGATGCCTCCTCATTCACGCACTTTCATGTCATGCCCCGAACACCCAGCTGTCGAGGATGCTGGACCGGCTATCGCAGCGATAGTCGGGATCCACGCGTAGACGATGGTTCGACGTCAATCGCATCAGCACTAAGCTGGCCGCGGCGCTTCTCCGTCTTTGATTTCGAGTTCGAGTTCGAGTTCGACGAGCTGTGATCCTCGAGAAAGCCTAGGCAGGTCGGGGCGCAAAGTAAACAGAAATATCAATAAAGTTCCGTACCTACAGGTACCTGTAAGTCAAAGGGCTTGGTGGGTGCACTAGGCCTTCCTTCACAGGGCTTAATGACGTCTTACCTTTTGTCCAGCGACAACAAAAGGTTCGACTGCTGCCGTGGAGATTATTCCCGTGAGCCTGTGTCTTCCCAATGCCAAGCTCGTTCAGCACCCAGCTCGCACCTCTTCATCATCGCTGGCAGTGAACCAGTCTCGGTCGGAGGCTCAGCGGGCTCGGGGACGCTGGTGAGTTGGTGATGGGCCGAGCTTTTCCCCTCCAAGGAGGTTATCCGGAATGTCTCGCGGGCCTTGCGATGCGAGACCTGGAGAATGTCGGATCGAAGGTTCAACGGAGCGGCGGCGCAGAAGATGGAGCGTTATTATAGTAGTCAGAGACGTATCTGCGCATGGACGGCCGAATGGGATATGCCCGGAATAGTTAGACTTTCCATTCATACCTTATGGAGCAATCATCAACATCATGCCGTACGGCTTAGGCCTAACGTGCGCGCCACATTACATTTACCAAGCAAGTACGTATTGAACAGGGCTCTGCTGCGGCTGTTGCGTTTACATTGTAAATAGATTTACGTGTTTCCACTTAATTTAATTAAAATACAGCTACCGGCGGCACTTGAGATTATTCTAGAATACTCCCTGTTAACCTGTCAAAAGCCTGTCAAAGTGCTATGCTAAAGAAGATCAACAGCCGGGCCGCGATGGCATGTCTGTTTCTCATGTGACCACGGAGATGGCAATATTTTACTATCTGAGGTAGGTAGTTAACAGAGGCAACCAAGATATTGGCATCTACACAGTACAAACAAAGTACACAGTATACAGTATATATAACCTCCGTTCCAGGGGCCCACCAGCATGTGTGGACAACGTGCTTGTATGTAATTCCCTATTCCCTAACTACTCATCAGCCAGACATCGGCCGTGTTAAAAGAACAGGAAAAGTGAAGATTCCCAGCCATAACACCTGCGTCAGCTCAATCGAGCGACACATTGAAGACAAGACCTCCCTGCTCCGATGATCTCCGTTCATCCCAAAATTCTCAAAAGAAAGCCCTGACGGTCATCTCTTTCTCAGGTTTCATATCATAGAAAGTATAACATTTCCAAATGGACCGCACCTAACAATGCCGGCCAACCCCACGTATTCTTACTTGAAAGCTCGATCAGAGTGCCCGTCTGGACTCGAAGGACTCAGGGGTTGGCTTCGAAAACCACTGAGATCTCCGCTTCCCGTTTTTCTCAGAGCTTGACTCATTGTTTCAATTGTTAATTCTCCGCCGCTGAGAGGCGGATATGGCAGTAATGGACTTCCCAGAGGTCTCCCTCTTGGTGAAAGATCAACGCCTTTGATTGACGCCGATTTGCTCGTCGGAGGAGAAGTTCCCAACCCCGTAGACGAAACTGGCGATCGAACTGGTGAAGGAGATTGGTTGTGTCCTGATGACAATGAACCAAGTCCTGCAACGTATATCGAATCTCTGCTCCCGGCATGATCAATGTGCTCTGATTGCACAATGTCTGAAAAGGAGATGAAGCTCAGTCGGCGCACGTCCGCACTATCAATGGCACCATAATACGATGCTGCGTCGTCTTTGTCTGGATGTGCAACCAACTCATCCGGCCAAGCTCCTGGTGTGACCTCATTGTTTCCTACCCCGGTAACAGTTACTGCTGCCGGCTGGTGGGAGGAGTGCATGATTATCTCGACGGTATCTGGGTCGAGTGTGCTATTGGTGATAGCTTCAGAAGAAGCATCTAATACGGGTGGGATGTAGTTTTCTCTCTGAATATGGGACGGGATCGCGGGCGAATTGGGCACCGGTAAGGTACTCTCTTGTACATCGCGTTCGAATATTTGCGAGCCCGCTGGTGATACAACGCGGGGCGATGATGAGTAGAGATTTCGCTGCGGCGAGGAGGGTGACTGGTACCGTTCATTTGAGCGGGAGGGAGATGTCTGTGTTGGGAACCTTTGGGCGGCAGGTTGTGCAATTGGGACGTCTGCATTACGAGCATTTACGCTTGGTGCAATTTCATCTTCTTCCTTCCCCGTCGCCTTCTCTCCATCCCTCTTCTTTTTCCCAAAGCCAAATAATCTTCGCTTTCCAAATTTTAGATCTTCCCTTGTTGTTTCACCAACATCGGGTTCACCATCGCTGCTGTCGACGTCCGTCGATTTCGACAGCCGAGGGTTTGTAGATTCTTGGAAACCTTCGCCCAGTAGAGGCACTTTCGAAGCGTTGGCCGATTGTTTAGCCGCCGGAACTGGTGTGCTTGGGGGAGGAGTACTGGATTCGGATGCGCTCATCGTGAAGTTCCTGGGACGTCAGGGAAGGTTCCCTCAATCTTGGGAATGCGCAGGGCCGTATGATAAATTCTGAGGAGCGTCAGCCGTGCCTCTTTAGCTGTGTGTTGCATATGTGTCGGCGGAAAGGTGTGCCCAATGATCGAGTTGCTCTAGAACCAACATTGGCAAAAAGTCGAGTGAGAACTTACGCGTCGAGCTGATAAGTGCAGTATCGTCGACCGGTCGCCGCTGAGAGAAGGAATAGCAATGGGCAAGAGTCCTAGCGATCTCGAGGAAGAGAAGGCATCATGTGCGGTTGAGCATGTTGGATCCAGGGGATGAGTTCTGATTGTAAGTTGTCCGTGGAGGCAGGACGTACGCCCCCGAGTACTTGGGTCTCAGGGTCGCATGACGAGCTGCGGTTGTGGCCGGGGAGAACGGTTCAGGGGTCACGGCTACGGCGACTCTCGCTTACCATTGGTGGAAAGCTAGCGCCGCCGACTGCCAGAACTCCAGTCTCCCAAAAATTCGCGAATGCCATCAAAAGATCCCCAGCTCGACCTCCATCCTTCTGTCCCACGCCTCTCCTTCACGCCATGGAAACCGGTTTGCTTAGACGGCCTGTCATTGACCTCCTGTCAGGCAGATCCCAATGTCTATTTGCCCTCAACACCGCCGCTCGACGGCATGAATCCTCCTACCGCCGCACGAAGCACCGTCTGAATGTCAAGCCAGACTCGTCCTTCCTCCTCTCCAACAACAGTCCTCAACAAGACCACATCGTCTTCAATCCTCCTTCATCAGCTCCGTCCGTCCAACACACCCCCCTCATATTCCTTCCCAAGGAGGACAAGCGGAGACAGCTCTTCGCAGCCACAGCCGCACGAACACCTGCTCCGACACGACTACCACCAGTGATCCAGAAGTTCAAACCGGTCGGTGTAAGACATCACTTGACAGAAAAAGATATAGAGGAGATTCGAAAATTAAGGAGTTCCGACCCTTTCCAGTGGTCGGCAGCGAAACTGGCTAGGAAGTTCAACTGTTCGATGTTCTTCGTGAAGATGTGCTGTGAAGCACCGGAGGAGAAGAAGGAGCTCGAAAGGCAGAAGCTCGAGGCACTTAGGGCGAGATGGGGTCCAAAGAGAAGGAGGGCACGGGAGGATATGCTCAAGAGAAAGGAGCTTGCTCTCAGGGATGAGTAGGACGCATGCATTGGTGCTGATATTTATGACGAACGGTCACACGGGAGCAAGAAAGTCGGACTTGGTGATCTGGTATGCGCAGAGGGAGGGATTGTCAGGATTCATCGGAGCCGTTGTACAATAAGGAGCGCCAAGGCCGAGGCGACGCGTCTTTCATTTGTGTAAAACAGACGGTGGGATATGTTCCCGGGGGGCGTTTACAGATCACTGTAGGAATATGTACAAAAGCTTCTTGGATAAGCTCTCCATTTCTAATACAACATCTTGCCCTCAATATCCCCAGTCCCTATGTCCACCATCCAGTTTCCTTGCGTGAACCATACCTCCAAAGTCTAGGAGGCAGAACGAGCTCTCATGGGCAGCAATATATTTACCGGTCAAGCAGAAGCAGCTTCATATGGAAATGTTTTTTCATCGTTCAATGCTCCAGTTTCTAGCTTTGTATTCAGCATCGTGCCATAATGATTGTACTATAAGCCAGTGTGTGTAATTTGTATAAACTCTCATTTCCAACCCCCAGATGAAAAGCAACTCACCAACCAAGGGCTTGGACATACCTGGAGATGTCAATTGACGACATAGACTACCTAAGTAGGTGCCTTAGTGTATCACATGACAAGAGGTATTCAATAGCACTCAACTCGCAGTTCTTTTTGGGTCACAGGTTTAGAGATCTTCAAGGCAGCTTGAATAGACGACAACTTGACATTCCCTCTAAACCAACACACTCACACACGAGGCTTTGCAGGTCGATGCATAATAGTATGACGAGCAACTCCCATTCCCTCCCCTCCTTCATACTCCCATAGATTGAAAGTCATCGGTTCAAACACGACGAAGCCGTACTTTTTATACAATGGTTCTCCCGCTGACGACGCCCCAAGCACGACTTGCAATCCAGCAGCATCTGCTTCCCGCAGCCCGTCTTCTAGTAGCAAGGCCCCAATACCACGCCTCTGAGCTTCAGGAGAGACGACAAGTAGTCCCAGTTCTGCAACATGGTCAGACCTCTACTTCTCGTCTTTGTCGAATCCAGCTGCAATCAAACCAAAGATAATCAATCAGCAGGACTTACTAAGATACTCCTTCCCCTCACAAGCCCTCTCCATATGCTCATCCCCCCTAACCAAAGCATCCACACACAACCTCGGACAAGCCATCTGACTGTAAGCCTTCTCTTTCTCCTCTATCTCCTTCGCAGACAACGCTTTATCAACACCCCTCCACCATTGAGCCCAGCCCACAATTTCCTCCCGCCCATCCTCACCCGTCCGAACTGCCTTAACGTACTTCCTAGTTACACCAGGCCTACTTGCGTTGAGTAGAGACTGAGCCCGTTCAGCAATACCTGCTTCGCTCGATGGCCCTATGGCTACGAGAGTAAATTCCTCGCCCTGGAAGGCGGCGGCTTCGATGCGAGCTAGAGTCTCAAAATCGGAGGGTACAGGGGTTTGGAGGCTGATAGCGGAGGCCGTCATTATGTGGAATTCCTCACATGCACAACAAAAATGAAAGAACAAAATGAAATTCGACGATGCGCAAAAGAGGAATGAGAAAAGAATACAGGAAATGAGTTAGGAAACTTCCTATTATAAAGTATATTTCTCGTTGATTGAGGTCTCCTCTCCCGGCGTTGAGATATGAAGTTCTGGCAGGAGTGGGATGTCTTGGGTTGCTGTTTGCCGCTTGAGTCACCCGCCGTCGGGAGGCTCGATGCAGAACTTTCAGCATCAACAGTGTGGCCTGAAATGGGAAGCTTCGTGTACAAAGAAACTTCTTTTTAAGGTAGGTGTGTGGAGTTGAAGGATTGTGGCTTTGTCGATAGCTTGAGCTGTGATAAAGCCGACTCGAAAGGTTCTGTAGTATCTCCAACAATTTATGCCGGATGAGAACTTTCACTGCCGACGGTGAAGAGCAACTTGTACGGCTTATATAGCCAGGTATCCAAGATAGTCTTAATTCCATATGTCACAGTAACTCCTTCCCACGGGTATATCTCGTAAATCATCAAGGCAAAACCTTCCAATCAACCCCAACTCCCCATTTCTCCCCTTCTATCACCACCTCCCATACCGGACCTTTGATTCCGACAATTGATCCCACCTCGACTTCACTGCCCTTCTGCAAACCGGTGCCCTCTCCCTGTCCCGCCAAAACGATCTTTCTTTCTCCCATAGTAGTAATAGTGCCCTCCAAGTCACCAGATTGGACTTGTTTACCCCTCACCAGTGTCATTCCCGCTCTTCCACCACCACTAACCTCATCGGCCATAATCTTCACAAGCCATGCACCATCTTTCTTCTGTGCCGAATTCCAGGGTATTGCAGACTCAATATTGACCAACCAGTCTCTGACCTCAGCAGCCAAGCCTCCTGGCACATACTTCTGACCCCGTCTATGCGGCGAGAATTGCTCGGGGAGCGGGTCTGTATTCGATTGTGCTTGTTCGGGGATGTCTGGTGGTCGAAACCTAGGGGGTTTGAGAAATGTGGTCTGGCTTGGCTGAGGTGTAGATTGTGGTACTCGTGTTGAGGGCAGGAATCGCGGTGCTGTCGAGGAGACGGGGGGACGCGCTGCAGGAGGAGAGGAGAGAGAAGGGACGGGAGAGGACTCGTCAGAAGTAATATTCTCTTGCTGTTCCAGAGCTTGATCATTCTCTTGGGGGACTGGAGAAGATGAGAGCCGCATACGCTTCGGGCTGCGTTCTTCTATATTGTAATCATCCTCCACATCCGTCGATAGGTATCCCGGATCTATATTTCGATCCTGCGTCTCGATTGATTGCTGCACATCTTCCAGGATGTCATCCGACGAAGAGTCGATAATGTCTTCCTCCTTGGGGATTTGGCGCGCTGGAGTCACATAACGCGATGAATATGGTGTAGGCGTAGGCGCAGTCGGTGTTGCTGTAGGCCTGGGCGTTGAAGAGAAGGTGAACCGTGGAGTGGCATTGAAAAGCTGGGTACTGGGACGCGGTGTTTGCTCAGGCAGTAGAGGGGCGTTTCTTGCAGGGGCTTGCTTCTTGATCACGAATCGATGAGGAGATGGCGTCTGCGGCACATGAGATCAGATACAATTATGCATGTTGGAAGGTTTAGCTTGTGGTTACCACAGGTGGAGGAGGCGCCATCTTGGAAGCCTCATGTCATGAGCGTAGGCTTCAGCAACCAGGCGAGCGGACTTCAAGTTCTCAGTCAACACCCACTATACCCTCATTAGATTCGTGTTCGCGATATCAACCACCTCGGCCTCCTCATGATGGGAATCCCATTGCTCGTTCATTCGAATGGGGAGGATAGACTGGACAGGACTGCTCTCAAGGTAACGTACCTTATCCAGCTATATGCCTTTTGATGTCATCATACAGCACACAACCACTGATAGCTAAGCGAGAATTTTTACCTTAAGGTGCTGTAGAACCAATGATGACTTCAAGATGATAAGATGTACCAAGTAGGTATGCAAAAACCATTCATTAAGCTATCCTTGTCGGCCGATAGAGTTTAGCCAATCTAAGTAGATTGGTAGCTTCGTAGTACGTTGTAAACACGTACTTATACTGTATGGCTTTGCGCCCGGCATCCGCTTTATAAAAACCCTGTTTCATGAAGTATAGTCAAAGGAGAGTGGAGATTGTGTCGAGGCTACTCCTCCACCCCTCTTTAGGGGCGGTCCATATAAAGTTTCAATCTGCCGTCTTCCATTTCCAGATGTTCACTTGATTTGAGAAGCAGAAGGCTTGTTAGCTCGGTACTGTACGCAGAAGCCAACCGCGTTTGTTTGTTCCCTTCGTTTTGATATCTCTACAACATGCCTAACCCACCACGGATGGGAGGAGACTCCTCAACCCTCTCACTGCTCTCCAGAAAGCACGAAATTCTTCTCTTCTCAAGTACCGCCATTGCTCTATATGGGTACGACCAAGGTAGCTCAGATCCCTGACATATATCATCATTCCTGTCTAACGTGGAAAAAAAAGGAATGATGTCCTTGATCAATACAAACCACTCCTATCTCCGGACCATGCAAATATCGCCCGAGTCTCCCTTGATCGGAATTATTGTATCGGTCTATTACTTAGGATGTGCGGTTGGCTCCGTCATTGCGTCCTGGCTTGCTGACCGAAAAGGTCGCAGGCTTTCTATCTTTATTTGTCTAGCAATAACAGTACTTGGCAACATTTTCATGTTTACATCAGGAATGTCCCCGAGTGGAACATCTCCATGGAACGACGGCGCATTAGGATGTATGTTGACTGGCCGAATCATTTTGGGACTGGGAGTTGGAGGCATCGATGCAGTGGTGCCAATATACAGTAGTGAGCTGTCGTCAGATGAATCCCGCGGTCGAGCTCTTGCCCAAGAGTTCCAAATGAATATTTTTGGACTCGTCATGGCATATTCTATTAACCTTGGAGTCACAATCAGCCTTGGAAAGGATAGTCAATGGGCCTGGCGAATCCCAATTGTCATTATGCAAATTTTCCCCATACTCCTGATGTCCGTCACGAGTCAACTTCCAGAAACTCCACGCTGGTTTATAAGCAAGGATAGGAAGGATGATGCAAGGAAGGCGCTGGAATCAATCCATGGAAAAGAGATAGCAGATTTAAAATTAGAAGAGCTGGAGAAGGCCCAGGAGGAAGAGAGTGATAAGAACGTTGGCTATAAAGATATGTTATTTCCTGGTGGCTCTCACTTCCATCCAACCGTGGTGACGGTCATGGGTCAGGTGAATCAAGCTCTTACAGGCTATGGCGCTGTTTCCGTCTACGGGCCACAGATTCTTGAGCTTCTTGGTTTCGGCGTCCGCCAAGCAGAGCTTTTGACGCTTGCAAACTACATCTCATATTTCCTTATGATGACATTTGCTTGGCTAAGCATCGACATTTTTGGCAGAAGGAAGCTTATGGTCTGGGGTGCTGCAGGCTTGACTATTTGTTTTGGCATGCTCACACTCTTTGGGGGTCTGGCATCAAGTGTTTCTGGGATCCCCAAACTCGCTGTCGAAATCCCTGGGACCATAGCCCTGTTTGTTGCGACTGCGACTTTCGGCATCGGATGGCTGGCAACTGTCTGGCTAATTCCCACTGAGATATATCCCAGCATGGCTCGCGCACAAGGGGGCGCTATCAGCGTCATCGTTTGGGGACTGGCTAACTTTTCTGTCACGTTGCTGGCACCGATCGGCTTCAACAACCTGAAATTCTGGTTATTTCTAGTGTTTGCGGCAACTAATGCTTTTGCCGGATGGTGGACTTGGACCTATACCCCTGAGAGTGGTGGAAGGAGCTTCGAGGAGAACCAGGAGTTCTTTGAAAGTGCAAAGAAAGATAACAGCTGGGTTGTCAAAGATGTTGACGGAGGGAAATTTGTGGCGATGCCGCACAAGGAGAATGATGAAGGAGATGGAGAACGTTCACCATTGCTTAGAAGAAGAACGTAGAGATAATAGAGCAGAGCGAAATCGTCACTACGTCGAATATTTGGGGCATTGCAAAAGTATTGCGAGCAATTATATTACGTCGTCAAGGCAAGAGGGCTCGAATGTGTGGCTATTTTGCTGCCTCAAGAACGCCACAATTTCCCTGATCCTCTGTTTCATCTTTTTGATGGCTTCATTCCATTTTGATATTGGCTTCGCCTCTATTTAACTTTTGATATCTGACTTAGTGGTCAGTTTCAATACAGTCAATCCCCACCAACTTGAGATCTTTTCATGTTCCCGCGGTAGCCTTGATAAGCCAGGGTACTAGGGCTTGTACTCCGCGTGTGGCGCCTGATATTATAATCATTGACACAAACGCCGGAATTGAGATGGAACTTCGGTTGACATTTGGGAGTACTGTAGATGGCAACAAGTCTTCAAATTTTCGGATTCTTCTATTACTAAACTCAATACAACACAACAATTCGAAATAATACTATTCAAAAAGCATCGACCAGTATAAAATCGAGGAGTGCAACCGGTTCAGTCAGCAGAGGTTATTTCTGCAGCAAGAGACAAGGCATTAAATAACCTCTGGCGGCTACGGTAATCGCGGACCGCAGCGAGAGTCCGAAACAGACCCTAGTGGGGTATCGTCTGCTTTAAACAAAATTCGCGCACAATTCACAGTTCTGTATCGCTTTGTTAGATGGTCAGATAACCTTATTTCAAGTTTGATTTTAAATGAAGCTATGGCCAGCCAGGTCGGTTCGGAATCATATGAAAGTTTGGAAGATTCGCGAGTCTCGGACCTGTCATGTCAAAAGCCCACTATTGCCTGGAAGCATTCTCAACTGAAGATGTTGCCATTTCTCTATTACTTTTACTCGTTGAGAGCATTATTGCCTCTCGTGCGACTTATACTTTTTTTCTCAGAAACAGGAATAATCTCGACAGGGTTGCCTGGGATTCCTTAAAAGTACTGTAAGTCAACTGCTTCCGTCTTTCATTCTATGCGAGCTGTTAATACCGTTGATAGTATCACTTTTATGAAAGTGGATTAGAAAGAGATCCCCTCGAGCCTTCATCTTTTTGATTCCAAAGGTCTCCAAGCGGACATTGCTATTTTGGAAATTGCTCCCTGGATTTGACGCCATACTCCTATTTTTGGAGAACGATTATGTTAGTAATGCTAAGCATCCACCTTCAATCAGGCATGGAAGACTGAGATGGCAAATCACTCCAAGAGATGAGACCCCTCTCTACACCCAACAGCCAGTTTAGAGTGGTAACTCGAAGATACAAGGAAAATAAGCAACAAGAGAGAATTGCCGTGACAGCATAGGATATATTACCATCATTACGTTACGAGAAGACTTATCTTATGAGTCTCTAGCTGTTTGACCCAATCCCAAGAACTTGGCAAGCCCATATCATGTTCCAACCACATCTTTTCGACAACGCGATAAGTCAGATCAATATTTCCCAGCGAACTCCATTCCTTCAGCTTGCGAAACTGAGCGGAAATCGCTTCCCTATCCTCAACTTCAATAGCAGCCGACCCAATAACGAAAAGAGGGAACAGCAAACAAGACATCACTCCATCACCGAATTTGATATTACGCATCCCACCCACGATTCTTTTCACCGCATCCTGAACCTTAGGATCTGCTTTGCCATCTGGGTACACGATCGAGAAGAGCCAGATGAACAATGCCCACAGGTAAAATTCGGCGATCATCTTCCGCTCTATTGAGAGGGCACCCTTGGGTTTCCATTTCGCTAGATCCTCCCATATCTTGACGGCTTTTGAGATAATATTGCCATCGAGCTTTGCTGAGTTCATATCTGTCTGGGCTCGGAGCAGGGAGATGCGTGTGATGAATTCGCTGAGCCCATCCTGTACTCCGACCATAGTCGGGTCGTGGTCAGCGAGACCAGCAGTGCTCTCAAGGCGCGGCTTGTTCATTGGGAGTAAAGGCACGGTGACAGCGGCAAGACAATCGTGATAAAGGAAGTATTCGATCAAGAAGGGGTCGATTTCCGTGATGGCCCTTTCCTGAACTGGACCTGCTGTCGGAGTGTCGCCGTCTACAGATGGACGGTCTTTCCCTTTGGTTGCATCAACCAAGATCCTCCTGGCTGTGTCTAAGTGGACGCGCCAGGAATCGTCGCCACTCCCCTTACATATTTCATACAAACAAAGCAAGACCGAGGTGGCGAATATTATTTCCTTATCTTGAATGGTATATGGCTGTGCTAGAGGCATCGTGGTCGAGCTCTCCCAAATCTGGACACGATGCGATTGCATCTGTACAACAGATTGGTGAAGTCGAGCCTTTTCGGCGCCAAGCTCTTCATCCCCATTCCCCTGTCCAAGTTTCAGGATATGAGAGGCCGCCAGGCACAAGACCATGTCCATAATGGCCCTATCCTTCAGAGCTAAGGGGATTACAACCTTATTCATAGGATTGCATTCGCCGACTGAGATGGTCAGAAGGTTAGACATGGTATTTGTGAAATGGCAGAAAAGCCGTTGGTGGAGAGGGGTATCAACTCCCGATATAACGAAAGGAATTTCCTTCGGTATCCAGACAGGTTGGTTGTCCTGGGGCGTTCCATCTACGAGAGCCCATTCATGTGGATGATTGGAGCCCCTTTCTCTTGCTATAACCGTACCGCTCGACCCGCTCTGATCGAAGATGAATGTTTCTTGATGCGTTCCCGTTCGAGGGGGGGCTTCGAGCGTGTCGAATACGAGATCGAATTCACTTCCGAACTGAGGGTCAATTATGAACCCGAACTCCTGGTTTTGGTGACTCGATGGAATCTGGTTTGGAACTGCCTGAGCATCCTGTACACAGGCCACGTCAAATTCCGAGCGCTGCGACCCTGTATTTACTGGATGAGGACTATTACTGGGTCTGGGCATGCCATGGTTCCCGATCTCAGATCTTCTCGCCGCAGCGCGAGCCTCCCAGGGGACTTGTTGTGGGAAGCCTTCACAAAGTACACCCGTCTTTTGGCAATTGGCACAAGTTGGCCGCTTTTCTACAAGTTAAGGTCAGCACTTGCATTTTACCACATCTTTCATTTCCCACTACTGTCTCCTTGGACCTCAAAGGGGCATTGAGCAGGGGTAGATTCGCGGACACCTACCATCGCACTTCTTCTTCCGCTTTCGACACGTGAAACATCCTGTCCGCACCCGCGTGATGGGGCTCTTCCTGTCATGACTTCTCTCGCCGTCCGAAACACGGCCGTGGCTCGACATCGAGGACGCACGCGCTTTAGATGCCATTCACGTTGGGGAGTGCAGTCGAAATATCTTATCTCTGACGACGTTGTGAACTCCTTCGAGCCTCGCTCCCCATATAAATTATATAAAGATATGCAACGGACTACAGTTCAAGGGAGCGCAAATGCAGTTAGAGTCATGGCAGGACCCTGCAAGGGCACTTGGGAAGTAGATGTGAGGACAGTAAGGACGTCAAAGCAAGAAGCGATGCAGTGGTGGAAGTGGGACGATCTCGATCAACCAAGTATGGGGGAGGGCTGTTAAAATTGCCCTTGTACTCTGTACTGTGCTGGAGTAGGAGCCTTTACTCGATTCAATGACCTTGTGAGTTCGTTCAAGTCTCCAGATCCTTGGGCTGCAGGTTCTAGGCTCAAGCTCCAAGCCTCCAAGGAGAGGCGCCGTATGAACCATGAGGACCCCCACTACTATGATCAACTAATAAGGCGCAGAAGCTGGGCAAACGTTTCTCATAATATTATTGGGCAATGGCCGTGCGTTACCCCGTCTCTGCCCTCTTATCGACGCATCGATCCGTATTGGCTGGAGGGTCTGGAGAGTTGACACCTGGGTAGGGAGTGGTTCGATAACTGGTGAGTTCCTTATTTTGTACAGAGGGGTATTATTAGAAGATGAACATCGTGGATAATTGACTGTACTGAATAAATAGTTCGCCAGCAGGTTGGAGGGACTTTCCAAGAGACATACCTCACAAGAAGGATGGATAATTCTCTTGGTAATTCATACCCCGCCCCCATTCTTCTTTAATTTGATTTCTAATTTTTTTATCGTTATATTTATTACTGTACCAAGCAAGCATCGTAATTTCTTGGAGGAGAGATCAACGTTTGCCTACCCGAAGGAAGAATAATACCCTAATCATCCTAACGGTCGCCACATCGTATATGCCTGTAGGTAGTCTTCGGCATTTTGCTAACGCTGCATTTACCGTTCTATGGCTTCAAGCTTCAGAGTCCTGACCTCATCATATGTTTCTTCAACTCAGTCTATCGCGATGCATACAAGTTCCTATGATTTACTCTCGGTCGGTTCATCGACGTCGCTCTTTGGAGGAACATAATCCATGACCTTCGCGTACCACTCCTCGAAAACCGCTTCCCAGACCTGCTTCGCCTTATATGTGGCCATCTCGGGTGGCCAGGCATTGACGGCCTCGCGGAAGGCGTACAGACTCTCTTTCTCGTCCAGCAGGTCAACGACCGGGAGGAAATAGGTACGCACCATGAACAGTACGGCGTTGCTTCGCGGCAGGCGGCGCAACGTCTGGCGCTCGTATCTGATGCGAATATCCTCCACCCGCGGAGGTGGGGTCATCGAGGACGGGAACCTGTGTTTTGATACTTTCTTCAGTCACTTCTTATGCTGTGCTGGAGGAAGGATAGCATACGGTTCTTGTTGGAACATGGTATCGTTCGCCTGCGTGAAAAAATTGTTTCTCTGCACCGGCTTGGAGACTTGGAGTGTTAGAAAGAACCTTGAAAGGATAAGCAGGAGACTGGAGGAGGGGACAGGCGAGGAGTGCACCTCTCCATTGCTTTTCTCAGCTTTTCCTGCCACATCGGTACCGGGTGATGAAGCTTGTGCAAGGGCCAGCCAATCCGTTCTTCGAGATACCACCCTGCTGGGCCCATGGAGTAACTGGCGCATCTGGAGAATAGTCACGGTTAGTCTGTCCCCTGTCTGCCCCCCTCTGAACTTACAAGTAGTACTGGTTGGGGTCGTCCCCCTCTCCCTGCAGCAACAGATTGATATCTTCCATTACGAGCTGAGCTGCCACTGCCAGTGGATGCTCCTCATAAGGAGCTGTGATCCTGAAAGTCCTATTCGTTATCAAATTATGTATGTAATCGGGCTTCCCCTTTGGGCGTTGGAACTGTGAAGGAAAGCGCCGTGTCAAGAAGGCAACGATATATTCCAACGTTTCCTGGCATGCCTCTTCCGCGACTGGGAGTACCTGCATTACCCCGTTTCGATTGGTCTCTAGGAGATGCCTTCGGAATTCTTGTTCCTTCTCATACAAGTTGTCGAGGATAAGCCAGTCCTCCTCGGGCATCTTACGCAGTCCCATTGTCATGTGGAACTTTCCTGCCCTCCACGGCCGCCACGGATACGGCGGGGTATTGGCCAGGTCGAATCCTGGGAGTGGCTTCACATTGGAGAAATCCAGAGCTACCATCCGTTTCCTAGGGGTGGGATATAAGCCCCGGAAGAGTGAAAAACAGACGTATGAGACGAGCGCGATAGCTATCAACAAGACGATTGCTGCAGCAGGGACAGACACCAGGGTTCCAAGCATGGGGTAGGGCTCCATTTCAAAGGATAGGGGCTCTCTGCGACTCATGAGGGTTGAACGGTGGGGGGCTTCGGGACACATCTGGATCACAATAGATGGAGAAAATGCATAGAAAGACAACACTCTCTACCTCGTACGAAGACAATATTTCATGGGCTACGCTCTCACGCAGCGGCAATCGTTCATTTAAATAAAAAAGAATAGTTAATCATGAACCAAAATTCCGCTGAGTGCGCTGAGTGCGCGAAATCCCTTTATCCCTTGCATCAGACGCAGCGACAATACACGGTCTCTCCAACCAAGTCCACGAATGTTCCGACCCGACTACAAGCGGAATGATGCATCCTTGGACCGAGTCGGACCGGTCCATGATCCCGTCTGCCGTGCCGTTCCAACAGGCGCTAGAACCCGGTCGGTCGTAGCCTCATAGGGTGGTTTTGCCGGACGGGTTATAGGTCGACGATCCGTCTCTACAACATTCCCGGCGCCGTCGACAGGGATCAGCATGGTTGGGACCCTGTGGCAGGGCTTGCCAGTTTGTCGGGTCAAGCAAGGAGGTGTTCGAGGTGTGCTCCAAACTGCGGAGGAAACTCTTCTTGGCTATCGTCCGGCCGTTATGCTGTGTTGTTACTGGAGCATCTCAATGAGACTGACGGGTGGTATGTACAGCGGCAAAGTCAAAATCCCCCTCCTCTCTTCCAGTGCTGACCCCCGTCGTTAGGAATATGCCATGGACGGGACTTCCTGATAAAACCGGAAAGGCCCCCGCTGGTCGGTGACCTTTGCCTGAAAACCCTACCCCTATTGCACCTGGACGACGTTTCCTAGAGCTCAGGAAAGAGACACGATGTCGGATTCGAGCAGCGCCGGCAATGAGAAGCATTTCGAGCACATAGCAGCGGCCCCTGTGAGCGATGATGGCGCCTTGGGTAGTGTGAAGGACAGTGAAGCCTCTGACGACGAGCTTCTCAAGTCCATTGGTTACAAGCAGGTACTCCTCAACCACCGCAATATAAACAACCGCAAACAGGATCTCATGGGATCATATATAGGAATTCAGGAGAGAGTTCACAAGATGGTCAACCCTGTCATATGCCATATCTATCATGGGAGTTCTGGGCTCCGTTCCGGCAACCTACTCCACGCCGTTAGCTGCGGGAGGACCCGCGACCCCCATCTGGACCTGGTTTACGGGCTCATTCTTCTCCATGACCATTGCCCTCTCCAGTATGTCCCCTAGTGTTGGAAGACATCATGCTATTATGTTGATGGTGGAAATACAGTTGCTGAATTAGTATCCGCCTATCCAACGGCCGGTGGCATGTACTTCGTCACGAAATATGTGGTTCCCGAAGAACATGTCCCCATCGCATCTTGGATCGTCGGCTGGAGTAACTTCCTGGGCCAGACGGCGGGTGTGACGAGTGTTGGGTACTCTGTTGGGCAGATGCTGCTTGCTGCTTGTGCCATGGGCTCCGGCTTTGATGAAAAAACTGGAACTTTTGGCTATACCCCGTATGTGACTTCGATATGAGCTGAATCGCAGACCTGATATAGTGCGGATAGGACTGCAGAACATACGGTTGGTGTCGCCGTAGCGACTCTCATACTCATGGGCATCATCTGCTCGTTCCCTACCAAATGGCTCCACAACTGTATTATGTGGTTTGCACCTATTAATGGCGGGTATTTCATCCGTTACAATTAATCTATGCTAATTATCGACCTAGTGGTGGCATCCATTGCTATCTCCATAGCCCTTCTGACATTGACCCCAAACCTACTCCCGGCCAGTCAGGTGTTTGGCAACGTAACGGATGGTTCTGGCTGGGGTTCTCGGGGATTCTCGTTTTTGATTGGGTTCTTGTCAGTTGCATGGACAATGACTGATTATGATGCGACAACACATATCTCTGAGGAGACCAGAAAAGCTGCAATACGAGGACCAGTGGCTATCACACAGGCAGTCATCATATCAGGAGTAAGAATGGACCTATTTGTCTTTCCCAATCACATGCTTACATATTCCCTAGCTCGTCGGGTTGCTGTTAAATATCTCGTTTGGTTTCTGCGTAGGCGATGGCACCACGATTCTGTCTTCTGGCCTTGGAAATCCTGTGGCCCAGATCTTCTATAATGCTCATGGCGCAAAGTCGGGGCTTGCGATGTGGTTCTGGGCTATCCTGATTCAATTCTTCACTGGTACGTAGCCTCTTAACCCCATCTAGTACACCTGAAATACTTATTCGAACTCGTGTAGGATGTGCTGCGATGTTAGCAGATACTAGAATGGCCTATGCATTTGCCAGAGATCACGCATTCCCCTTCTCAGGGTAAGCAAGTACTCCTCTTCTCACATCTACCCAAACACTGACGACAAGTCTCCCAATTCAGAACCCTGAAGAAAATGAGCCCCTCCACCAAGACCCCTCTATACAGCGTATGGATGGTCGTCATAATATGCTGTCTTCTCAACCTCATCGGGCTCGGTAGCGTCGAGACCATCAATTCCATCTTCGGCATCACGGCCCCAGCCCTCGACTGCTCATACATGGCCGTCATAGCTCTCAGACTATGGTACAGCGACCGCCTAACCCTCCGCAAAGGCCCTTTCAGCCTGGGCAAATGGGGAAGACCGATAAACTTCATCGCTCTGGGCTGGACCTCCCTCCTCGCTGTAATCCTAATGTTTCCTACCTCGAGACCAGTTACTGCTGTTAATATGTGAGTTCTCTCCGGGCATTCTGGATTGCGTCGTGCTTATGCGTGGAAATAGGAATTATGCTGTTGTTGTCGCGGCTGGTGTACTGGTGTTTGCGCTTATATGGTGGTTCGCGGGTGCCCGCAAGTACGCAAACCGCCCCCCCCCCCCTCCCCTTTTTCTTTTCCCCCTTCTCCATCTCCTACAAGAACAGCTACTAACCAGCAAAATGATATAGGGTATACGTAGGTCCCCGAACCGGAGGAGACGAGGTACAAAAGTCTTGAAAAATTCGAAATATATCATCATATGGCGTTCAGGACCATCATCCTATCACCAGTATAGGATCCGGAATGTGTTGTTGTTTTTGATATATAGAGTTTTCGCTATCTACCTACCTCCAGTGTGTTGGTTATAATTACTCTCTAAGTAGGTGTTTACAAACTGCACATGATGTCTTAGAGTTTACATACCTACCCTATAAGAACCTTTAGAATAGCATATAATGTAATTACATTCTCCGTAAGATAAGAAATGAAAAACGAAAAATTCATCCCCTGGCTTTCCTTCTATATACATATATACATATATACACATATGTATATATCCCTACCCCCCAACCCCCTCCCGCCCCGCACTTTTTCAAAAGACACGAACTTCTATATAACCCCATCTACAAACCAGTCCGCCGACTTGCATGCATGCACCCAGCCACTTCTACGGTTGAGTATCATCAAGACTAACGTTATGCCATCATTAGATTTCTAAGGAAAGTGGGGGGAAGCTGGTTTTGAAAGGGGATTATTTATTCTGTTATCTAACTAACATCATGAGTATGAATGATATATACGACTACTTTAGTTGCGGCTACTCGTCCTGAATGAGACAGTTTAGGATCATCTTGGCGGGATTCCGATTCCAAACTGATTGATAGAACTTGTAACTTTGATCATTCTATATCTATATATCTCCGAAACAAAACGGTGTTTCTAATCAAAACCAGGCCTTCTAGAAATGAACTCCAAAATTTACACAGATTATAGCCTTATCCATGAGCCAAGCCGCCGCACAGCCCAAGGCGAGAAGCAGGAAGAGGCACCTCTACCAAGTGTACATCATCAGCGCCGGGTTCAATGCAACCGGCAAGAGGAAGTGAGTGATGATGACAGTGGAGAGAGGGAACACGGCAACGAAGTCAGTGATCCTCCACGACCAAGGCATCGCGTAGTACCCGGCAAGGATGATGCCGGTGCAGACGAAGCAGAACAAGAAGGTGCATTTGAAGCGACGGAGGAGACGCGGCACCTCTTCGAAGAAGGAGATGTTCTCCACTTCCTTGGACGTGGTGCCCCACGTCATGTCGATCTCGAAGAAGTGGCACAGAAGCGCCTGGGACACGTGCAGAGAACTTCCGCCGAGGAAGACGGTGAGGAGGGCTACCCATTTGAGGTTCTCGCAGACTGGGGAATGTGTCAGTCTTTATTCATTTTCGGGATGACGGAGCTTTTGGTAACTTACTGGCTGAATAGAGACTTTTCTCTGACAGTCTGTAGCGGAGAATGGCGAGGGCGACATTACCGGCCCCGGTGAATACGGCGACTAGGGAAAAGTAGACCTTGAATGAATCAATATAGTAGTGGTCGAGGTAGCCATTGAACCAGCCAATAAGGAAATAATTGACTAATGTCAGGAGCCATGCAGCACCGATAGCGTAGTATGTCCCAATATAAGATATGATAGTAATCTTGGACGTAAGTCGAATGTTGGATGCAAGGAACTTGCGCAGGAGAGGAGTGAAAGGGCCACGTGTTGGCCAGAACCTGAGTGGGTGGAACAACAATTCATTACAGCCATAAGCGTATTTCTCCCATCGGTTCAGCTCATCATAGACAGTCAGAGAGACGCCCTCTTTGAAATCCTCGCCAGTATATGCACCAAGCCTGATAGTATAGCCGGCAATTTGAAGACGTAGAGACATATCAAAGTCTTCAGAGACGTGACACTCGGACCAGAACTTCTCGTACCCATCGTCATCTGTATAAGAAACCTGCTGTAGAGCTGACCAACGAAGAATAGCATTATGCCCAACAAAGGGAGCCACATCTCCGTTGGCAACTGTGTATCGGATAGCAGAGTAAATGAGATTAGTGAAGAACGTAACTCTGCAGAGGAGATTGTCAGTGGTAAGACTAAATGATAAGGTATCCTTACTGACCCCTTTTCAAAAAACTTATCGGTCACATTCATAACGCCCGACGAGTACTGCAGAATGCCGACTTGAGGCGAGAGCTCCATCTCACTTGCAGCATCCAGTAGGCAATCAATGGGGACTCGAGTGTCGGAATCAATCAGCAGGATGTAATCCCCTATACGGATGTTACCTGCTGCCCAGGCGCGGCCGTCTTCTTCCAAGACCTGAGCCAGACACCGATCATATGCAGCACGCTCATCCTCTTCTTTCCAATTCTCACCGCGTTCCACAAGGAGAAGTTTATCTTCAACCTTATTGCTGATCATTAAGGCGAAATTCATATTCGAAGCCTTCTTGAATTTCCCTCCTCGAATGAATAGCTTCTCCCCATCTTGTGGCTTGGGAGTATGTTTCGGACGAGCAACCCAGCCGATGTTGTGTTCCTCGTAAAACTCACGACGAGCTTGTGCCTCCGGATCTGGGATCAACTGCATGCCGTCATCATTTACGAAGATGTTGCCTGAGCCGCCCTGAAGTTCATAGGTCGACAAGGCAGCTTTGAGGGATTTGATGGTTGGCTGGATAACAGTATACAGACCTTCCTTGTAGACTGGCATTTGAATTGTCACGTGCGGAAGCACTTCCCCGTTGCACTTCAACCGGCGAGGAGGTTTACCGGAGTAGAATTTCGAGTTGATGTTCAACTGGCTGATCGGACCAAGGATCTGGCTAATGTTGATGATGATGGTTTGCATGAAAAAGAGCGACACGAATATTTGGCACGGGGTTATAGCGAGCAACGACAATCGAAGATACTTGTGGTCAATTGAAACCTCCTGTGCGAGATTTCGCCAACCCAAACCAAGAGCAACAGTTAGCAAGGCCAAAGTCAGCGCGACGATGACAGGATTGAAAAGTAAAGTAGGTCGCTTCTCGGTCGCAATGGCGTTCTCTAGGTCTGCAGGAGAGATAGTTCCCTCTTCAGAACCCACAGCTGAACCATGTATTGAGTGATTCTGTATGGCCTTCTTGTTCGCTGGATCTGCTTCCTTCCATACCATGTCTATCAGTGACTTTTCGATATATTCCGCGCGCTTGAAAATATTCTGTGCCTCATCATCCCAGACTATCAGGAGCTGTTGGTCTTTTATAAAGGCCCCGAAATGGTGCTTTTTGCAACTGGATAAGTAATCCACAGAAGGTAGGACTTGTAATCGGAGATCGTCAGAAAGGGGGACGTAGTCGGCTAAATGCCGCTTCAAGAACATCTTGATAACTCGAGTGTTTACTGTCATGACACACTTTCAATCCATTAGCCTACAATCCTCGGAACCGAAGGAGGTTTGGACATACTTGGACGTTCAGAGACGCCATCTGATTGTAGAATTGAGGGGCCTCGTCCTTCAAAGATTCAGGGCAGCAAGTAAAGTTACCTCGGCCCTTCTTTAATATAACGCCTTCGCCTGGCAATCCGCCGGACCAAAGCTTCTCCAACTGTTGTTGGCGCAGCCAGCTTACCATAATAGTAGCCTGGGTATCAAGGACATGATCTCGTGGTGAATTCCGAAAATCACCGACGGGGTATAGAGATGATCCAGGCGCTGCCAGCGAGACTTCCGACGCTGGCGTTGCTGGAGTTGCTGATGATGCCGGTGATGCGGGCTGTCTTATGATAGGCATAGGGCTTGGCGACGCAGGGATGAGTGCAACGGGCATCTGGCGTGGAGGGTCCCTGATCGTTGGATTGCCATTATTCCCGTTTCCTGAAGCTCCTCCTATCGTTGGATTGCCGTTACCTCCGTCTCCTAAAGCTTCTCCAGTCCCTGGATTGGTATTATCCCCGCTTCCTGGAGCTTCCTCAGTCCCTGGATTGCCACTAGCACCGCTTCCTGAAGGTTCCCCTGTCGTTGAATTGTCATTAACGCCACATCCAGACGAACTTTTGGATGACTCGCCATCATCGAGATTCGTAGACGCTTTTTTTGATGTCTTTTTCCAAGCAGATGGCAGGTAGGTCTTGAGAGTCCCCATCCTGGAAACGTGAAAGACTGGCGTACAACGAAGGAGATTCAGCTGCCGCTGTTGAAACGCATGGATCCTCAGGCTTTAAAGACAAACATTCGAGGCTTTTGGTGAGAACGTTCAGGAGACAGAGGCGAGGACAAGACAGAAAAGAAACGTTGACAGGGTTGGTTGACGAAATTTCTCAACCAGTATGACGGAAACATACTCTAGACTTAATGGGTGTTGCTCTTGGTTTAAAGGGCACCAGCGCTTTGATAGCTTACAGTATCTAAGATGCCTGGTCACAATGTTGACTAGATCGAAGATCGTACTGCCAGGGCAGCTGGGACCTAAGAGTCACAGCACTTGCAGCACAATACTATTAGGGGAGGCTTCAACAAACCCTTGATCTACCAATATACAAAGAACAGCAGTTGTGGCACGCGTAGTACGGGGCTTCCGCCTCTTGGACTCGGACTTGTTATATTATTATCTGAAGTAGGCTAGGAGCCTAGGGATATGATGATATCTATCGAACCTTGTTGGATAGTGAAATGGATTTTGAAGCCCATTTTTCTACAAAAGAGAAACCTCCACGAAGACGACAGGCATGCAAAAACCGTAATAGTTCAAAAAGTGTAGAAGTTGCTCTTTGATGAGCTTTGAAAGTTCCACATCAGCAACTTTAGAGACTATAAGGATTGACTGGTCCCTCCTGGAAGGTAACATAATTGAGCTGTTCAATTTGAGGGACGGAAAATTATAGACCAACCCAGACCATAAAATGAAATGGAAGAACTACTAACAACGGTGAATTCAGATATGCTTTCAGAACTGATGAAATGCGCTCAGAGAAAATGCTAATGACTTCAATGGCCTTAATGGCTCAAGTTTTCACTTCAACGGGCGATTAGCTTGCAGTTTATCACTATGATCAACCAAACTCTGTTCGGAGCTGAGGCTATGGTAGTTGGGTGAAAATGGCAGCCAATTTTACTGTTGACTTTGTTTTCTATTTGCCCCGAGACTTCTCTGTATCTTCATGTGATTCGGGCTTATAAACAGGCATAGGACAGATCCGTCGTAGTTGATGAACGACAGAGCTGAGAGCGGGTTTTAAGTCGAACAAAGTCTTGTTGGAATAATACCGAGTGCGTGCGATGGCTTAACATAGCCTTTGTGTTCCACGGTTCGGCTTGGGCAGGTTTTCGTCGAAAAATAATGACCTACCTAGACGGCGAGAACGGTACAACCCAGGCGGAAACATTGGGCTCGGGCACTTTGATCTAGCTTAAACATGGCTGCCCAACTTCTAAGGCGGGATCTTCTTGGTGGAAGGGAAGCTCGCACGAGCCCAGACAGTTATAAGTCCTCCATGGCGCACAATGTGGACAAAGGTCGGAGGGCGAGCTGAAGTGAACTTGATATGTGCTCGGTGGAGGTTAAGGTTTCAGTCTGAGCTTGGAGCCCGAGCAGACCGAGGAGCAAAGGCCTCGCCTCCTGTAAGACGCAGATGGATGCGGTGTAGAGGCCAAGCGTATTGAAATCGTACCTATTCAACGCATACTGCTGAGTGCACGGCTCTGCTGTACCACAGCCACGAGTTGCACGAGTTGTACCGGTGGATGAATTGACGTCGAGATTTACTTCACCCGAAGCGGTGATCATGTCCCGGCTGACTTGGCGAGCTTGGGGTTTTGGCGCTAACACTATTGTCTGTCCGTGCAGGAATAGACGCGGCCGTGATCCGAGGCCATCGTTGAACCTGGCCAAGGTATACATCATTTATCTCTTTCTTGCAGTAGTACCATAGTACCAGAAGTATAGCACAAGTAGTACTTGTATACTATCTGCCCAAGGTGTCTACCTATGTCTCCTATGTTGCGGTTTCGGAGCCCCTTTATGTGATACTCAGCAGTCCTCCACGTCTCTTAGTTGAGACCAAGTACAGTACGAGTTCTACAGAAGCAGTGTTGGCGTACTATGCTAGTTGCAATAATTCGCGAATATAGTACTATGCCAGTCGAGGCCAGATCCAGAATATTCTATTTCATGCTTGGGAATCTTGGGATTCGTCATGTATGCACGGTCCGGACCGCCATCCTGTGTTCTCTATTGGTTGTTGCGTCCTATATTGATGAGAAGCTGCTATTTTTCTTTTCTGCACCTCCTAAAAAATGTCCTGGTACCCGACTTCTGTTCTGCGTGCTACCTGCCAGTAGGCATGGCGGCGCGAAGATCACGGGCAGCTAGATGCCTACCTATGACCGCAATTCCGTTCCTCGAAGAGACCACCAGAATTAAGGCTATGTGCCGGGCTCAAAGCCTCCTGTTTCAAATCTGACCATTGGAACTGGAACTGCCAAACGGGATAGACTTGTGCATGGAACAAGTTGTAGTGAAGTGTACCAACACCAGCACATCGTTCTATGATTTAACAGCGTCGTTCTTTTGGTCTGACTGACGGCTGTGATTGGCTTTGGACTTATGTGCTGATATATCGAGGATGATCTGAGTTAACATGGCAACAGCTTGGATTGACGAGAGAAGCGCGGCGTTGACATTGCTTGTCCTGTGGATCTTTAGGTAAGTGGACGACCTTCTTGTCGTATCAATTATAATCGTGATGCTTCAATTAGAACCCGATTAGGTCCGTATGTACGGGGTAGGTCTACTTCGTACGCATAATAGGGTTGGTCGGTGCCGTGATTGGAATTTCTCCCTTATCGCCATCAATGCCCCCCCATCAGGCTGAGAGGCGGGATTTGGTAGTAGATTTCGATATTGTTGTTCATGGATCCCTTGTTTGTCCAGCCACCCATGCCACAAGACTCGAGATCGCATGCTTCTTGGACGATGTGCCACGTACCCGAAAACCCCAGACCGATTACTCGGACCGTCATTACGGGGGGGATCAGACGGGATGATGCATGCAGCATGGCTCCCCGCGAACCTGGTTGACTGGCACCACTGCGCATGGGCCATACTCTGTGCCCAGGCGGATCCCCCTTATTACTCCCTTCTTCACATCTTGTGCTCCTGTACTCAGCCTTTCAGCAGGGACAAGCATTCATCGCTGGATTCGGAGTACATTACGGACGGTACTGTCCCGTGATCCTTGATTACATCTCTCTACTGGATGACTTTCAATGCCAAGGAGGACTCAGGATTTACAGTGCTGGAGACTGTCATGGGTCCTAGCGTATCTCCCGCATCAGATGGTTGAGTCCAGAGGCAGAGCGGTCAGGAACTGAAAGTATCGTGAGGCACATGTGTATCTCGGGGCACACATCGTGAGATGCATCTATTTAGGGCAGGCGATTTAGTGTCCGTGTATTAAACAAGGGGGTGCAATCCTAATACCCCACTTGCCCCACTTGGCTCTCGCTAGCAGATCGGTCCCTCCTTTGCGGCACTTGAAGGGCTCGCCTTAACTGGTACCCACAGATAATTTAAACGAGCCGCTAGAACCACACCTTATTGACTACGGAGTACGCCGTACTGTAATCGTGGGTCTTAATTGTTGTAAAGCGGTGTGCCCCCACACTCCGTTGGAGCTCTTCCCTTAACTTCCATCAAGCCACTCTTCTACAGAACATCCTGTGGTCAAGAAGTTCTTCCAGATTCTCTGCATCTGAAGGCACTGAACCTTTTTCTCAAGGCCCTGTTGCCCGGTCTACAGCTTCAGTATTCGCATCCTGCTCGATACCAATACTCTCCCTCGCGAAGATGAGCTCTCCCCCGAGGAGGCAGCGCACCTCAAGTGAAACTGATCCCTATTCTGCCGCACATATCTACTATGCAGAACCTCCTCCACACAGGGCGAAGAACCACACCAGGACACAAACATTCTCCTCCGTGAGTAGAGCTATCCCGGCGGCTTTATCAACCTTTCCTAACAGGTACGATAACACAGAACCAGAGCTCTGCGTCCCACAGCCGCCTTATCAACGAGAGCAGGACGCCACGGAGACGCGGTAGCCATGGTAAATCTCAATGTGCAGCATCCTTTTTGACAATTTCTGACAACTGCCTTCCTAGATGAAATGACAGGAGTCGGCCGAAAGTTCAAGATCGACGTAGATGCCACCTTAAAGGCTCTCTCAGAACAGGAGGACACGGATGGGAACATGCAAATTACAATTGAAGACAGTGGACCAAAAGTATGGAACAGACAGATCCAGGCATACAAGAGCAGAGATGGAAGTCAAGAACCCAAGGCTAACTTGCCTCGAACAGGTTATGACGCTTGGCACAGCTGCCTCGAACGGATACAATAAGGTCGAAATCCGTGGGACATATATGCTATCTAATCTTCTTCAAGAACTTCATCTTGCACGGGAGTATGGCCGCCAGACGATTGTTCTTGACGAAGCACGTCTTAACGAAAACCCTGTCAACCGTCTCTCGAGACTCATCAAGGACTCCTTTTGGGATGGTCTTACTCGGCGTATCGACGGGTCTGCAATCGAGGTTGCTGGGCGTGATCCAAAGGATTGGACAAATGATCCACGTCCTCGGATATATATCCCTCGTGGATGTCCAGAGCAATATGAATACTATAAGCAAGTGGCCATCGACCGTCCAGAAATAAGACTTGATGTCTGCTTGTTGCCGGAAAAGATCACACCCGAGAGTGTCAAGGAAATGAATGCAAAGCCTGGCCTTCTAGCGCTTGCGATGGAAGAGGTCGTGGACCCCAGCACAGGCGCTAAGACCCTCAAAGGTTTGCCTTTCGTTGTTCCTGGGGGTAGATTCAATGAGTTCTATGGCTGGGACTCATATATGGAATCTCTTGGCTTGCTTGTCAATGGCAAAGTCCACCTGGCCAAGTCAATGGTGCAGAACTTCTGCTTCTGCATCGAGCATTATGGGAAGATTCTCAACGCCACAAGATCATACTACCTCTGCCGTTCCCAACCCCCATTCCTTACCGACATGGCCTTGCGAGTTTATTATGAGATTCGTAATGAACACGGTGCCTCTGAGTTCCTCCGAACTGCTATTTTAGCCGCAATAAAGGAATATCACAGTGTTTGGATGGCTGAACCTCGATATGATCCTGAGACTGGTCTTTCCCGCTATCGTCCAGAAGGTATAGGTATACCCCCTGAGACAGAGCCGACCCACTTCACTCATATTCTAGAGCCTTATGCCAAGAAGCATGGTGTCTCTTTCGAAAGTTTCGTTGAGGGTTACAATGCAGGCACAATCAAGGAGCCTGAACTTGACGAGTATTTCCTACACGACCGTGCAGTACGAGAGTCAGGACATGATACTTCTTACCGTCTCGAGAAGCGTTGTGCCAACCTGGCAACGATTGATCTCAACTCCCTGCTGTACAAGTATGAGAAAGATATTGGATTTGTCATTAGACGCATCTTCAATGATAAATTTCCTATTCCTCCAGAATTCTGCGCCGGGTCAATGGTGCCTGGCCAGCTTGAGACATCGTCAGTATGGGACCGTCGAGCCAAGCGGCGCAGAATGGCTATTGACAAGTACCTCTGGAACGCAGAGAAGGGCATGTACTTTGACTACGACACCGTCAAAAAGGAGCAGTCAGACTATGAAAGCTGTACTACGTTCTGGGCAATGTGGGCAGGTGTCTCGACTCCTAGCCAAGCTGCCACGATGGTCGAGAAAGCGCTTCCATTATTCGAGGCCGCGGGGGGATTGGTCTCTGGAACCGAGAAGTCTCGGGGAGAGATCTCATTGGATCGTCCGAACAGACAGTGGGATTACCCATACGGATGGGCGCCGCAACAGATCCTCGCTTGGACAGGTCTGCAGCGCTACAAGTACAATGAAGAGGCTGAGCGGCTTGCTTACAAGTGGTTGTTCATGATGACCAAGGCCTTCGTCGACTTCAATGGTGTTGTTGTCGAGAAGTATGATGTCACGAGACTGGTAGATCCGCATCGAGTTGATGCTGAATATGGAAACCAGGGCTTGGACTTCAAGGGTGTCGCCAAGGAGGGGTAAGTTCCAGATGCCGGAATGCAGAACATTGTACTGACCTGTGTAGATTTGGATGGGTCAATGCCAGCTATGTTTATGGTCTCCAGATTACTAACGCGCATATGCGGAGAGCCCTGGGCACGCTGACTCCATACGAGCAATATGCGAAAGCCACTTCCCACGGAGCCACCCCGGACTTCTTCTAAGCGGTACCGCTTCGGCAACGTTATCAAGCAGCTGTCCTCGTCACAAGTCATTATTCACGACTGTTCGAAACAGCGTTCCTTGCGCTCTGCAGAGGGGTTCCAGCTTAGGCGATCCTCCCGGCCCAAGGGAGCTCGCTGCCCAAAGCATCACGAATTCCCTTACCCTCTCATGATCACAAAACTGCGGCACACGCTATACCCTGATAGACCAGCATTGTTGTGGTTGGCCGTTCTGCTTGCCTCCACCACCTCCTCCTCCAGCGTGGCTCTTTTTCTCTCTTGTCATTGTTTTTGTTTTGTTTCATGGGGCGATTGGCGCAGCATGATGATGCACTGATGCACTGCTTAGGTTGCTTACCCCAAACCACGACTGTACTTGTACTTGTACTTGCCCGAAACCTGTACCCCAGACAGAAGGACAAAAATGATCCCTTTTGAACGCGAGCTCTTAGACTTATTAGAACCCCTCCTTACCTTAATAATAATGACATGCAGTGAAGCCTCAAGACGCCCGCGGCCTGCGTATCACCTGTCAACATGGGCAACTACTTGCGGGTCTTGGAGTGAGAGTGCAGTGGGCCGGTGAGGCGTGAGTCAATGGGCGGCTTTCCTTTCTCCCAGGACGATAATTCTTCGGGCGAATGACGACGGGTATCGCGGCCGAATCCGGAGACAGTCGCGAATCCCTGGGGAAGGAGGGGAGTGGGTTTGCAGGCACAGCCGAGGCTACTGCGGTACAGTCCCCTGTCGTCCACCACGGTCCACGGCACACCTGGCCATCTGGGGTTCCCAGATATTCACATGCCAGAGAGGAAAGGAAAAGGTGAAGTGAAAGAAACAATGGCAGAGGATTGATTCTCTTCCCATCGCCCCCTCCTTTCCATCACATGCCATTGCTTGACTTGCAGTTCCATTGCTGATGTGGGAGTGTGCGCACGTGCACGCCCGTCCATTGCTACAGTGAGGCATGCTGTACAGAGTAAGGTAAGGTAACTTGCCTATCAGATTCCCCCGTCACCCCAGCAAAGCCCGAGAGACCAAAGGTGCTGACTCCCGCGGTGACATTCGACGGCGTCCTGAGGCAGCAAAGGGTGTCGCGGGGCCGTCCTTTCGTCATTGCTATTGCCCAAAGCGGCAAGGGCGCAGCGGATTGTGGGGAAGGACGTAACCGGCTAGAGGGCCAATCACGGGATTTGGGCGTTGGTCCTTTTCCCCGTCCGGCTGCAGTTGAAAGACAGTCCGAGTCCCTCCTCCATGGCCCTCGGGTCACTGCTGTCCCTGTGGGTAATCCCCGCTAGGCCGATGGCCTCGGGGCCAGGGCTCTTTTTTGCTTATGACTCGATGATTCACCTATATTGCCTCTCTTTCTCCTTCTGCCCTCGAGCACTCCTCTCCTCTTATATATATTTTCAACCCCCCCCGTAAAATCCCTCATCCCCAGCTTTCTACTTTTTACTTTTTTTTTCCCTCTCGTCCCCTCTTGTCTGCAACACCCAAGTACAGCAAGCAGACACTTGAGACACCTATAGTATCTAGCTTCTGCGCCATACATCCCAATCACTCTCCACTCTACCACCCCCAGAAAAAAACACATCATGGCTTTCAACAACATGGCCAACCCGGGCGTCGACCCGAACAAGGAGGAGCAGCAGTACCTGGACGAGGTCGCGGAGGTCAAGAAGTGGTGGTCAGACTCCCGGTGGAGATACACCAAGCGCCCATTCACAGCCGAGCAGATTGTGGCGAAGAGGGGCAACTTGAAGATTGAGTACCCCAGCAGCACACAGGCAAAGAAGCTCTGGAAGATATTGGAGAACCGATTCCAGGTATGCATTCTACATTGCGATGAGGGGCGCAAGAAGCTGATTCCAATTGCTCCAGAACCGTGATGCGAGTTACACCTACGGCTGCTTGGAGCCGACGATGTTGACTCAGATGGCGAAATACCTCGATACTGTCTACGTTTCTGGCTGGCAATCCTCTTCTACTGCCTCTTCATCCGACGAGCCTGGCCCAGATTTGGCAGACTACCCATACGTGAGTCATGAATTTCCCAGCAGCGTGGACGCCGATTGCTAACTCATGCCAGACCACCGTCCCAAACAAGGTCGCTCATCTCTTCATGGCGCAACTTTTCCACGACCGAAAGCAACGGGAAGAGCGCATCACCACCAAATCGAAAGCCGAGCGCAGCAAACTCCCCAACATTGACTACCTCCGACCCATTATCGCAGATGCCGATACTGGACATGGTGGTTTGACGGCGGTTATGAAGCTGACCAAGTTGTTCATTGAGAAGGGTGCTGCTGGTATTCATATTGAGGACCAGGCCCCAGGGACCAAGAAGTGCGGTCACATGGCCGGAAAGGTGCTGGTACCTATCAGCGAGCACATCAACCGCTTGATCGCCATCCGTGCGCAAGCCGACATTATGGGTACGTCAATCCACTGGAGTTGCAGGGGTTCTTTACTGACGATACCCAAGGATCTGATCTCCTTGCAATTGCCCGAACTGATGCTGAAGCTGCCACACTCATCACCACCACGATCGACCCCCGTGACCATGCCTACATTCTTGGTTCTACCAACCCAAATCTCCAGCCCCTCAACGATCTCATGATCGCTGCTGAGCAGGCTGGCAAGACCGGTGCTGAGCTCCAAGCCATTGAAGACAAATGGACCGAACAGGCTGGTCTTAAGCTCTTCAACGAGGCCGTCATTGATACCATCAATGCCGGCGTACACATCAACAAGAAGGAATTGGCCGCCCAATTCCTGAAAGATGTTAAGGGCAAGAGCAACGCTGAGGCGAGAGCTATCGCCAAGGCCATCACTGGTGTGGATATCCACTGGGACTGGGACAGCCCCAGAACCCGTGAGGGTTACTACAGATTGAAGGGTGGCTGCGATTGCGCCATCAACAGAGCCATTGCCTATGCGCCATATGCTGATGCCATCTGGATGGAGAGTAAGCTTCCAGACTACGCGCAAGCGGAGGAGTTCGCCAAGGGTGTCCACGCCGTCTGGCCCGAGCAGAAGTAAGTCCTCATTTCCAGATCACAGTTCGATGCACCGTGCTAACTCCACCACAGGCTCGCTTACAACCTTTCGCCATCGTTCAACTGGAAAGCTGCCATGCCTCGCGCGGAGCAAGAGACGTACATTCAACGTCTCAGCAAATTGGGATACTGCTGGCAGTTTATCACGCTTGCTGGTCTGCACACGACGGCCCTGATCTCGGACACCTTCGCCAAGGCGTACAGCCGGCAAGGCATGCGTGCCTATGGCGAGCTGGTGCAGGAGCCCGAGATGGACGGCGGCGTCGACGTGGTCAAGCACCAGAAATGGTCGGGAGCCAATTACATCGACGAGCTGCTGAAGATGGTGCAGGGTGGTGTGAGCAGTACTAGTGCGATGGGTAAAGGTGTGACGGAGGAGCAATTCCATTAGATGAGCGAAAACACATAGATGATCGCATGAAGTGAATATTTTTTGTATACGATATATGAATGCATACTGTTTTGGCTGATAAGACCGCATCCTGCATGTGTGCCTTGTATAGATACGGACGGTAAGGTAAGGTAGCTTCGGAAGCCAGTTGAACTCTAAATGAACGTCGAGGCCGAAGTGCAAAAGTGGGAGGTGGTCTGGCTCACGTGTGCGGGGGATCATGTGCCGTGTGGCCCTCCTTCAATGATACCTTATTACTGTACGTACATATATACCCCTGAAACCTGATTATCTTATCAACGGGTCCAGAACGGCTGTTCACGGAGCTATGACCGTCATGTCCTATGTACCACCAGTACAGTACAGTACAGTAGTAGTAAGTACCTAAAGAGAAGAGAGCAGCACTCGATCGATCAGAGTTATAGACTGTATGTATGTACTATGGGGCTTGTAGCGGGCTGGTTTTACTTGTTACTCTTAGGACTCGGATGGAAGGAGGAGGAGAAGGGGGAAGAGGGCATGATCCAGGGTGTATGTATGTAGTGAGTTGAGAATGAAGACTGGGATGGCATGTGGACATATCTCCAGGGGGAAAATCTTATAGAAAGGTGGGAATATGTATGTGGCTGACGGGAAAGCTGGGGGGGGGAATTGGGTAGGTATAGATAGGGGAGATCGGGAACGATGCCTTAGGAGAGAGAGGCTTGCCACTATACTTAGAGGAGAAAGACGTCGTGGTTCATTATGAGAGATATACCTTGATGAATATATAACTCTGTAGGTAGGGAGTACTTGAGGGATTTATTTAAATAATTGAATACATACAGATCCCTTCTGAATCTCAGCTCATGCCCAACATTAATCGCGCTCGGCCAGGAACCCCGCAGTGGGCCGTGTCTTTGCATCCGCCAAGCGCAGTGTCGTCAACGGCCGCTCTGCTCGCCTGACTCCCTCCCTTTCACTTTCTCGACACCTCACATTACTTAACGCTGGTTATCCCTTTTCAACCCCCTCAACACGCCAACATCACACACGCCAAGGCACGCGCAGCAGCGCAGCTTCAATGGGCAACCTCACGCTCGCTTGTCCCTTTTTTTCTTTCTCTTCTCCTCGTCCGGCTCTGAGCGTAGCAGCAGCGCCTGCCGATCATCCATCCCAGAATCATGGTCGTCTTTGTCGATTTGGAGGATGAGGCCGAGCCGCCGGAGAAGATGCTATCGAGCCGCCAGTGGGACAAGCTGGATCTGAATCGGAACCCCCCGGGCGGTGCGGATGCCTTCAGCAGCAGGACTCAGGGAATAGCCGGCTTGGGAGAGGAAGAGGGTAGAGTGAACCCGAATAAGAATGCTGTCACGGAGGCGTTGGGATGTTATCCGTGAGTCTCTCTCTCCCGACTGTTCTTTCTCCCCGGGCTGCCTGCCTTCTTCTTCTTCTGTTCCGCAAAGAGAGAGATGAAGGTCTATATCGTGGGATGGAGAGCTGATTGGACATGTAGGATCGTCATTTCTATTGCCTCACACATCGATCTGAACACGCTCGACGCGCTGTCCTCGACCTGTCGCCAGGTACGCGCCAACCTCCTGCAGTTTCGCACGCAACTCCTCGCCTCGACGCTACACTGCGAGAACGAGGATATCGAACCAGACCCAGAACACGTCTTTCGCTATCGGGCTCGTGCCGCAGACTGGTACTTTGTGGAGGCGGGGAGGGAGGCTGCGGGGGTGGGCAAGGTGGGCGACTGCGCGCGGGACATGGTGGGGGGCTGCAGAAGATGCGGGAGGATTGTTTGTCGAGTACGTTCCGCCCTTCGGCTCTCTCTAAATCTTCCATATACGGGGTTTGCTAACTGACTACCTAGAACTGCACGATCAAACCCCCAGCACCGGTCCTGCTCCGTCACCGTCACCGACGTATCTGCAAGGCCTGTTCCCGAGCACCTCTCTCCTCGCTCATCAACCCATCCATCCAATCTGGAGCACAGCCAGCTGCCGTCAGCGCCGAGACGCTCAAGCAGGTCGTGTGCACATGCCCGTCTGCAGGGGTCTGGCTGTGTCAGCCCTGCGGCCGCAGTCTGCGCAGCGCCGACACGGAATATGAAAGCATCTGGAAATGGCGCACGCGCTACCTCCCCTCCCTCGGCGGCCTCGGCGTCGGGATCGGCGAGGGCGACCGCGGGGTTCCCTGCGGCCGCGGCGGCGAATGCATCGCGGCGCACGAAGTCGAGCAGGAGACGGACTGCGACGCCGAGGACGCGCGCGAGATCGACAGCATCAGCCGCAGCGTCAGCCCGTCCTCGAGCCCCGGCGGCAGCAGCAGCCTCCTCGCCCACGCCCACGGCCACGGCGCCGCATCCATGGGTCCCGGCTACGCGCGCCACGAGATCGAGGGCATCGGCGGCGTGGTCAAGAAGAAACTGGTCAGGATGGTGAAGGTCGGGGCGTGCGTGCCGGAGTTTGGCGACGAGCGCGAGATGGGCCGGTTCTTGGTGCGGGAGGTCGAGGGCCGGGCCCGCAGCTGGTGTGGCTGGTGCTGGAGAGTCGTGCCGAGTATGGATGATATTGCTTGATTGAATGCGGGGGAGGAGAAGGAAGGGGGGAGGGGTGCGGGGTGGATAAGAACATTCAAATAATCCCTAGGTATGGAACGAACCAATGAACGAACGAACGAATGCAATGCAATCAATAATAATATCTGAAAACCCCCCATCCCATCATCTATCTATAATATGAAGGATCATCTATATATTCACCGTCCCGCTATCATATCACATCCTATCTACTTCTTCTTCTTCTTTACTCCTCTGACCCTTTTTTTGTGGTGCGCTTGATAGATGCTGGGATAATGTTTTTGGGGGGGTATATATGTATATACAAATTTTTCATTCCATTCCGTTTAAAAACCTCCGGCCAACCAAGCTTTCTTTCTCTATAATAAAATTTCTTTATATAGATAGGTAGGTACTACACATCATCATCGTTCATTCATCATCATTCATCATCAACCAACAAGCCCACTTCCTCCTCTCCCCTGCCCCTCTGTCTCCAAGCCCTAAAACTACAAGTCGTAAAACTACAAGTCGTAAAACTACAAGTCGTAAAACTACAAGTCGTAAAACTACAAGTCGTGAAACTCCCAGCGCGAAGAGGTAAATATCGATACGACCAATGACACAGCATACCGGCCACGAAGCCCACCCCATCATTCCGAAACGCTAGCAGACCGCCCACCGTCATGAACATCACATTCCATCTCTCTTTTCTTTCTTTCTCCGAGAGTTCTCTCTGCTGCTGGTGTTCGGGACTAGTACTAGTACTTTCATCACCGAGGTCTAAGTCTCGCGCCCCGTGGTTCAAACTCTCGCCTACCTTGGCGAGTTCGAGACCGGCGGCTAGCACCATGATACCGAGCAGGCTCTTGGGGTATGCGCGTAGCAGCTGGACGAGCGACTCGCCGAACATGACGCCGAGCAGGATCTTGAATAGGCCGAGAAGCATCACGCTAGCCCCGCTGCGCGCGCCGAAGCGGAACTGTGCGGCGAGCCCGCCCGACCCGTGACAGACTGGCATGGCGCCGAACCAGCCGCCGATGAGGTTCATGATGGCGACGCTGAGCCCGATGGATGATACGCTTGGTGTGGGCAGGTGCGGCAGTAGGTCCGCGGAGAGGTGGTGCACGGCGATGATGGAGTTCAGCGTCGTGAGGGGGATTTGGCCGAGTCCGGCGTCGAGGGCGCCGGTGCGGAAGGCGGGCCAGGAGGGGAGGATGAAGTGGGGACGCCAGAGCTGGAAGGAGGGCAGATTGGCACTCCCGGCGAGCGTGAAGGAGAGGAGGAGCCCGAGGAGGAAGATCAGGAGGGCGTAAGGAACGCGTGGGGAGCCCTGCGTGAGCAGGAGGCTCAGGAAGGCGAAGATGGCCCAGGGCAGGTTGTCGGCGGCTGAGGGTTGGCTCCATCCGAGAGGCTGGAGGAGACTGGTGCCGGCGGATATGACGAGGGAGAGTCCTGCGCCCACTTGGATCCCTTTCACGACGGGAGTGGGGATCACGTGGGTGAACCACTGCAGAAGGCCCGTGATGCTGAAGAGGAAGACGACGCCGGCCGTGGTGAAACCGGCCGAGACGGTCTCTTCGACGGAGAACTTCCTCGAGATGGCGACGGCGGCGATGGCCTGTGGGACGGATCAGTTTTTTCTCTTCTCTATCTATTCCTTGACGTCGAACTCGAGGAGGGAGGGGGATTTTCAAAAAACAAACAAACCTTCATAGGCTGGACCGGGAGGGGGATCCCAAAGAATACGCCCGTCAGGATATTCCACAAGCCCGAGAGGACGAGGGTCGTGGACAAGGAAATCGAGTTATTGACCGCCAGAGTGATCATGAGGGGTAGCAGAGTCCCGAGATCGCCCAACGAGCCCGAGATCTCGGATAGGGGGGATTTTCGAAGCGTCGCGACATTGTTTGCGTGCAAGCGGCGGATCTTAGACATGTCCATGATTGCAGGAGCGGCATAGGACTTTTATGAGGAGAGAGGAGGAAGCATGATAATAAATAAGATATAGAATAAATAGAATAAACGGCCATGGCTAGAGGAGGTTTTTGGTTTAGGTCTTGTTTCTTGACTAGGTCATCTGGACATGGTGCGCATGTAAGAAGTGGGGGGAATCGCTTTAGCAGCGGAGCAGGGGCCCGTCCCGCCACGCCTCGCGTATTCGCGTGAGAGTCGCGTGTCGAGACGCGTTCTGGGGTCTTTTATCATCCGCGACATCTCGCTCCTTTACATTGATCCCTCAACCAACATGAATTGCTCATCCATATAAGATTTCCGTATTGTCTATGTCTATGGATGAGTGATATTTACATTTAATACATTCTTCACACATCCTTCTACCCATTCACAATGCCTTCCTCCCGAGGATCGACTCCTGCCAGCCCCTCCTCCCCGACCTCTCCACCCCAATTAACCCCGAATTCGAAAGTCAAGGCTCTTTTGGCTTCTTTAGACAATGATTCCGACGACGAGACGGTCTCCGGATCTGCGAGAGCTAGATTGATATCCACCATGGCGAAGAAACCTATCTCGGACCCGGCCTCTCCCGTCGCGGACGCGGATAAAGCAGACCGAAACGTATCGTTGCACGAGCGGGAGAAGGATTCGTCTGCAGATGATGATGATGATGATGAGGATATTGTTCGGCCGAGAGGTCGAATGGCCGCGAGGATGCAGGCGGCGGAGGACGATTCCGAGCCTGAAGCAGAGAAGCCAGCAGAGAGCGCCCGCGAGCGCGTGAAGAAGATGCTCATGATGAAGAGCAAATCGCCCGAGCCAGCCGCGAATCCCGAGAGCAGCGATGAGAACGATGCACCTATCGCCTCACGGAAACGGAGAGTCAGAGTACCACGGAGAAGCACGCCGGTTTCGAGTCCCAGGAGAACATCCGCTTCCCCAGGTCTGTTTGTCTCGCCCTCCAAGCCTGCGGATGCTTCGCGTGATGCGTCTGATTCTGAGGAGTTCCCTCTTAATCCTCTTCAGGATGATCGTTTCAAAGCACTCGTCGAGAAGAAGCGTCAGGAACGGCTTGAGAGGGAGGCCCGGGAAGCAGCTCAAAAGGCAAAGAAGATGGCGGAGCGGAAGAGACAAGCTACGATGCTAGAGGAGGATGACGATATGAGCGATGACAATGTGGAACGACGTCTCACTCAACAAGCCAAGCCTACCCGTAAGGCGAGTAAGAAGGCGCTGGAGGAGATCGCTAGGAAAACACAGCGTATGAGCCGCGACATGCAGTTGGCTCATGATCCCAGGACAAAGAAGAAGATCACTAAGGAAGACTTGTTTAAGAGGTTCAACTATAGACCGGCGGGAGGCATGAAGGAAGAGAATACTGAGTCTACACAACCCGGGAGCTCGAGTCCCCCACCTAATTCCGATGTTGAGATGCATGATACACCCCCGACATCCCCGGCATCTCATGCAAGTGAGATTGAGAAAACCTCGACAGCTATTAATGCACCCGCGATTTCGAACGAATCAGCTGAGATGGAAGTTGATGGCGATTTGCCAACTCTCGAGGAGGCTTTGACTTCCTCTCCGCCCCGAAAGTTGGACAAGGGCAAAGCGAAGGCTGTTGATGAGCCTTTACCAGAGACCGAATTACCAGAGAGGAAACCTCAATTCAAGCAACGCCCTATTCGTATCCGACCACCAGTGATCACCGATAGGAAAGCCTCTACCCTAGACGACTCTGACAGCGATCTTGAAATTCTTACAGCGAAATCACCAGATGCTAGAATGAAGAGACTGGACACTATTTTCGACCGTGTTCCTGCCAGGCAAGCCAATGAGCCCCATTCTCTCCAGGCGTTGAAGATGCTTGCCCATCTCAAGTCTCCTGGAAAGCAGACTTTGGGGAAGAACAAGAAACCCTCCATGACCACCACTGAATTACAACTCTCGCTCCAACAACGTGCCAGACAGCAAGCTGCACGCGAAAGGGAGGAGAGGCTGGAAGCTTTGAGGGCTAAAGGTGTTATCGTGCAGACTGCGGAAGAGAGAGAGAGAGCCATGGCCGAGGTCGAGGATCTCATTGCTAAGGCTAGGCGTGAGGCCGAAGAACTCAGGGAGAAGGAGAAGGCAGCTGCCAAAAGAGAGAGGAAGGCAAAGGGCGAGGTCGATCCTCTGGGAGATAGTAGTGATGATGAAGACTGGGAAGAGACTAAAGAGAAACCCGAGGAATTGTCTCTATCTGGTTCAGAAGATGAGGAGGAAGGTGCCAATGACGCAAGTGGTGAAGAAGAGGAGGACGACGAGGAGGACGAGGAGGAAGATGAAATGGAACTGGACGGTGAAGAGGAAGCAGAGACTACTGCACCAAACCCAATATTCGATAATGAAGCCGATGAGACTGACAACGATGAGGCTGAGGCTCAGTTGTCTATCGATGAGGATATGCCTGGAACTGGCGATCTGGAGGACGATCAAGAAGAGGAGTTACCTGTCAACCGGAAAAGTCGTCGGTCAAGGAAATCCAATGTCATCTCCGATGATGAAAACGAAGAGAAGCCCGTAGTGGAAACACCATCAGCGTCACGGACCAACTCTCTGATGCCAACCCGGACAAGCTCTCCAACAGCTCCAACCTCCGTGCTCCGCTCTGCCACAAAGACCTTTATCCCCGGACTACCAGTTACAGGCCCAGTGGGTCTTAGTTTGACCCAGATCTTTGCTGGCACTATGGACGACAGTCAAATCGAGCCTTCTCAGGGATCACCAACGGCTTCCAAATCCATCGATCCCCACGTTGACGCCGAGAACGACCCAATGGCATTTTTGAGACGATTGCCTGCTCCAGACCTCCCACCATTTGTGCCCACAATGGAGGAAGATTCACAAGATGTTGTTATGGACAGCCAACGTGAAGTTAGCCACGTTCCGGAATCACAACCCATGGAAACTCAGACCCAAGGGATCCAACTGGGATTCTCTCAGTCACAAGTACATGGCTTTGACAGCCTTATTGATCCGATGGCGACCCAAGTCTCTGAATTCCCAGAAGCGACGCAAGATAGAGGATTCCAACATCTGACGCCTATCAAAGGACGCTTTGTTGAAGCCCCGCCATCGACAATCGACACCGTAGTAATTGGACCAGAGTCTGTCCCGGAAGCTGTTGCGGAAACGCCAGTCGTCAAGAAGAAGGGCAAATTGCGGCGAAGAGCCCAAGTTGCCGCTTTTTCAGATGAAGAAGATGCAGAGGAACCTGCAGAAGTGGAAGAACAAGAAGATGAGTTCGAAATTACCGCCAATGTATTCGATGTTATGCGTAAAGCCGCCAGGAAGAAGGAACCCGTTGTGGACAATTTCGACAAGAAGACCAGCAAGGCTAAGGAGATGATACAAGAACAAGCCGAAGAATCTGAGGATGAGTACGCTGGACTGGGTGGAGCTAGTGATGATGAGAGTGGCGATGAAGAGGATGAATATGTTAAAGCGATGATTGATGATGAAGGTGGGAAGGACGTGGATGAGAGGAAGATTGCTGCATTCTTTGCGTGAGTCTATTCCTATAACATGTTATGATTTTGCTAACGATAACATGCAGGGATCGTGAGAGAGCAAATGACGAGAAGCAAGTGGAGAAGCTGTATAACGATATCACGAAAGGAATGCTGCGGAGAAAGAGAGGAGCTGACTACGACCTTTCGGACTCTGACGATGGTGGTGAGGCACGGAAACGAATGAAACGCAGAGAGTTCGCGAAGATGCGTAAAGCTCTCTTAGCTGATGAGCGTATTGGGAAGATCGCAGAGAACCCTAAGAGGCAGGCTTTCCTGCGTGCTCTCGAGGACCGCGGCAGTGAGGATGAGATGGACTTCCTCGATGACTTTGCAGAGCAAGAGGAGGGAGCTGATTCTCAGTCCCAATCCCAGGCGGAGGACTCGCAGCAGCGAGTGCCAGACAGCCAACCTGATGTTGTAATGGGTCCTCCAAAGCGCAAGCGCTCTGATGACACCGCAGAGATGGAGCCAAGAGCTCCACCACACCTTCGCCGCACCAAGCCTTCCAAGAAGCCGTCCAACCTTTCCGAAATCCGGGAATCTCTTTCAAGTCTCATTGAGGAGCCTAACGCGGTGATTGCTCCCCCCGAATCTGGTTCTGACACGGAAGATGAGCTTGAAATTGAAGGCGAGGACCTGAGCACCCACAAAGAGAAAGAAAAAGAGAACCGAGATCCTTTCGCCTTAAGGAGAAAGAACGTGCCAATCATCGACCGCATCTCTCTCAAGCGCGCCTCCTCAAGCTCTATCTCCAACAACACGCGTCTTGCGTTCTCAGCTTCCTCAACCGCACCAGGCTTCAAGGTCCCTCCTCTCCTCAGACGCGCTACTACAAACAACAGTCTTGCATCCACCTCGTCAACTACGTCGAGCGTGAGCGGCGGTGGCGCATCTGCTGCTACTGAGCGAATGGCGGGTGGGGGAGGTAGTGATGGGATTAAGAGGGGAGGAGGGAAGAATAGCGGTGTACATTACTTTGCGCGGGAGAGCGAGCGGAGAGCCGCGCTTGTAAAGACGGAGAAAAGAAGGGAGCAGAAGATGTTCAAAGGGGCAGAGGTGCGGAGGAAGGTTGTGGGTGGCTTGTTCGGTAGCGGGAAGTTTGAGTAAGGTGTTTTTTCTGGAGCTTGGATGGATGGATGGATGGGATGGATGGATGGGATGGAGTTCATGGCTTTCGGTGGGTAGGGAACGGGATTGGATCTATTACGACCTGCATAGATGGAGGCTCTGTAGGACTTGAATATCATTTGTCTTCGTACAAAGTCTTATTCTGAAAAACCTGCGCGAGAAGACCTGGCTTCTGAACATATCCCTGCATGGCTCAATTGCTCGACTGATAAAGGAGCCGCTGGCTGGTGAAAACTGCTACAAGATATAGTATTTAAAATTTTACAGGTGGTTTCTCTAAAGCCCTCATATCGTACACAACAATCTACCACGAATAGTATTGCCTCTGGGCAGTAATCGGCCTGTTGGGTAGCTGTACCCAGACCTTCCGATTCTTGATCTTCTCTTCCCGCTCGTTGTGGAGCCGGATGCGCGTCGCCTCTTCCTTCAAGAGCACCGTCAAGCCTAACGAACGTTAACTAAAGCCTTCTCCAAGCAATGAGAGATGGGGGAGACTTACTGGTTGTCCGGTTCTTCATGATGTTGATCTGGCCTCGAGCCCTGTGATCAGGTTCCGTCCCGTACAATCCCTTTCCGCACCAAGCCTGGTCTACGTATAAAGTGGTCGGGTCCGTAACCGTGATGCGCTTGCCATCCTTCGTCTGGATCTTTATCGGGGTCATTTTCTGACCATTGACTGGTCCTAATCCCATGCCCCTCTTGACGATTGCCTCGTTCTTGGCGTGCTCGAGATGTTCCCTGACATCCTTCGCGGCCTTCTTCTTTGAAAATCGCATTTGGATAATCGCTTCGTCCACAGTCTTCCCGGCAATTTGCTTCGCCAATGGGACGAGCTTCTTGACTGACGTCCTGAAATCATGGGATTTGGATATCAGTTCTCTCTCCTGCCTCTTGATCTGCTGTGTTCGCGTCAACCTCCCCCGTTTCTTAATCTCTCTTATGACCATCCTGCGCTCCCACAGTTTTCGTCCAACTGGATCCGGATCCAATGCAGCAGCCATCGTCTCAGGATTCCGCACAAGAGGCTTCTGTCCATCTGGCGTCTCGATGCGTTCGGGCTTTGGCCCAGCCTGCTCTTCATCCTCGAGGATGGAAGATGAGGAGAGATCACCGCGGACAAAGGCCGCTCGGTTCTGAGGCTTTCTCCTGAGGTACTCCTCTGTTAATGGGTTCGTTGGGGCTTTAGAGGGTTCCTCCACGCGACGTTTCCCCCACCCGAAGAGGGTTCGTCGTTGGATGCATGGTGCGAGAAATGTAAGAGGTGTCTGCGAGGAGGCCAAGGAGGTGGCTGCCGGCTCAATTAGCTATCGCAGTAATCAATGAAGTGTTAGGAGTACGTACCGGACCTCAGCACGCGCCGTGATGGCAGGTGCAGGCTCATTGTGGGTTGTGGTGATGTTCCCCCTGTGCTTGTCAAGAAAGCTCAAAATGTCAGCGCGGAAGTCCGACTTTTGGCACGTGACAAAGGCGGTCTAGAAGCGGCAGAAACTTCTACTTCGTAGCGCGTCCTCCTTCCTCCCAATGAGGTGAAATGACGGAAGGGAACCATAAACGTATGATTCTTTGACGTTGAGATTTTTTGGTCCAAGAGTTTCTTCTCTTCGCGACAGTGGATTTTCCCGGTCTGAAATGAGAATCCAGACTACTCGGGACCTTTTCGATCGGTAATCGAACACCGCATCGCGACTGAACAACTTCCAAGTATTCGATTCGGACATAAAACATGACGGATCCCATAGGAGAGGACGGATGGCTCGCGCTTGTCGACGAGGCCAGTAGAACTGCGAGTGACTTGGAACAACGGGTCGGGGTGGTCGAGTTATACAAGCGTTCGATTGCCGCGGAGCCTTGGTCCCTCAAGCTTTGGCTGGCTTATTGCGAATGGGTCTGGTCCTTATACACGGACTGCCAGACCGCGGATGCAGGATGGCCGGAAGAAGAACAGCTCCTCGGGCAGGAACTCTTCACGCTGGAGACTGCGTTGGATGTCTGGCAACAAGGAGCTCAAGCGACCCAATACCGACTGAATGACAGCAATGAGCTCTGGAATAGGTGGATGTCGATCGAGTTGGAACTGCTCTCGAAGTCGCCGACCCGTGAAAATATCGAGCGCATACGAAACCTCTTCCTCGATCGATTACAAGTACCACAGGCTGCCTGGGATGAAACGTCGCAGATGTTCTCTACGTTCATCACCAAATATGATGAACCTTCCTGGGAGTCTACCATGGTCCAGGCTTCAAAGTTGGCAGAGCAAGCGAAAGCTCTATATGCCAAGCGCGAAAAACACGAAATGGACCTAGAACGGGCAGCTGGTGATATCGAGGCTCAAAGAGCAGTGATGCGAGACTATTTGGACTGGGAGAGCAAGCAAGCTAGAATGAAGCCTAAGAAAGGCGCTTCTCCAAGCCCCTTGATCCTTGTTGTCGCGCTATATGAAAGAGCCCTATCATCTACACTTGGTTCGGACCCAGCCGTATGGCAGGATTACATTGTCTTTCTGGGACAGAACTCACAGGCGCACTTACCGTCGGTTTTGTCAGTGGTTGCGAGGGCTACACAGCATTGCCCCTGGTCAGGAACCCTCTGGGCTCGGTATATCCTCACAGCTGAAGCCGAAAAGTTGTCTTACTCCGATATCGAGTCCATAAAGCACGCTGCCACGAACACTAGAGAGTTAGACCGTGATGGGATGGGTGGGGTGGTAGAAGTGTATATTGCATGGTGTGGTTATCTCACCCGACGAGCTGCTCCTCCAGGAGCATCAGATGAAGATATCGATGTCGCTGAGATGGGTCTACATGCTGCGCTGGAGAGTGTTCAGGATTGGGGACAAAGACTACACGGCAAAAAGGATTACAAGGGCGACCCTCTATTTCGCATCGAAAGGATAATGATTCACTACCTCACCCAGAAGGGCTCAGCCGCAGAAGCACGTGGATATTGGAAAAGATTAGCTGAAACCCATTCACATGGTTGGGAGTTCTGGCAACGATACTATATCTGGGAAATGACTGTCAATCCTGCAAATACACCTCCTACTCTAGCAACCCAAGTTTTGAATGAAGCTGTGCATCAGCAATCACTGGATTGGCCAGAGAAAATGATGGAGGTTTATGTCCGGCACTGCAACATATACACGGATGCCAATCAATTACTTTCTGCCATGGATACCGTCCACTGGCTCTCCAAAAACGTTGCCAAACGACGTGAAAAGGAGGCAGCTGAGGCAGCAGCATTGTATGCTCAACAGCAGCCTTCAGCAGAGCAAGCCGCCGGCGAATCTCCTGGAGCCTCAAAGAGGAAGCGCGAAACGGGTTCAGATGAGGCTGATGGTATTGCAAGCAAGAAGCTCAAAGGCGATGAGCAAGAAGTTGACCAGGAGGCATTGCGAGAACAGCACTTGAAACGCGATCGCGAGAATACATCTGTCCTAGTCACAAATTTGCCAGCAGAAGTAACCCAGACAAAAGTCAGACATTACTTCAAGGACTATGGCCACATCAACAGCATTACAGTGAAGACGGAGCAGGACGGACTTTCATCAACAGCTTTGATTGAATTCCGATCCAACGAAGACGTTCTGTCGGCCCTGATTCGGGACGGCAAATACTTCGCTGATAAACAAATTTCAGTGATGCCCGCTACTGGCTTAACGCTCTATGTGACCAACTACCCACCTGCCGCTGATGATGCTTATATCCGAAATCTGTTCAAAGACTGTGGCGAGATATTCAGCATTCGATGGCCAAGTCTAAAGTACAACACCCACCGTCGATTCTGCTATGTCACTTTTCGCACACAGGCTGCAGCTGCTGCCGCGACACAAATGAATGGCCAAATGCTTCCAGGTGGGTTCAAGCTCAGTGCATTATATTCTGATCCATCGAGGAAGAAGGCACGTGAGGGCCCGATAGCAGAGGGAAGAGAATTACATGTCACCAGTCTCGACACTTCCCTAAACGAGGAAGATCTGAAAGCCGTGTTCTCAAAATATGGCCCAGTTGAAGCTGTTAGGCTCCTGAGGACATTGGGAGGTGAGAGTAAAGGTGCAGCATTCATTGTGTTTGAGAAAAAGGATGACGCCACAGCAGCACTTGCCCTTGACAAGACTAAGCTGAAGTCCAGGGTTATCACCGTTGAAGTGTCGACGGGTAAGAACTTCAAGCCTACTGCAACCAGCAAGGGGGCTTCGGCTTCTCCAGCACCGGATGCAGATGGTGACTCCGTTATGTCTCCTTCCCCCGCGCCAGAGTATCATACAAATACACATGCACACCACGGCCCGTCCGGAACGGACATAGCCAATCGAACGATGACCTTGATAAATATCCCAGACACTGTCAATGATGCTCGGGTACGCGCTATTGCTGAACCCTTTGGTAACATTGTCAAACTTGTTCTACGACCGGACCACCAGGGCGCCATTATCGAGTATACCGATGCTGCGTCCGCAGGCCGGGCAGCATTGGGACTAGAAAATTATGAGATCGCGCCTGGACGACGACTTCGAACTGGAGGCATGAAGGATCTACTTGGGGAAAGGGATGAGATAAAGACTGATCGAGTCCAGATCGGGCAAGGCAAGAAGACGCAAGGAAATTACTCTTTACCGCCTATTGCGCCGGTCAGGAGGCCAGGCCCAGGCGGGCGAGGGGGTTTGGGAACGAAGAGAGGATTGGGCTACCCTGCTGCAAAGCCTGCTGATCCATCCGGCTCAAGTGCTGGTGCCGGTGGAGTGCAAGGCAACGGAAGGGCAGATGGAAATGTTGCGCCGAAGAGCAATGCGGATTTCAAGGCAATGTTCTTGAATGGTGGAAAGGAATAGTTGTTTTTAATTAATGGATAGGTCGCAGACCATCAAGGCTAGTTCGCTATTTGCAAAGGCTCTATCAATGTAATTCAAAAAGGTGCTAGTCTATCGTTGTGCTGCATTGAAGTCTCATATCCTTTGAATTCCGTTGGTGAAGATGTTAGCTGAAGAAGCTCATCTGATTCTCATGTATCCTTCTGATGTAACTGTACATAATGGCGGGACCCACCTGCCAGCCCGTCGATGATCGCGGGCGCCCCCGAAACCTGGGGAAGGCTGAAGCGCGTAAAGAGCTATTTATCCTACCGAAGCTTACCTACTTGGCACCTCACCGAAGAAACTTCATTCTCGACAAGACAACGACAACGACGACCACAACAAAAACAATGAATGCACCAAGATGAGCTCCCCGTCTGCTTCAAGCGGTCCAGGATCACCGATCAGCCGTCGATTTTCCCGTCTATCAAAACGTGGCGTAAGGCCTTCAATTATAGTAGCTTAAACATCGACATGCTGACGTTCAAGACACAGAAGCTCCGAAATGGGACGTTCATCCTCCCCGCAACAGGAGAGCGGATTCGCAGGCAGATAACTCTTCGAAATCCAGATAACTTCGATGGATCAGGGCGACAGAATGGCCAGGACGGCGAAGCTTTCATCTTCCCGCGAGGGCAAACCTTTTCGCAGGCTGGCACGTTCGGGGCGGCTGTGGACAAAACCGTTGAATCCGTGAAGCAGTTGCGGGACCGCTTGCAGACGCCTACGGCGAAAGCGATACTAAAATGCTCTCTTGCGTACCTGTTGGGGAGCATGGGGACTTTCCTGCCCCCGATCGCCAACTTTCTGGGTCATCAGGATGGGAAACATATGGTTGCTACGATCACGGTGTACTTTCATCCAGCGCGGTCGGCGGGATCGATGGCAGAAGCTGCCATGTTGGGTATTGCAGCATTTTGCTATGCTGTCTTCATCTCGGTGTCGTCCATGGCCGTATCGGTACTCTGCGAGACTCAATTGGGCCTGATTGAATTGGGCTATGCTCTTGTGTTGGTTGTCTTTTGCGGAGGTGGATTGGGTTTCATCGGCTGGTTCAAACAGAAATATGGTTCGCCACTGGTCAACGTGGCATGCAGTCTTGCCAGTCTTGCCATAATAACTGTTTTGACGAAGGAAAATGCGGTCCAAGTTGGAATCTTCTCAAACGACAAAATAGTGCAGGTTATGAAGATGGTGCTGATGGGCATTTTTGCAACTTCAGCTGTGAGCCTGCTACTATGGCCCGTTTCAGCACGTGCAGAGCTTCGAGAAACCATGATTAGGGCGACAGGGTCATTTGGTGATATGCTCACGATGATCACTCAAGGATTCCTTAGCGGTTCCGAAGCAGACCTAGGGTCTACAGCTTTCAATAACGCCCTGGGCCGATATAAGTCAGTCTTTACGCAACTGACAAAGAACCTGAAGGAGGCCAAGCTCGAGCACTATGTGCTCGGGACTGAGGATGAGTATAAGCTGGAAGCTAGCCTTGTGAACTGTATGCAAAGGCTGGCTCAGTCAATTGGTGGACTTCGCAGTGCTGCAACCACCCAATTGACGTTGCTACGTGAGGGAGCTGCTATTGGATCTGCAACGCCTACCGAAGATGGTCTGTCTGCACAAGCAGTGGGGTTGGGTTTATCACCTGTGCCTGGTAGGCAAGACAGATTCGCTGTCTTGACAGCTATTGAAGAAGCATCCGAGGAGGGTAGCGGAGCCGAAGATCAGTACACCCCCTCTCTAGGTACTCAGTCTCCAGGATCTCGACCTTCACGGCTCGAGAGGCAGAACAGCGAAGCGAGCGTGACGAGTATATATGTACCAACTGCTCGGACCCCAGCCGACATATTCGCGCGGTTCATTTCGCACTTGGGGCCTTATATGAAGTCTTTGGCATACACACTGTCCCAGATACTCAACGAACTTCCGTTTGGGCCCGGGCCGGATTATTCAATTAATATCAATGAACATTTCAGGACAAGCCTCAGTGATGCATTGCATGTCTCATTCCCAATGTTGCCTTGACCTATGCTAACGTTCCATGTAGGTTGTTGTACAGCAATGCTCGTGCCAAAGCTTTGAAGGAGCTATACAAAAGCAAAGAATTAGATCAGGCAAGACCCGAGAGTATCGAAGCCGATTTTGAGGAAGTGGCAGCCAGTTGTGGCCAATTCAGTTTCAGTCTCTATGACTTTGGAAGCGAAATGCAAAATCTCCTGTCGATCTTAGAAGACTTGAAACAACAAACTGAAAAGACGAAGAAGCGTTCCTGGAAATGGCTGAAGTTTTGGCAGCGCTTTAGATTTTATAAGGGTTCCAGCGTTACTACGGATCCAGAGCGAGAACCACTTATAGAGCCGCCATCTTCACAACCAGGTACAACCAAAGACATGCCAGAACTAGTCATGGGAAGGCGAGATTCGAAATATTGGAAGCTCTCATCACAAGAAGCACATCCAACAGGAAGGTTCTACAACAAATTGTTGCATGTGATGAGAGTCCTAGAACGAGATGATGGTTGGTCCCGTTCTCGTATATTCTCTGCCGTTTGCTCACATATAATTAGTACGCTTTGCTTTGAAAGTTGGCATTGGAGCTGCTCTATATGCCTTATTTGCCTTCATTCCGGCCACCCGGCCATTCTATCAACACTGGCGAGGGGAATGGGGTTTGCTCTCATACATGTTGGTGTGCAGCATGACCATCGGAGCCTCAAATACCACGGGATGGGCACGATTTATAGGCACATTCATGGGAGCTGTTCTTGCCATCGTAATTTGGGTTATGTGTCAAGGTAATCCTTTTGCTTTGGCTTTCTGTGGTTGGCTTGTTAGTCTGCCTTGCTTTTACATCATCATTGCTAAAGGCAATGGTCCTTTTGGACGATTCATCATGCTTACATACAACCTTTCCTGTTTGTATGCGTACAGCTTGTCGATAAAAGAAACCGATGATGACGATGATGAGGGAGGCGTCACTCCATTTATCTTCGAAATCGCAGGACATAGAGTAGTTGCCGTCCTTGCGGGTGTCGTCTGGGGACTCATTATAACGAGAATTATTTGGCCGATTTCAGCACGACAAAAGCTCAAGGATGGCCTATCTCTCCTCTGGTTGCGAATGGGCTTGATCTGGAAGAGGGATCCTTTATCGACGCTTTTGGAGGGGGAATCTCAGCATGCTTACATGAATCTTCGTGAAGAATTCGCTCTTCAAAGATACCGTCAGTCTTGAACATATGTTTATGGTCTCCAAACGCTAATCCTCTATTAGTCCTCAGCCTCGAGGGCCTTCGAAAGGCAGCATGTAGCGAGTTCGAGATACGAGGTCCTTTTCCTGCAGCGCAATATGGGCGTATCCTAGAATCAACGCATAGGATACTAGACGCATTCCATTCAATGAACGTAGTGATACAGAAGGACCTACATGCCAGTGAAGGAGAAACCCTACTCTTGAAATACACAGCACATGAACGAGCTGAGCTGTGCGCCAGAATCAGCCATCTCTTCCAAGGTACATCCCCTTCTTTCCCCTTCTGACACCAGCATTGCTAAAACAGGAGACAATCAGTTCTGGCAAGCTCGATGAAGCTCGAATATTCCCTTAACAACACAGTACCGAGTACAACGCATTCGCGCGATAGATTACTCGCCAAGATGTTTCAGTATCGCAAGGATGCAGCTGGTGCCGAAGAAGGTACCACCGTGGCAACGGATGAGGATTTCGAGATCTTGTATGTGTATACGCTCGTTACCGGGCAGTTGGCCGAGGAGATCAAGAAGGTCGAGAAGGAGGTGGAGGATTTATTTGGTGTCATGGACGAGGAGTCGCTCAAGTTACAATGAGCGTTCGTATAGGGTTAAAAGCAACCTAGGATTATGGGTATAATCAAGGATGGAAGCAGAGGAATTAGCAAAGTTAGGAGTCAAAAAGGGCGGGATGGTGTATATAAATACTAATTGTATATATCATGATTAATGACTCTTGCCTCCTGCGTGCTATGCTATGCTATGCTATTCAAACCCATTACATGCATACATACATACATACATAAGTCATTTGCCCCAAGCCGAACGCCCTTCATGACCCCATACCTCATCAGAACAGAACTTCCCTAACCTTCCCAGCCTTATTCCGAATATCATACTCCACCCATTTCGCCACCCCCCTCCTACCAGGGGCAACCACACTCCCCGGGTTCATAACATAACATCCTTCATATGTGACACAGAAGGCAGGGGCTTCTGTATCAGCCAGCACCAGAGCTGTAGGCAAAGGATAGAGCTGCAGCGCACTCGTATAATCCCACAGCACAGGCCGAGTCGCCATCCCAAACGGCGACAGGTATCCCTGATCCAAGATGGTCTTGACGAGTTTGCGCGCCGCGTGGAGATCACTGGATATAGATTCCGCAGCGGCCGCGGGTTCCGCGACGTGAGACTCTGCGGCTTGCACGTCGGTATCGATATCCATCTCAGCGGGCTCCTGGACCGGTTCCGGAACGGGCGACATGCCCATCTCCTCTTCGTCTTCAGCGGGTTTGGAAGACGAGAATCTGATGGCGGTCCTGCGTAACCGACCGGATATGTTGTCCCGGAATAGCACGATCTCGTGCGTGGGTCCGAAGAGCGAGAGGCGGGAGGGATTGGTCGTCCATATGGCTTCTCCGTCGGTTTTCTTGCCTTTCTCCTTTTCGGCTTCGGCGTTGGCGGTTGCGAACGCGCGTTTGATACGGGAGGTAAACATTTCTGGGACGCCTTTGCGAGGCAATGGCGTAGCTGCCCCGGCTGAGAAGGAAGATGCCCAGCCGTCGTTGTCGCCGGGGACAAAGATGAAGGTCGCGGATTGGAGTAGCGTTGGGTAGTCGGCGAGTGTGGAGGCGAGGCCATCGAAATACTCTTTATATTCGATGCTGCCGCCACTACCCCCTCGTGCCATAACTGCGTGTTGAGTAAAGTTCCCCATGAGCACGAAGGTCATGGGTGTGTCTTCCTCGGGCTCTGCGGCGTAGATTCCCAGGAGCTTTTTCAGGGCTTGGAGCGTTCGTGGTTCGTCAAGATTTACCTCCCCTATTATAATTACTCGACCTCTGCCCCCCAGTTCGTCATCTCCTGTGGGCTGTCTGATCAATCGTTGCTCGAGCTTGCGCATCTTCGATCCTACAGCACGCTCGCTGCCTACTCCTAAAAAGTCGACCCATCCAAATCCACCACCGGCTGTTATGTCTCCATCGCCGTTTTTACCGCTGACTCCTAGGGTAACGGCTCTCCGTTCACAGGGAGGTCCACCGATGAAGAACCCTATAAACTTTCCACCGATTGTACCTCCAACACCTCCACTACCACCAAGACTCACGGTGTTATTGTCTTCTTCTTCGTAGGTTCCGTCAACTAAAACAATCATGCCAGGTGCAAACCAGGCACCATCTTCAGGGATTGGTTTGGCGTGAGTAAGATCTAGTGCAATACTCCCGGTCAGATCGCTGATGGCAAGCGTGCCAGTTGGGGAGATGGTCAATAAACCAAGAAGCATGTGATTGGTTCCGTTTCTACCAAGGAGGTTGGCAATGGGTGTAAGTTTGTAGGATTGCTGAGCTGTTGCTAAAGAAGAGGCTGAGCGTCTTAAGGAGGGTGCTTTTGAGGGTTCAAATGTTGGTGCTTGGAAGGCTTCGTTTCGAAGAAGGCGCTGATGAATGAGATTATATCGGTTGCGGAAGACTTGAGTCTTATGTGAGGGCGAAGGAAGTAGTGATGGTTTCGAAGTTTCTCTAGGTTGAGGTTAGCCACGCATTTCAAAGAATATATGCCATCACAAACCTATCGAAATGCTTCTTGCCAACATTATATACAAGTCGAGGTTGCTCAAAAGCATCAATAACTCTCAGCCACTTCCTAGGGTCTCTAATCTCATCATCATCTTCTTCATCTTCCACACCCAAGGTCGACATCCCAAGACTCGATTGGCTATCCTCTCGCTCCAAAACGTTCGGTCGTAACCCGAGTCTGGTATGAGACACCTCTGCATGTTGAGAAGATCCGAGTACAAGGCTGTTCTGGCGACTCAATTCTTTGGCTGTAACAATTCTTCCTCCACTCATGCTCCCTTCCAAATTTCGTAGGATATCCTTCAGATCATTGCCCTCCCCTTCGACAATAACCCCTCCATTCCTGTTCTTCCAGCTCTTGGCAACCTCCTCCAGTACGCGCTCTGCCAATCCTTCTTCCCGCCATCCAGTACCACAATGTCTTCCAATAAAAGTCGCTAACACTTGTAAGGCGGACGATGTCAGAGTCAAGCTATGCTTTTTGGTAAACGTCCGGAATGCCAGAGGCCGCAATGTCGCGGGAGGAAGAAGAATTGGCAGTATAATGCCTCTCGCTGGAGCTGCAGCAACATTGAAAGGGCGCACAGGATGGGCCGGAGTTGCAAATGCTGGAGAAGAGGAGGGAATTGGGTTCGACTGCGCGGGGATTGGAGGCTGTTTGAATATAGGAGCGGCCCGAGACTTTTCTGGCTGATGAGGTCGACTCATGATTTCATGTAAAATACACAAGAGCCGAAATATTCAAACACAGTTCGAATAAAGTCCAGGTAAAGTCCAAATGCGAAGTTTGAATGTGCAGCCGGTGAACTGTAGTCAAGGCTCCTCTAAACGCGATCTGCGGGGAGACGCGACGCGTGAAAGTTTAAAGTGCTTGTCGCGTAGCTACTGATCCCTGCACTTCTCCAATATTGATCCAGCTTCAGAATCACCTGTCATAAATATCATTCCTCACCTGTTTCCCTCCGATGCCAATTACCTATTGAATCGATCTATCGTCGTATTCCATTCTACGCAGTCCCGCGATTCCCTTCAATCGTTAGATTTCATCGAAACATCAACTCCAACGATCATGGCCGACCCAACTGAACTAACTGAACCACTCGCCGAGGAATCCTCAGCAGCAGCGGCAGAAGCCTTCAAGTCTGCCAAAGTATCCCTTGCAGATCTCTGCGCGAAGGGAACTGCACAATATGCGCACAAGAATTACGAGGAGGCAGCCGATCTGTATGCGCGCGCAGCAGAGCTCCAAGCTGAACTCAATGGCGAGATGGCTCCCGAGAATGCGGAGATCCTGTTCCTTTACGGTCGGTCGCTGTTCAAAGTTGGTCAAAGCAAAAGTGATGTTTTAGGAAACAAAGCTGCGGGTGAGGAGAAGAAGAAATCCAATGGTGCGGCGAAGGCAAAGAAAGAACAACCAAAGCAGGAGATTAAGAGCGAAGCTGAAAAAGTGGCCGAAGAGGGTGTTGCGATAATCGCAGAGCAGAATGGTGGTGCGGTCAAGTCAGAGGATGGTCCTAATGCCAAGAAGCCGTTGTTCCAATTTACGGGCGACGAGAATTTTGAAGATTCAGATGAGGATGAAGAGGTAAGGTTGTCGCATCAACTTTACTACCTTGTTTCCTGACAATTGATTAGGGCGAGGATGGTGAAGGTGAAGCAGAGGAGGAAGAAGATGACCTTGCTGCCGCATTTGAAGTCTTAGATCTTGCACGCGTCCTATTCACAAAGAAGTTGGAGCAGCCAGAAGAGGGAGAGGGTAAAGGAAAGGAAGTTGGAGACTCGCTCGCGACAAGACACGACAAGGAGCGACTGGCAGATACGCATGATTTGTTGGCAGAGATATCTCTAGAGAATGAGAGGTACGCCGTTTGTGATCTGCTGGCCTTCTATATTTTCTAACTTATCCCAGATTCCCTGCGGCGGTCACCGATTTCAGGGCCTCCTTGGCCATCCACCAAAGCTTGTTTCCTGAAGAGCATGAGGCAGTTGCTGAAGCCCATTACAAATTATCTCTCGCTTTGGAATTCGCATCTATCACCAGAGCCAAGGAAGAAGGCGAGGAGTCTAAAGAAGCGGAAGATGAAGCACACTTTGATCAAGCTATGAGAGATGAGGCTGTCAAGGAAATGGAGGCTGCTATCGCAAGTGTGAAGCTCAAATTACAAAACAAAGAGGTTGAGCTTGCATCTTCCCTCTCTTCTGATGACAACGAGATCACAACAGCCCAAATTGCAGACGCTAGGGAAATCATTGCTGAAATGGAACAACGCGTAAGTTTATTTGCTTGTTTTACATCTTTCAAAGCACACGACTGATATCATGATCTAGCTTGCCGACCTCAAAGCCCCCCCTGTTGATGGTGTCAAGGACGCATTGTACGGACCAGCTAGTGGAGGCAACCCTCTAGGCGGTCTCCTTGGTGCAAGTCTGGGAGAGTCACCTGCCGAAGCAGCTGCTCGGATTGAAGAGGCCAAGAAAACTGCAACTGATCTTACGGGACTTGTCCGCCACAAGAAGAAGCCCAAGGATAGCGAGACAAATGCTCCAGAGCCAAGCGCAAGCACCAATGACACGAATGGAAAGCGCAAGGCAGAGGATGATGCAGAGGATAATGATAATGCGAAGAAGGCAAAGGTGGAGGAGGCTGTCGCCAAGGAATAGGTAGGGTTATGTATGGTTTTCCTACTGGGCTGCGGTGGGGGGCAGGGGGGATATGAAAACGGTTGGCGTTCACACAGGATACCAAGGAACATCGGTGGCACCTTCTAATCTGCATGTTTGCAAATGCAACATGACAGGTAATAGATTACGGGATATGCAAGTTGTTACTTGCCTTGAATTCATGAGCTTTTTTTTTAAAAAACATATGATGATGATTTGTACTGTAACGTGACTCCTTTGATGTTTGATGCAGGAATTTCGCCCTCCATTATTGAAATCTTATATTATGAGTCTAGGTACACTCAAGACTCTCCAAATATGCATCCTTTCCAGGCCACAGGGTATCATGAAATTCGCATCATGTGCGCAGAACCCATGTTCCGTCTCGTGGATTTGGACAGCGGTGGAGGAACCTCCCGGGGAACTTGAGATTCTGTGTCTCACCTTGAAAGCGTCTCCTTACGCGGATTTTAATCGGAATGAGAATTTGAGGTATTATGCGTATTATTTTTTTCGTAGAGTTCGTGATGGGATTCAGTGATTCGTAAACATAGGAAAGGATAGATGAGCGGTTCGTAATAGTGGTGATCTATCAGGACGGCAGGCATTCTAATAGGAAGAACTTTGCACCGACTGGTTACACCATCTGGGTATAGTTGATAGTCCGTGAGAAATCCTCTCCCAATCGAGGCTTTCCCTCTCCTTTAATAGTGCTTTAAAATGGATATAAGCGGTGACACCTTTACCACCTGCAAGAAGGCATCTCTCATTGTAATTGTAGGAAAGAATTCGAGGGCAGCTTTGAGCCGGCGACTTGATGAATCACTTTGGGCAGATTCCTCCCACGCTTGGTATTTTAAGATAGCATCTGATCAATGCTCAATATGTAGGCATAGCATGCTGCCGTGAGTATGCTCGTACCGGGCAAGATCTCGGAATAGAAGAGATCATTGATTGACGTTAACGAACGCCTTAGGTAGAATTTGAAGGCGTCGTGCTCGATCCACCTCGAAGATGTGAAGAAGATCCTTTGAACAGCGATTGCCAGATGAAAGCCTCACTTAGAAGAAGCTCAATATCCTTCTCTGTCCAATCCCGCGTGGGAAGAGCCTGAAGAAACATCATGACTTCTTGAAAGTCCATCTTCAGGAGCTTGTCGGACCATTTGACCAGGAAGGCAACACACACATACAGATGGAATTCCGAGAAGCCCTGCTCCTCAGCCTGAAAATCTTTAGCACATACAGACTTATGAATGGTAATGGACTAACCATATATGTGTCCCACATCCTAATTGTATTCTTCACACTTATTTCCCGCATTAAGAGACAATTCATCCATCGGAAACTGAACTGTATAAATTCAACGCCCTCTTTTTCGAGGTGTTTCGCAAGAGCAACGTCTATCCTCGCAGTGAGATCATGGAGAGCTGCAACTTGACGTTGAATCCCAGGTTGCGCGAATATGTAATTATCCTGGATACCATCTAAAAGCTTCGTCAAGCACCAGAACGAATCTGCTTCTACAGCGTCGAGAACGGGTTTCGGTAGCTGTCCTGGATCCATACCACTTTCAACATCCGAGTCCGTAATATAGGTCGCAAGAAAGACCTGCCAGAAAGGGGTCACGAGGTCATTGATACCTTGGACATAACCACTGGCAGGATGCCGCACAGCCCAGACGTATAATATTCGTTCTAAGGATCTTTGCGTCGCTTCGTAGCCATAAAGTTCCAAATGTGGATTCGTTCGAGGAACGTCAATGCTGATCTGATGCCAGATTGCTTCGTCTAGACCTCTGACTTTACCAGCTGGCCCCGACGTTCCGCCCCTTTCAAATGCTTGTCGAACCCCATCTAAGTATTCCTTCCGTTTACGTTCAAGAGTCCCAACACGCCTTTCACTGCTTGTAGGGAGGTAACCAAGCAGTAATTGCCAGGTCATAGCCCGAACTTCCTCTGGTACGCCAGACCATGCTGCAGCTCTCAGATCCGTCAAAGAAATCGAGGTGGCTTGGAGTATCTTCTTGAATTTGTTGATTCTCGTAATCCGCGCTGAATGGATATCTATATCCTTGGGCGACGCATCGGGGGGTATAGGTGGGTGGTTAATGAGATGCAACGAGTTTGCGGGATCCCTTAGTATATCTTTGTACTGAGGTCTCAAGATCTTCCCTTCACTCTTTTTTGGTAGAGGATAACTTGGGGCTGGCCGTTCAATTGCAATATCTGCACTGTTTGAAAGCCGCCGGGGCCCGAATCCACCATAGCTTCCCTGTAGGCCATGACCAAATGGCGACAGAGTCCCACCTGAGTCCACACCGCTAGGATCGGGTGCCTTCTTGGTCTTTCGCTTCATACTCGAAATACTCGGCAGCCCGAAGTCGTCCCCATCATCATTCTCGTAGCCATATTCATCTTCCTCATCAGCCTCGTCCTCCGCATTCCAATCATTGTTTGTATGGGACAGAAAATCTGTGTATGTCCTTCGAGGTGGTGAAGCCAGTCCGGAATGTCCTCGGCTCAAAGACGGAGTATGTCCTCGGTGCAAAGAAGGAGTATGGGTATCGCCATAACTTTTGTATGGTGATGTAGATGGGGGGGTTCTCGGGCGGCCTGAACCTGAAGATATGGATCTTGGGCATATGTTAGCATTGTCTGAGAGCGGGGAAACTTAAGACATGCAAATTATCAAACTTTAGAATATCCGCGTGGGAGTATGAAGCTCCCACCACAAGTCCTGAATCACTGGCATGCTTTTTTGGAGAAGAATTGCGCCGTCCACTTGTAGTTCTACTTCGCCAGAAGGGAGAGGATGATCTGTGTCCTAATCAGCATACCGCCCACTTTCCAATCGCCGTTTCCCCATATTCAACTATAAGAGCATTCGCTGGTCGGTTTGGAACATACTCTGATCTCTCTAATATGTTGGACCATGTATTAGCAGAAAAGTCCCATGCAATCGGTGCAAAGAGAGCTGCTGAAAGGCATCAAACTCACCAACCTGCACCATCTCCTGTACAAAGGTCCTTTCCGTCAGCGCTCTGTCCTAATTTATCTCAAGAAGCTTCTGCACTAACCTGCTGTACTGGCTTCTTCGATCCATTTGAAGCAGAGAACATCCTTATAGATATCCAATCCTTTGGTCTATATGTTTGTTCATTCCAATACTTCCAGGTTGTCGTCTTCCTTATTGAGCCTCAAGCTTAAGGCGCCAACATGCAAGTGGCCAAATGTGGCTAGTGCATGAGCCTTTAGCGCCTTTACGGAGTACGACGTCTCTGGAGATACGGACATATTTATCACAATCTTCCACTCTCCAGCATACATTCACTCACCTCTTTGCAAGATAACTCCCTTTCTTCAGCTTTCTCTTCTTAATACTCGTGGCAGATTTCTACCTCTTCGCATCTCAGTGCCCTCTGAGCTGATTGTCTTTTGTTCGGGGGAGACCACAGTACCAGTAGCTGGTCTCACCTAATTAATACCTGTTCACATCAGCGACACAGAGATCCATCGAAAATGGCAGAGCCAGAGAACTTTGAGGAAGATTTGTTTGCCGATCTGTATGTACAAATCTCGATTTCAGAATGACGCCTCCCTCCGTTGGACACAACTGCCTCTCTGCGACGAGAGTCCATGCCGAGCTTCATTTGAGCGTCGAACCAGCATTACTTCTGATTATTACATTCATCGAGCACCAGGCTAACAACACCTCAGGTACGCTGATGATGACACTCCCGCGAAGCAAGCACCTGCCCCAGAGGTCACCGTCGAAGCTACAGCACCAGCCGAGGTAAAGAAAGAACAGCCAGCAGAAAATACCGAGAGTGGCAATGGAGACGAGCAGAAGAATGGCAGTGAACAGGATGGGGATGACGAGATAGATTTTAATCTTGGCAATGGAAATAGCTATGATGCTCCTGCTGCAACAAACCAGCAAGAGTCGCATGGACCAGGCATCAAGGAAGATGGGTAAGATAGCAGTATTTTTCTTTTACATTTAATCTTTCTGCGAAATCTAGCACATACATGACCGTAGTTACACGAGCAGCGCAAGCAGCGGTCTCGTTTTGAACTGCAACTACCGGCACAAAGCGGGGAATGACGGGCAACTCTATGCCGATCTGTGCATGTTGAAGGTCAGGGCACCAGGGCACGAGCTTTGGGACATCAAAAAAACTGGGCTTTGGGAGTGAGGCTGGTTGGACGGGTGGCGTACAAATCACAGGCAGCACTGGGATTGAACGAACTGAAATCAAGGACGTGGTTACTTTGAGAGCCAAATCGACTGGCACTGAAACTATTGAATCGATGGTTGGCTTGCTCTGCTGGAAGGAGATGCCAAGGCAAAAAATTGGGCGACGCGAGCTAGACGTGGAGACATGAAGACATGACCGGAAGGAGAGGAAGGTCTGCTTGAGGGTTGTGGAACTGAGATTTCGCCCCATGCATTCGCCATCAACAGCGGCCATAGTCAGCCTACTACTACATAGCCTATTGTCGAGATAATCTTCATAGAGCATCAGAGGAGGCCGCAGATAGGCTATAGCAGATCGGGCAGCGTAGCGCTCAACGCCAGTACCTAGCATCACGATAGCAAAAGACACGATTGTTCTTGGATATCTTGTGGTGTCAACCTTCTTTCCATGACTCCAGCGGAAACATGATGGGTGTGCTAGCCTCGAGGATGGATAGGTGGTGGGCACGTGGAACCTCCCAGCAAGACATCATTGCCGAACAACCTTCTTCACACGAACCGATATATCCAGCATCCCCATTCTCGCTCCGCTGCTCTTTGTCTATGCCTTAGGGAGATGTACTGAGGAGGATATGCCTGCGTCAGAGCAACTGCAATAGGGGATAGAAAGCTATGGCTGCCCCCTTAGCGAGACATTGACTTGCTGGAGCCCTGCCAGTCCTGGGCCAACGACATGTTTCGGATCATCTCAACAATGGATTTCTTTTATGTTGTGTCACATGTCATTCTAGTTGTTTGTTGCTTGCTTGACATGGTTCTACCGCTAACTATTCGACGTTTAGAAAGATGTTCATTGGTGGTCTGAACTGGGAGACAACTGATCGTGAGTTATATGCCAACTCTTTTTTCTTCCAAGAAATTCTCTAATTCATTTTTAGAATCACTCAAAGAGTATTTCTCGCAGTTTGGCGAGGTCCTAGAGTGCACTGTTATGAGGGATGGTGCTTCTGGTCGATCTCGAGGTTTTGGCTTCCTCACCTTCAAGGATGCACGAACTGTCAACATTGTGATGGTAAAGGAGCATTATCTTGATGGAAAAATTGTAAGTCCCGATATTCGGATTCACATTATTTCAATTCTTCTCCTCGACGCCCTTCTCAATTCCATTATCTCAAAATGACAACCCACTCACAACCCCTACAGATCGATCCAAAGCGTGCGATTCCGCGAGATGAGCAAGAGCGTACGAGTAAGATCTTCGTCGGTGGTGTATCACAAGAGGCTACCGAGCAAGATTTCAAGGAGTACTTTATGCAATTCGGTCGTGTTGTCGATGCCACTTTGATGATGGACAAAGACACCGGGAGACCACGCGGTTTCGGATTCGTCACATTCGATAGTGAGGCAGCTGTCGATGCTTGCTTAGAAATTCCCCTTGAGATTCACGGCAAGCCGATCGAGGTCAAGAAGGCTCAGCCCCGAGGCAACATGCGGGAGGAGGAGGAGGCGCGCGGCGGTGCTCGAGGAGGCCGTTGGAAGAAGGGGGCTGAAGATAACCAAGTCAGTCAGAATCAGCAAGCGCAGAGTGGGAATCAGATGGCTCCTGGTGGGATGACCCCTCAATTAATGGCACAGTACTGGCAACGTATGCAGCAGTACTTCCTTATGATGCAGCAGCAGATGGCTATGGGACGCGGTATGCCTACTCCAATGGCGGGTATGAACCCAGCCATGATGCAACAGATGGCTCAGATGCAGCAAATGCAAGCAATGCAGCAGCAGATGCAAGGAAACCGAAGCCAGAGTCCCCAGAGCCCTGGAAATGCGATGGGTGGTATGCAAGGCATGAACCCGGCGATGATGCAGCAGATGCAACAAATGCAACAAATGCAAATGCAGGGCGGCATGGGCGGTGGTGCCGGTATGGGAGGTGGATTTGCTGGAAGTGGAGGAAGCAATCCCGGTGGACGAGTTGGCACGCCGGGCTACAATGCCTACGAGCAACAGATGTTCGAGCAGCAGAAGTACGAGCAGCAACAGATGCGACGAGCCACACGCGAGCAGTCCCAGTACTCGCAAGGTGGATATGGTATGAGTGGCAGTGGAGGACCGACTTCTTGGGAGGGCATGTATGATGATGTTCCGCAACCTAACGTTGCTCCCACTACCGGTGGGGGTGGGGGTGGTGGTGGACGTGGTGGGTTCCAGAAGGGCGGAAGCAACAGAGGCTCAGCACCACCAGACCCTGCGAAGGCACCACCAGCCAACGCTCCAACGGGACCTAAGAATGCCGGAAAGCCCGGTGCGAATTATCGTGGTGGAGGCCGGGGTGGTCAACGAGGCTTCCATCCATATGCCCGGGGCTAATCTTATTACTTGGGAAGGAAATGATGCGTTTGTTTGTTTCTGGGGGATAAAAAGGTTGACATTGAGTGTATGTTTCCGCCTGGGTTTTTATGATGCACTGCGAATCTTGGGCCTACTCGGATGGATGGGCTCATGGATGGTCGACCATCTCACTTATTTTCTGCGTTGTATTATGGCTTTGGGAACCGCAAATGAACCCAGCAGATGAACTGCACGAATAGAGATTGCGCTTTTACAACATGAGTTTTTAAACTGACCAGTGCCTTTAATCATAATTTCGTGAACCCCTCCTTCGGGGGTTGTAGCCAGTTCCTCTCATCGTAAACTGCCCCCTCGCCCTCAATGACATGGAACGTATAAATGATCCTCCCCTTCTGGCTAACATTCTTCTCACTCTTATGCAACAAATTACCATGAATCAGCACCAAGCTCCCCGCCTTAACCTCCCCCAACTTATACTCTCCCTCCACACTACCCACACCATATTCCTTCCCTAGCGGAAACCTCCTGCCCTCATTTTCCACAAACTCCGTACCCTTCCCATCCCTCTTCCTCACAAACCTCTTCCCCACCTCGGCCGTCCTATGGCTCCCGGGGAGAAAACTCAGACAGCCATTCTCCACCGTCGCGTCTTCAAGCGCGTACCAGAAGCCCACCGCCGATGGCGGGTCCGTGTACAGGAAGGTCGAGTCCTGGTGCGGCGGCACGGCGCCGCCAATCTCAGGCTGCTTGCAGATGACCATGCTCTGTAGGCACTGCGGGGCGCGGAAGCCGAGGGAGCGGGCGATGGCGCCGGGCGAGTGCGCGGATGTTGGCGAGAGGAGAGCCGCGAAGGGAGGAGAGAGCGCGTGGAGATAATGCCCGATCTTGTTGATGGCTTTGGATTTGGGTTTGGTGAGGTTGCCGGCGCTGTCGAATGCGTCTGGAAGGAGGGGCGTTAGAAATTGATGGGTGGGGGTTTTGGGGGGTTGGGGGATATATCATCACCTTCTTCGAAGAAGAATCGGATCTTGTCACCGCTGGATAGGAAGTAATCGTCTCCTACATGTTCGCTTTTCTCACCGGTGGAGAATTTGGTCATAGGATGGTCTTCGAGGGGGAAGTTCTCGAGGAGGGACTGCGTTTCTGTAAGGAGGGATGTGACGGTTTCAGGGTCAAGAGCGTCGGGAATGATGAGATAGCCATCGCGCTCAAAGGTTGCCACCTGCTCCTTTGAGAGGCCATTCTGTTTTGTTGAGGGAGGGTCTGGAGAGGTACGTGAGGGAGCCATTGTTGGGTTCATACGAAGTGAAGTGGGCTGAAGTGATAGGAGGTTGAAAGAAGACGAGAGGGATTGTGGGGAATTGGAGCTTATCAGATTACCCCTCGACGATAAGAGGTCCCACTACGCCAGAACAGGGGAAACCAATGAAGAAAAGCAATTATGCCAGTTGTCAGATATCTTAATGTACTATGTTATTGCCCATTTTATGTTCCTCACTACTCATTTGGTAATTAGTGACCCGGAAAGGTTATAAAAATGTATATACGACGGTACTTCGACAATTTGACCGTCTGCTCTCTCGATTATTGATATCAGTCTCAGTAATTGAGATCCTACTCGAATTAACATTATATAAAATATGTTCCGTATCATTCTTCGGGAGCACCAATGCTCTCCAGCTCATTAGATTCATACAACCACCAGATGTAGTGATATCATGCAATGGCGACCTCCGCCAACCAAAAGAAACCAACAAGCCAACCAAAAATGCCCAAACGCCTAGAATGCACGCTGTGTTCCCTTCCCTACCCAAATCAATCCACATAACGTTCGCTTGGAATAAGCTCATATCCATCTTCCGGCGCAAAGATGAAGGCTGAAGCAGAGATAAATATAGCTGTGACGACGCAGATACACCAGCTAACTGTGCAGAGAATCCAGCCCTCAGACAATTTCCAGCCCACGAAAAAGCGGTCATCAGTATCGAACAGGTATGACTATACGGAATTAGCCAAGGAGCGCTCGACTCCACGGAGAGATACATACCACAATAGCCATAGCTGCGCACTGGAGAATGCCAACCAGCATCAGCATGAAGCTTAATACCTTCCAGCCCGTCTCCCTCTTCTGCTTCCCACCCGTGATGAGCACACAGAACGCCACCAGTGTAACCAGTTCGAAGACAGCGGCGCTTGACATCATGAATCCCACGCTCTTCCACATGGAACAGAAATACCGATCCGTGCCATGGCAATCATCATATTGTGGGAAATGTTGGCAACTGCCATCACCCACCGACGAGCAGCTCCTATGCAAACCCAGAGTCTTTGTGAATTTGCCTGTAGGCGAGTCGATCTCGTAGCTTAGCCAGTTCGGGATGAAGATCGAGGCAAAGGTCATGGCGGTTGCTGGGGAGAATCATCAGTATTACTTTGGTGAGGTGGAGAGGGGAAGCATGGGGTGGCGAATGGGGTGAATCGACGTACCAGCGACGAATGCGACCAGCGCGGTGGAATAGACTGCAACTCTTGTCATCTTGACCGCCTGACTTGTCTTTGTTTCAAGCTTTGGTATGTGCCAGTCTCCGGAAAAAAAGAAATTATTAATTGTGTTTCTTCGACGAAGTGCGCGGCGATATATAGAGGACCTTGTGTTTTGGCGAGGGGGCGAGCTTGCTTTATTATTTAAGCCGCTGCCTGGGCGCTGCAGAGAGCCGTATGGGGTAGATTGGTTAGATTACGACATGACCGCGCGGGCAAAAAATGACGCAAAAACGCGGTGAGCAGAGATGCAAAGAGAATGTCGTGCAGAAAGCCCAATCGTGATGAGAACCGCAAAACAAAGCGGCGTTGAGGCATATTTCTCCTCATCTGTTGATGAGATTCTGAAAATGGCTCAATTGCTCAACGGCCTGAGATCCCGGCGGTGGCGTCCGGGGATGCATATGCAGTGCAAACCCCCAATCGGTGTTCACGAGGCACATCCTCCAGTTACAAGATAACAATCTGAGTCTGCATTGGGCCTTCTTATTGGTTTGTCAATTCGTTGTGTTTAGATTTCGCTATCTGATCTGCCTCTCGTATCTCTAACGGGGTATCATCTGGCAAATCGTGCAGTCACCATAAAACGCTCGTACCATGATGGATGGGTGAAACCAGAATATCCAAGCCAGGGCCGGTATTTCAAAGCGGTTCATCCTCCCCAGTCTATCCTAGAGCTTTTCCACATCTAAACCCAGATCCAGGATGAGGATATCCACCCCCTCTAGGGCGTCGAGTCCTTAGAGGAGCATTGACCCCCCTAAACCCCTCGCTTACTGACTGCCGCTATCATCACTCTCATCGCTCTCCTCTTCAGAACTAGTCTCTTCCTGCTCGTCCTCAGAGGAAGACTCCGACTCTGATGAGCTGCTGGAAGAACTAGAAGAAGTGTCCTCAGGGCGCTTAGCGTCCGTGTCCGATTCCGAATCGTCTGAATCCGAACTGCTATCGTCTGAGGAACTACTCTCGTCCGAAGAACTGGTATCCGAAACCTCAGTCAAGGTGCGCTGCTTTCGTCTCCTGGCGACCTTCTGCGTCGAGCCGTCGTTCATTCGGAGTCGCTTCTGGCTGTCGTTATCGCCAGCGACTTCTTCAGGGTAGGTCAGTCCGCTGGTGCTTGGGGTTGCCCGTGCTTCTGCCTCGGCGGGAGAGGCTCCTGCTCCTAGCTCAGCAAGTATCTGCTCCGCCCTGGTTCTCTTCGCTACTCGTTCCTTCATTGCATAATCTGATAAACCCAGCAGAAGCCCCTCTTCATAGCCCATCTTGGACGAAGCATCGATCTGAGTCATGGTCGCAATATACTCCTTGCAGCAGTTTTCGTACTCTTGCTGTCTCTTCTCTTGGTCTTTCTGCTGGCGCTCCTTCTTCTCCTCTGGAGTCTCTGTATTGCGAGATCCTCTAGAATCCATATCGGGAAATCCAGCAGCTCCCTCTTCTTGATCTTTGACTTTGATTGACAGAGCTGTGTCTCGTAATCTGGTTCTAACTCCGCCCTGTAGACCCCTAATGTATGCGTAAACAAGATGTATGTGATCTGACGGTATGATGTTGAGGTCGAAGATGTGTTTGAGAAGGTGGTTTTGGTGGTTCTTGTTGAATTTCCAATTGGCTCGATCTTCGTGATACTGTCTGAGATATGCCAGAAATGGGCGGGGAGGGGTTGCTGTAGGCTTGACAATCTTTGACTGCTTTGATTTCTTCTTGGGGGTATCCTTAGTCTCTGCCGTCTCTGCTTTTGGCTTCTTGACCCGCTTTACTCGTCTCTCTTTTTCATCAATTTCCGTATTAAATTGTTCTTCGACTTTAGGCGGTTCTGGTGTAGCAAAAGCTTGACCCGATGTGCTGAACTGGAAAGTAGGATCCCGTGATTTCTGCTCTGTAACCCAAGCATTGAATAGCTGTTTGATGCTGTCTCCGTCCTCAACCTTTGTCTCTGGCGTGAACGTAACAGACTTCTTCCTGGTGAGTTTAGGAGTAATTGGTTCAGCAGAGGGCTCCGTATGTTTCCTCTTCTTCACTTTCTTAGCTGGCAATGTATCTTCAGACTCATTCTTCCTCTTGGTGATAGGAGTCCCAGAGGCTGTATTAGAGGTGGAAGTGGCAGAAGGCATGGTGAATTAAATGTCTCCAGGCTGGTAAAATACCTACACACGAGAGATATAGATGTTATATCCCCAGGCAGATGTTAACCCAGTGTTTGCGTTGCTCTCGTGCGCTAAGTTGACTTTTTTCGATTTTTATCTTATCGAAGATTGTGTACAGTCCATTTTTGGCGAAAATATTGACCGTTGCACGAACATACCTTTTCGTTTGCCGTAGCGAGTTCCAGGCACAAGCGCGTCGTCAACTTGAAGCTTCGAGCTCACAGCTTTCTGTCGACCCTGTCTGCAACACCTTACACACCTCTCTGATATTCCGTCCTCCGCCCTCCATCTTTCCTTACACCCCATCCCCTCCAGTTGAACAAGCAAGAAGCAAACCAGACTATCCTCGCCACTCACGATGTCGGGTAAGTCGACCCTCTTGGGAGCTCCAACAACCATATGGACCACAGCTGATCAGAATCCTTGAAAAGGCAGCGCAGGTTACGACAGACATATCACCATCTTCTCAGATTCGGGAAGGTTATACCAAGTTGGTGCGCAAATACACCCGCGCTCACAGGCCATGAGCTTCTATGTGGTCTTAAGCCTAGAGCCTCATGGTCTTTCGTCATGGGAACGACTATAGCTGACAGCTTATATACAAACAGAGTATGCCTTCAAAGCTATTACTGCTGCGAATATCATGTCAGTTGGGGTGAAAGGAAAGGACTGTGCTGTCGTGTTATCACAAAAGAAGGTCCCAGTAAGACATCACCAATTGTGCCTCTGTTTCAAGAACGCTGCTAAGACACTGATTCGACATAGGACAAGCTCATCGATCCATCATCCGTTTCCCACATCTTCCAACTGTCGCCTTCCGTAGGCTGTGTTATGACAGGCTCCATTGCAGATGCCAGAGCATTTGCCCAGAGAGCTATTGGCGAAGCCGCTGAGTTCAGATACAAGTTTGGATACGAGATGCCCTGTGATGCGCTGGCCAAGAGAATTGCCAATATCAGTCAGGTCTACACCCAAAGAGTAAGCTTGAATCAGTCTGGTTGATGCTCAATCTCTCTCGGTACTGACGATCCACAGGCTTACATGCGACCGTACGGTGTTGCCACCACATTGATATCCCTGGACTCCGAGTTTGGACCTCAACTTTACAAGTGTGATCCAGCGGGATACTATACGGGGTATAAGGCTACGGCTTCAGGTCCCAAGCAGCAGGAGGCGTTCAATCATCTGGAGAAGAAGCTCAAGAACAAGGACTGTGCAGATGGCACCTGGGAGGATGTAGTGGAGCTTGGCATTACCACATTGAGCACAGTTCTCAGCGTGGATTTCAAGAAGGGCGAATTAGAGATCGCGGTCGTGGGTGGTCCGAGAACGGATGGGAAGGAGGGGACCGACCCTGGGTTTAGGATTTTGACGGAGGACGAGATCGACGAGAGACTGCAAGCGATAGCAGAGAAGGACTGATTTCGTTCAAGATGGGCATGATATCGAGGAGAGATGATCAGCATTCGGAGTCACCGACGAGCGGCGGTTCCCACGAAATACTCTGGAGTGTATGAGGATAGGAAGGGTCGGCGTAGAGAGTTGTTAATATTGTGACATTAGATTCGAATTGCCACAACGGTCAGAAATTCTACACAGCCCTGATGTGGCGCGCCCTGAGATTTCCAAGGTGGGACCAAGCAGGAGGGGCCAGCCTTACACGTAAGTTACACAGGAGAAGAACTTGACTTGATACTAGGTACGCAGGGGCAGAAGTGACAGAAAAGACTGGCAAGCCGGAATAGGGCAATGCACAATGCACAATCACAGAGACGCGCTGGAGATGCGACGGACCGTAGCTTTTGCTGTGGCGCAGTCGAGGGCACTTTACCGCAACCAGCCATCATCCCCGTCGTCAGATATTCAGCTGTGCCTAGCGGCGGGAACGCCATATGTATGTCGGACTGTCCCTCTCCCTCTGTCTTTCGTTCTCCCGGACTACTCGCGATATGCCTCCAATTGGTCCCAGCACAGCTAGCCAGCCCACAGCTGCCCCCTTTCACTGTGGTTCCGCAGTGGTCTTCGGGTTCCCTCGTGCCAAGTGTCGCTCAACGGGCCTACGCCAGGGGTCTCCACGCACGGTGGCTTGCGCAAGGAACGCTGAAGCGAAGGCCCCTCAAAAACCTGTGCGACTAAGAGGCTCTCCCGCCCTTTACATATCCTGAAGATGCAAGTTTCCTTTTTACCTCCCAGCTCGGTAGGGTTTGTAGTTTTAAGCTCGCCCACGGTTGATCCAAAATAGGATTCTCCTGTGGGGCAACACTGGCATTTCTCATCGTGAAGCGGCTCCAATACCCTCTAGTGGTGGGTATCTGATGGATGTGGAGTAGCAGCCGCACAAATGGGCCCCCTATGACGGAGAATTATTGAACGTGGAGGATGACAATGGTAAATTTTTTGAAAGTTCATAAACCTCCCGGATGCTTCCCTTTTTTGAAATATCTTCAACGGTCTCTTCTCTCTAGTCAATTCATTCACTCATTACTTTTCATTCCGGCACCTGCTTCTCATCGTCTTTTTCTCCCTAAGATCAAAGCCAACCACTCATTCCAATGGCAGACGGACGTGAGTCTTACTATTCCTATTCCTATCTTTCTCTTATACTCCCTCTTTCCTGTCCTTGTTTTGCGCTATCAAATGAGTGAGTGCCTGATCCGCGTGACAGTTAATGAACAGCGGGCTGCGCGGGTCGCAGAGCTGCTCTCGGATTTCCGGGTTCTCCAGCATTACATTGCCGCGGCTCCAGTAGATCCTCAAGATCAGGACGACTACTACGCAGAAGGCTGGGTCGCCCTACGACAATGTTATACCGATGGCCAACATGTCTTGAACTCCGCCGCCGAGACTCGAGTCCCAAGAGCGCGAGGCGGCCCCGAGGAGCAAGCAAAAGCCGAGCTGCAGCAGTACGTATAGAGCAGATCTTGAGCTTTGTAACCAATGTTAAGTGGTGATTAGGGTCCTGCCCGATGCTTACGCGCGCCGCCATGAAGCTCAGAAGATCTACCTCCGTCAAGCCGCAGCGCAGCGATGGATTGACTGGAGAGATCAGATTTTGCAAGGCCAGAGGCCCCATGCAGGACATTCTGAGCAACTAGCGGCCTGTGATGCGCAATTGGAAGCTGTAAGTAGTGTTGAAGACCCGGGTCCCAGTTGGGATTCCAGGTTCCTTTCAAGGTCATCGGATCTAATTGAAAGCAGGAACTCGCAGCCATCACAGACGACTCGGTTTACGCTGATATGAGGAATTCGGACTATCAGATGGGGCGCTGGACGCTCGAGGATCCGAGCTTACGACAAATCCAGCAATGGATCAGAGCCAGGCGCTGATTGATTCAGCGTCTGGATTAATGGGATCAAGAGGATACGACTGATGAGAAAAGTTAAATGTAGGTATTGCATTGCAAGGAGCAAGGGAAAAGCATGGATGGTATTGGATCATACCCGGGAGTATCAGGGGCACACTCGGTTACATTCTTCTGCCTGTCCTAGCGACTGGGCGCATTACTTTTTCTTTTCTGTTATGGGAGGGACATTGCCAGGTGCATTTGTCTCTCATAATAATTCTATGTTTATCTTCGTCTGTCTACTAGCATTAATGGCATAGAAGATGGAATAAGATACACAGTGTGTTTGAAACGATCTCCAGTTCAGCCAGACTTGCTGTGAACACATAACGCTATCCCACACAATGACAATGTCATTCCAATCCAAGTATCTACAACGGTCAGTCCGATCCTCAAGAATTCTGAGTAGGGAGAGCTTCTTACCTCTACTAATAACTTTCCTCTCAACCCACCATTCCCCAATGACAGTGAAGAGAAATGCCATCGAGTTAGTAATCGGAACCGTCAAGCTCAGTTCTGAGACCCGCATTAGCAAGCGGCTCTTCCCAGCGCAGCCGCGCATGCCCTCCAAATCTCAGATCCACAATCCCGGCGCCGTCTTGGGAATAAAAGCTACGCAAGCTAGATGCAAAAAAAAAAAAAGAAAAAAGCAATAGCAAAAAGAAAACCAACGAAACTCACCGGCTTTCCCGATCAGCAAAAAGAACCAAATGCTGCCAGTCAGGTTGATGACCAGCGGCACGGCATACCTCGGATTCCTCAAGAGATCGACGACGCCAAAGAAGGCCCCGTAAAGCTTACTCTTCAGCCAGCTCCCCTTCACTGAGGGGGTGTCCAGTATCGGGTGCGGCGGTGGTTTGTGCGTGCGTGCCGCGGCGCGCATGAAGGGCGTTGTGAAGCCCCATGCCAGACCGATGAGGAGGAAGCCGAGCACGTAGCGGATGACGGAGGGCGCCGGCTCTTCGGCGGGTGCAGCAGAGTCCATGATAGATGCCGGTTCTAGGAGGAGAGGGTGATTGAGATATGGTCCTGGAGTTGAGTCTCAGAGTTGAGTCTTGGAGCTGCAGTTGGCAGTTGGAGTTGGAGTTGGACTTGGAAGAGAAGCGTCCTCACGTGCGTGACGCGGCAGCGGAGAGGGCGGCTCGGGCCTCTTTATGTATCACGTGACTATAGTCACATGCAATACCTTAGCTATATGTAAGGTACCGGATAGGGGTTTAGGGGCTCTTGCAAATCTACTTCAGCTTGATTGGTCTCTTCTTTACGACGTTCTCCCTTAAAGGGCCAGTTCTCTCTCTTGAAAACCATTCGACCATTTACGGTGAATCGTGGTACGGCCCCTGAAGCCAGCAGTGACCAGCCCCACAGGAGATCGAACACCAGCCACACTAATAAACTGGGGACGATAGCCGAGGTGATCCTGATTAGGGCTAGCGCATCTAATTTTAACCCACCAGCCTCCCTCCATCTTTTCATCGTAATCGTAAATCGGCTAATCGTAAATCCGGCCGTGACGTGCCCGCCGTGGGGTGGAAATGCCAAGTTGATGCCAAACGGAGCATTCGAGGTGGAGAGGAAAAAGAAAAGAAATCAAGGGTCTCCTTGCGTTGTCATCATTTGATTGAGCTGGATAAGCAAACAATATCGGGTATATGCTGCGTACGCGTGCTGAGGACGTTGTTTGCGCGTTCTTGGCACGCCCGCTCTACGCGAAGACTCCAGCCTCTTCAGTTACGAGTCGTATGTTGTGTAAATAAACCTTCAGCCACCATTTTGGAAACTTATCGTTGCGTTTCCTCCTTCATCCACTCTCTGCTCTCTCTTTACTCTCTCTTCTCCACTCTTCACTTTCTTTTGCATGCTCTCGATGATGTGTTAGCTGCTATCCTTGAACATTTCAACTCAACCCTCACGGCTTCGCCAATGCGCATTGAGCGCTTCGACGTCCAACAACAGATCACGTCACCCCCAAGCTCCTACCACAACAACAAAGCCTTTATGACCTTGCGGAACAATGGCGACAAAGGTCAAGCTCAATGGCTTCCATGGGGTGCATGCGGCTGGGATTTACTCCGACATGACCGTTGATGGTCCCGAAATTGGAACACTGGTGGTTATTGTTGATCGCGCAAAGAACCTGCCCAACAGGAAGACAATTGGGAAGCAGGATCCATATTGCGCTGCTAGGCTGGGCAAGGAAGCAAAAAAGACGGAAACCGATCGCAGAGGAGGGCAAACCCCAAGATGGTAAGAGAATTGCGGCCAGGTAATTGCTCGCGCCGGTCGCTAACGGGCTTCCCAGGGATCAAGAGCTACGATTCACAGTACACGACTCGCCGGATTACTACCAGTTGAAGGTGTCGGTGTTTAACGATGATAAGAAAACCGAGATAATTGGAGAGACTTGGGTCAATCTGCGCGAGGTCATCGTCCCAGGCGGGGGACAGAATGACCTGTGGCATAACCTGAATTGCAAAGGCAAATACGCCGGGGAGATCAGAATCGAAATCACGTACTACGACACTCGGCCAAAGCAGGAGAAGCCTGAAAAGGTAAAGCAGGCCAGTGCGAATGCTATGGAAGCTGGACATAGGGATAGTCTCAGGGGTCCCAGACAACCCAAACCTAGCATCAAGCGGAGGCCTTTGCCATCAGATCCAGTTACTGGTGCTCCGCCACCTGAACCGGTCGAGCAGACACCACAGCGATCCTATCAACAACCTAATTCAATCCCTGAGCAGTCACCACAACGATCCTATCAGCAGTCTACCGCTATCCCTGAGCATGTCCAAACACCACCACGAGGATACCAGCCGCCAGGCTACGGACCCAATCAGTCTCCTCTACAGAGTATAGAGTACAGCACACCACCACAACGTATTCCTCAACCGCAGGGTTATGGAAGTAATCAGAACATGAGTGGATATGGGACATCTCCCGGAATGCTTGGGGTCTCCCCAACTGCACAGGAATTGCCTGATGATGGATTCGAAGTTTACGGCCATCCCCCTAGGGATGACTACACGCAAGCACATGGAATGATCGGTTACGGCGGCGAGGAAGAAAGCGTGGATCCACGCTACAGGTACGACACCAGCCAGCCCCCGTACGAGGTGCCAGAACCAGAGGAGTTTATTGCTCCACCAAGCCCTGAAGGGCCGCCGCCGCCTCCTCCAGCTCATCGAAGTAGAAATGCGATCCAGCATGTTAGTTCCACACCTGCCATGACCTCCCATGCCAGCTACGATTTCCCCTCGGATCCGAGACCCCAAAATCAATACGAAACACCGCCACGCGACATGCATCGTCAATCGATGCCTACATACTCACGTCCTGATCTCTATCAAGCCTACAGTCCTTCAGCCAACGATCAATTTCGACAGGCTGCTGATGGATATGGCTATGATCAACCACAACCTCGACATCACTCATCATATAATAGTAATTATGGGTCAATGCAGCCCACGGTTGAAGATGCACCTCCAACCCCAGCACCTGGCAGTTACTCGGGACATCGTGACATTGGATCACGTGCTCCGCAATATGATTTAGTAAGATACGATCCTGCTGCATCTCCTACGCCTCTTAATCTGAGTCGACGTGGAAGTGCTGCACCTGGAAGTAATGGCGTTGCGGCCGGTCAGAGTGCCCAATACTCTGGCAATTCGAACGGATACGGATCCAATTCATCATTCAGAGACCCTATATCCTCGGTTTCGCCGCAAGCCTCTTATAATCCGCTTCCGCAACAAAACCAGATGCAGAGAAGACAATCCGAGGATCGAATAGGCAGGTCCTCAGACGCCTACAGCCTACCCCAAATACCTCCAACGCTCGTACCCGGGATGGATCCTGCTATCGCGCAAGAGATCTCTGATAGGATATACGCAGAGAAGAGAGCAAGTCAAGCGCTTGTGAGTTCTCCACGTGGTAGATATGACTCGCCACAGTATCAACAATCTCGGCCTCACCCTCTCTCATACCATGAAGCCACAGCGCCTCCTGCGGCCCCTGCGCCAGCATACGACGATCATCAAAGCCGCTATGGAGCTGGATCAACCGCACCGCTTGTCAAACCTCGAGCGATTTCTCCAGATCCTCGGACCCCCGCTCGGAAATCTGTCAGTCCATCTCCAGGGCCTGCCCCGAATGAGAGAAGACTATCTGGCGTTCCATTTGGCCCCGATTCATACAACGCCCTGAATCCAGCTCTGGCTGATTCAGCACCATCCCCCTCACTCAGCGGGAGATATGACTCCAAACAGGTGGATCAGGATGAGAAAATCATTACTTACGACGGCAGAGAAATCGATCCTAGTGATCATATCCCAGAATCGAACTATGCACCGCTTCATGAAACAAAGGGGCCAAAATATGCTTCTCAACTACCAGATCGCAACTATCGACCTCCGCCTAGCTCAACAACAGGGCGTAAACAACTTAGACTGGCTGGACGACCCCACTCGATGTCTGCGTCCTCGCCTATCTATATGAACAACAATCCACCAGATCCCACGACCCCGACCGCTCGTAATCGTTTGCAAAAGAAATCGAACCGGATGTCGGCCCAACCAGCCTCGTACTCAAGTCCTTTGGCGCCTATCACGCCTTATCAAGACAACACATACGCCCCCGGAAGTCTCCCGAGGCAAAATCCAGGCGAGTACTCAAACGAGAATTACGCACCACAGAGTTACGGGAGCAGCCCCGGATACCGTGGTTCTCCTGGGGGGCCTCCTCCCCCTGCAAAAGTCCCTATTGGCTCGTATACGCAACCTCCGCAGGCGAATGGTGGCGATCCATGGGCACTATTGGAGGAGATCAAGAATATCGATCTGGGCACAGGGCGGGCGAGACGGAGAGGATAACGAACGCGTCATGGTTTTAACGTTGAACGTTTTCTTTTTTTACATTCTGCATTTTCTATCTATCCTGCTTTGCTTCGAGGGCTGTGGCTGTGGGTTATATACGGAACCTGTGGACGGTGGATGGGGAATACAGGCCTCCGATTGAATATCAAGGAGATGTGGTTTTGGCGTTTGATATGGTTGGATGGGTGGATGGGTGGTTGGACACAAGGGGGGAAGGAAAACCAAGAGTATGCCCCGTAGGGGCCTGTATGTAGTTATAGATTCAGAGACGAATGCAATGGCTATTCATCTGTTATTCAATCTTGATCGCTGGTTTCTGTGAATTGGGTTTGAGAGGGAGGTTGGATATAAAGCAATGAAGGGTTCGACACAGCTGCTTGGAGAGATGATTTGATGATAACAGGCACTTTATGCTAGAGGACAGTACTATAACGTATAGCAATATGTAACAAGGCTACTCGAATAACTAGGTATCTCTTGTACTTTGAGGGACGAAGATATCGCTCACACACTATCCAAACCACCACACATCACGCTTTTCTAACCGCAACCTCCTGAATACTAAAAAAGAAAAGAGAGAAAGTATTTACTGTATACAAACACAAACAGCGCCCATCTTAATAAGGCATATTCAAAAGGCTAAGGAATAATGGTATAGCTTTCACGTAAGGTAGTCTTATAGACAATAGCCACAGGACAAAAATATAGCTTCTTGCAAACAACAAAAAGGATGGAAAGAGATGCAAAAAAAAGAAAACATACAACAGTAGGGATTCGCTGATCGTCACCGACTCAACTACTAGTCTACCGATCTGAAGCTTGAGTATGCCAGAGCGGACGGGATGGCCTGTTGTCCTCAGTCTGTGGTCGTATGTGACAGAGTTTACCCTATTTGAATGGATATTGACGGGATTGTGGTAGTAAGAGAAATAAAAATAAAAGCAAAAAAAAAAGCAAAAATAGACATACAACAGCAGGTATTCGCTGGTGGTCACCCACCCAACTACTAATCTGCCGATCTAAGGCTTATGTATGGCAGAGCGGACGGGATGCCCAGTTTTCCTTAGTCTGTGGTCGTATGTGACAGTTTTCCTCTTATTTGAACTGATATCAATCGGTTGAGATATCGTAAGAAACAAAGTTGCAAGCACTTGCAAGCAAGCTTCTCGTTTTGCGGAAGGGTGTTGGACCGGAATCAAGGCAATAAAGATTCCAGACAGTAAAGATTTCCTGTGTCTTCTAACTTCACGAGGATACTCTGCAGTTCTTTGGATTTCGATGTAAGGAAGTGGAAACTTCACTGGTTCATTACACAGCAAGCAAAGATGGGCTTCCAATAAAGCAACTCCCTAGAAGACTTTCAATAGTGGATAGCAATTTGAGTATTTTGAATGCAAACATAGAAAAGATTCCTTTCATCTCTCGGAAGTAGAGTAGCAAAGCTCGTTGGGTGAATATGGCTCATTCAGCGATGTCTGAGACGAGGAACCTCTTTCCTTTACACCACAACCGCAGGCAAGCGGTAGTCCCTTAGTCTTCTCCGTAGCCTTGCTGCAGACACTCTTCATTCTGCCCCTCCATTATAAGACTGGACATTGGCGCCACTGCCCGCGGAAACCTCGAGATCCCGTCCTCTGTCGCCGGTAGAACCTGGATGATTTGGAGGGCTCTTCGAATTTCGACACTCTGTGGTAGAAAATTGATTACTATCCGAGTGTACGTGGGGAATGTCAAGGAAGTGAATGTCAATGGAGTCAAGGGAGTCAAAAGAGGGCCATAGTTGAGTTTGTTTGGAACTTTGGAGTAAGGCCAAGGTATTCCATGGTGCATATCAAAAGTCCTGATTCTTACATAATATCCGCAAGGCTGTACCTGGATCTGCGGTTAAGGTACCTAAGGTAAGTGCAAAACTCCCCGGTTAGCCTACGCCCTAACTACAATTTGCCTAACCTAGCCTCGTACCTACCTACCTTATATTGTCGAATAACCTCAGCCCCTTCTCAATGCCTCTTTCAACGACAACGAGTGGCCGTCACTTCAGTTGCATTGCTCATAGTAAGTCATAGCCAACACTATCAAATATGAATTGCTGATTTCAGCGCTCCTGCATCTCCGGCAGGACCGAGGGGTTGTCCCCAAGCAAACGAGCGTCCGTCACCCAGAATAATCAAACCGAACATCACAGAGAACGATACGTAGGGGAAGCTTCGGGCTGCGAGACTTTGGGACAGCAAAAACGAAGATGGCTATTGAGCCCCATACTTTCGATCCGGACGGCGATGTACTCCTTCTTCTTTCAAAACCTCCTCCACAAAAAGCGCAAAACGGGGCAAGGGATTCTGATGATGATGCCAGGATTGCTAAGATTCCTAAGAAGGAAGCAGCACACACGAATGAAACATTGGAGGTAATTGCAGATGGCGACCAGGATGTCGCAGCGTCAGACAACACGACTGTGGTAACCAAACCTGTAATTGAAAAGGAGCCATGCATCGATATTCATTTGCTTGCTTCCTCAAGGCACTTGATGCTAGCATCACCAGTATTCAAAGCCATGTTAAAGAACGGAAATTTTAAGGAAGGCCAGGCACTTCAGTCCACAGGAAGGGTCGAGATACCACTTCCTGATGATGATGCACCCACACTCATTCTCTTGTTGAATATTATACATGGGAGGACTCGCAGAGTACCGAGTAATGTGGATCTATCACAACTGGCCAAAGTTGCATTTATGACCGACAAGTATCAAATGTACGAAGCCGTTGAACTGTATACGGATTTTTGGTTTGACAAATTGTTGCCAAGCCTTCCTGAAGTCTACAACGACGACACTGTGACGGAGGTAATGGCATGGCTTGGGATTACCTATGCGTTAGGACATGAGGATCAATTTAAACATATCACAAAGTTGTTGCAGCGCTATGGAGACGACAGAATAGAAGATAACATGGAAGGCATTCCCGTCTCACAATCAGTTATTGGTAAAATGCCCCTAGCCTCACCCCTATTCCGAGTTAACCGATCCTCAGATGCTCTTAAATCGCAACGTATTAAAGCACTATCTGCGATCTATGCTTCTATCGACCAGAGCATTAAATTGTATCAAGGGCCTCAGCTTCGCTGCCAGTATTGCCACTGGCAGTCGAGGTCAAGGTGCGATTCGTTGGCGCTAGGCTCACTCATGAAGAACTCAATATCGGCAAAAATTTGGCCACCACCAAGTCCACCTTACGAAGGAGTTCGAATTGGGGACCTCGTAGACACGATCTCGCACCTGCAAATCATGTCATCGTGCGAGATAAATAAGCGGTCAGCCGCTAGAGATATGGAAAAGTCGATAAAAACGGAATCCAACTTGATTGCCGACACGCTTGGTCTTGATCTTAACGAATTTATGGTCTTAGTGGAGGATGGAAAGGAGATGGAGAAGGAGATAAAGTGAAGTGTGCCATGGTTTAGGAGAAATGTATAATAAAACGACATATAACCTGCTGAAAGGCAAGCAGCAAAAGGTCTAGTGGAATTTAATTCTTATATGTACCGATAGATAGACTACTACTATCAGAAAATGAATAGGATACTCAGCAAGCCACTAATCTCATGTCCAAGAGTGACCCATCAGTGCCTCATCTCAACAAGCATTCTCGAGATACGGCCACTCTAGCTATGAACAATAAATATCACGATATTTCAAAAATCCCTCCCGATAGATCTGGCGCGCGAATGATCTTATTCTAATTCTTAAAAGACCATTTAGATTTCTACTCTCTACTATTCATACCCATATAAAATAAAATTTCTTCCATCTCACCTCTTCTAGATCCCGCCTATATTCATTAGTATCTAAATCCCTTAACCTCAACACCCCCCCCTTCTCCTTCAAAGCCTCGAAGTTTCACCTTCAATTCCTGATCAAGATCCCATCTCCATACTCACGAAACATCCCCAACACCCCCCCCCCCAACCCCCCAAAAAAAAACCTCAGTAGATTTCACCCCTTCCTCCTCCAGAGTTTTAGATATATTTAGCTAGCTAGTATTTATTACAAGATGGCGGAAGAAGGATCACTCGTTAACCAGGTATTTATGTTTGTATACCTAGATAAAGTAGGATAAGTTTATTATTGTTATTATTATAGTGAAATGATATGGATTAACTAGGTAAGCTAAATAAGGTAAGGGATGGTAAGGTAGGTAGGTAGGTAGGTAGGTATGTGTTCATGGAATCGTAGGGTTATTTACCTAGTGAACTGTTGTTTTGTATAAGGGGTTTGGGGGAATATGGATATGGATATTGATATGGATATATGTAGATATTATTATGATGGTTGATTAGTTGATTAGTTGAGTAGATATGAGATTAAGTACGGTGAGAGAGTACCTAGGTAGGTAAGGGTAGGAGCTTGGGATTCTCATGTAAGACATTATATTATATTAATTTATCATATGTATGGCTGCTGTTTCTTCCTAAAGCTAGCTTTTGCTTGTGGGTGTTTGATTTCAGGCGTGTCCCTTCCTCCTTCTTCTTGCTGAGTGGCCTGCCTGCCTGTCTTGGGGCCTATCTAGTCTCGGACCCGAACTTCTTTCTTCTCGTTTGATGGTGGTGTCAAGAATGGGTGTTGATGAGTGGTGTGCCCTTTCTTATTAATAGACCTTCGTGTGGTTTTGTTTGGGCTCTGCGTGGACTTTTGAGACTTTTGATCTCCCCGAGAGAGTTGTCTGATCCATCTAAAGACCACCAACATATCCCCTCTCCACACCCCCCCAGCCAGTAAATCTTCCACCTCTTTATCTTCCACCTCTTAATCATAGCTCACTCACTTAATCTCCCCTCCCTTCACGAATTCGTATGTCCCATCGTATCTCCCGCGCCGCGCTGCGGCTGCCCAACCACACGACTCGCCTGCCCCCCCGCCCTCTCACCGTCCAAGCGCACATCCTCGAACGGGATCTCGCTCAACGGCATCTTGCCATCCGCGACCATGCCCTCCTCCTCATCTGGCATGCCGCCCGCTAACCTGTGATGCTGCGCCGGGACCACCTCTTCGTATCGCGGGGGTGCATCGCCCGGCTGCGGCGCCGTCGCCATCAAGGGATTGCCTTCCAACGACGACGACGACGTATAGTGCAGAGGATGCAATGGGACGGCCGCGGGGGGATCGTGCAGTCGCTGGTGCTGCAGCCGCGCGCGCCGCCGCCGGTGGTGGTAGTACCATAAGACGAAGAGGAGGACGAGCACGCTGAAGAGCACGGCGCATGCGATTATGGCGTGGTGCCGGCTGAACCCGAGATGGGTCCAGGAACTGGAGCTGCTGGGCGGGTCTTCTGGGGAGGGGGGCGAAGCTTCGTTGTTCGTGGCGGGGAATGAGGAGGATTCCATGGCAGTTCAATTCAGGTGGAATGTCAAGATTTGGTTCGAGGGTGGGAGAGAGAGAGAGAGAGAGAGGATTATTTATTGCAAGCAATGGTTAGGAAAGGAAAGGAGAGAAAAGAAGCTCAACAGGAATTAGGAATTATGTAGATGGACATTCCCGCGTCCGTGCTACGCTGTACGGCTGAGGGGGCGAGGCGCAGTCGAGAGCTGTCGTGTGCCTCTCTGATAGTACCGCAGCCACTTCATTTATTTCATTTCATTTCATTTCCGATGTTTCGTTTCCTCGTATTTGTCGAGCGGTGGGGAGGGGATTGTGGAGGAAAGAAACAAAAGGAAGAGAGAAATGCAAGAATACACCTTACCTTATCAAGTGTTATAAGGGTCTTCGGACGGTCGAATGGCTATCCAAATGTTTGACTATCCATGTAACCGGGCTTGCCAGAACACCATGACTTGACCATTTCTGATCATCTTGTTTTGTAGACAGTATAAGGACAGTTATTTAAGCGAGGATACTCATTCTGGATAAAATAGTACAAACCAGGCTTTTAGCTTTTATATCGACATGGGGCCCCAGATTCGCGTTCTCTTCCTCCATCTACCCGCTGTCAAATCCGCTCTCCCGTCCCTTTCGGAGCATTGACTTGGTTCCCCCGACTTACAGACAGATTGCGCGCTATTGTCACATGAGGGGAGTGGTCCCGCGCGACGATACCTCATTCATTCTATCATATATCACATTGTTCACGTCTACCCAGTGTTATATACACATCCGGACTTTCGCGGTATCTATCAAAGCACCCTCATTCAACCCATCACACGCCTCTCGCAGTCCCTCACCACTCGCTGTTTACATCTCATCCTTGGCATCAGCCTCGTCGATGGTCGCGCTCAGCGGTCCCTTCTTAACCATCAGAGACATGATCTCGTACAGCGCATCGGCTGCGGCCATGGTCGTGTGCTCGGCGTTGGTGTCGTAGGCCGGGGCCACCTCAACAACATCCGCAGCGATGATGTTCATGCCTTCCAGACCACGGATGATGGTGCGGAGCTCGCGAGTAGACCAGCCGCCAGTCTCGGGGGTACCGGTCGCAGGTGCGACTGTCATGCTTCATCAGTAAAACCGTACCGCGGATGAGAAGGGGAGAGGCAGCACTCACAGGCTGGGTCAAGAGTATCGATGTCGAGAGAGAGGTACACGGGCCGAGTGGTCCCCACGCGGTCTCGGATCTTCTTGATGATGCCGTCCAGGCCGATGGTGTCAACCTCGCGGGCCTCCACGATCTCGAAGCCACAGTATCCGTCGTTCTCGTAGTCGCTGGGCCCGCTCAGGGTGGTGCGGATACCGGCGTGGATGTTGGTGTCGTTGGCGAGCAGGCCTTCTTGCGCAGCGTGGTAGAAGTAGGTACCATGGTTGATGCTAGCCACTTGGCTAGGGGCTCCACCAAAGACCTTGGGCTTCCAGGTGTCGAGATGGGAGTCGAAGTGGATGACGGAGACAGGACCGTAAGCACGGTTGATGGAGCGGAGGAGGGGGAGGGTGATGGTGTGGTCTCCGCCGAGGGTGATCACTCGGGGAAGTGTCTTTCCGTTCTTTGCTGGGCCCTTCTTCTTGGCGTCGGTCGCTGGCGCGCGAGACAGGATGGAGTTGTGCCCCTCTTCAATCTGGTGGAGAGCCCATGTGTTGTCGTATCTGCGATCCCTATGTCAGAAGAGCCTCCTGATATGAATGTGAGTTGGGACGTACGAGGTGACTGGGATATCTCCGCAGTCGATGACGGTAGCCCAGCTGTTGAAGGGATTGGTGTCCAACGGGACGTTGTAACCTCCGCTAAAGCCAACCCTACGTGAGCCTGTGATTGCGGATTGGGTCATCAGCTTCTGTGCTGTGGGAACATACTATAAATTGAGACGGCGAGAACCTTGACGGATCCCTGAAGGACCGAAACGAGCGCCTGGTCGGTAGGAGGTTCCTGTGTCGAATGGAGCACCTGCAAATCATTGTTAGCTTCAGCTACGAGACACCTTGAGGGCTACCTTGGGGTTGTTATAAAGGCTTGGGGGACGCACCGATGAAAGCAATGTCATACTTCACGTCGTCCGAGGCCAAACATGGGAAGTATGGCAGACGACCGAAGGTCGAGATACCAGAGAAAACAGAGTCGGCCTGTTGATTGTCGGTCAGTGCAGATTCCCCGGGACGTTTCTTTAGTCTACCGACATACCTGAGTTCCGCCATCACCTGGAAGGGTATTGTACCACAAGGCCTTGTGAGGCCCGGCAATGGGCAACTGGTGTTCGTGGTCGCCGTGCGCAAGGGCACTGCCAGCCAAGAGGGCAACGGTGAGGATGTCGGCGAGCATGATTGCTAGTTGTGCGATTAGGCTGTTGAGAAAAGAAGAGGTGGAGGAAGGACGTCTTTATGAGGGGACGGTGCTGGCAAGACTTCACATTTCAAAAAGGATCGACTGTTACTGGCGTCAGTGGTGTGACTGCTGGCGGCAATGTTGCAGGCATATGAATGTGTAATGGAGTGGTAGTATCTTGATAACCTTATCCTGCTGGCTCCGGGGCAGTCCTGACAGCAGCCATTATAATTACCCTATCTGGCCGTCGACCTGCAATGCGGATTACTTGAGACGATTTCAAACGAAACGGCCGGCCACGGTCTCGCAACCGCTCATCCTTTTATGTCAAAGGTCCGGTAAGATATGACGGTTCCTGAGTCCAAAACTTGAAGAGGCGCTTTCGTCCTTGGGCACAAGATATGGGCCGGGGGTGGGACAGATAAAGAAGAAGGCGGGGATATTATTGGCATTATCAGTAAGTAAGGTTATTAGCATTGCATAGACGTACAAGAAAGAGGCCGTGATATGACAAGTAGTGAAGTGATGAATAATAATGGAGATTCATAGAAACCAGGAGGGCTAATTTGGAGGAGGCACATTTTGTTTTAGTCATGAGTGTGATAATGGGCATGCGTCCATGCTTGAAGAGCTATAACGTACGGGCAAGTGAACTGCATGCACATGTAATGGGGTTCAGGTAATCGACGATTCCACGGCCTGGATGCAGAAAGGCTGAGAGGTGAGGTAAAGTGAATTGATAAGAGCTTTATCGCCCGAGCGAGCTGGCGTTATGTAATCGTTCGGCTAGAAACAGTAGACCTTCGCCTATACTTCGGCTAGACTTCGGTTAGAGGTGACGGGTGGGCAGCACGTGGCTGATCCTGGCTAGCTTGGTTTAAGGTTAGCGTAATCAGAGATCGGGGAATTGGGGACGATTGATGCCTAATAAAAGGGAATAACAATATCAGGCATCAACAACAGTGTTTGCACGTGACTTTCATGTGTTCCCTCACCTCGACTTGCGTATCTGTCGATGGAGACAGAATTTCAGCATAGTAATATCCCGACATCTACAATCGAAGGACGTCTGTCTCCAGTGGAACATCTTAACAGCCACGTGATAGCCCTCTCTCAAAGGGGTCAAGCGTGACTCTCGCGCCTCTTGCCTCCAGCCCCTCTCCCCTCCCACCTCTCTCTCTTCCCATGAAAGTTCACACTGCAACGTGTGATTCGTTGATGCGCCCCATCAACCATCAACCACCGTCCGTATACGTTTCATGCCGCCGCTGCTACTTGAGGAGGTCCGGCACGCAGACCAAAGGGTCTCTTGCGCGCAACTCGCGCTCTTGGTGGCTGGCTGGCTGGAGCGAGTGCCACTGGTCCAGTGCCGCCAGCACCCCAAGGGCGACGGCTTGATCCGCGCTGGCCAATGAAGCGCCTCTCTCGATCCTCAACTCTCGATCCTCCAGTGTCGACTCTTGACCCCCCCGATTCTCGACTTTCACGCTCACTACTCCTACCAACGTGTCCTCTGCCCGTATCCTTATCCCGCCACACAACAATCTTCAGGGACTGGTCGCGTTCCTTGCGGCTCCGACGACGGCAAGAATCCCCAGCGACGGTCCGACTTGTCGCACAGGCTTCTTGCAGCCTTGGTTCAACACCTACTGCGCTCGTGCAGGCTTGCAGCTTCATCTCCCTGAAGGCTGAAGCTGTTGCTGCGAAACGTTCAGCCCCCCTCGTTTCTCCTATTTTCTCCTTCTTTCACCGCGATCCTCCTACACCCGTGCCATCTTGAGATAGAGTTAGAATCAGCGACGACCCGAGTATTACCTACCTGCCGATTTCCGTCAATGCAGACAACCGCATGATCTCTATGAAGAGTGACGATCTTGAAGCCGAACTTTGCTACCAGACGATCGTGATGACCCTGTATTAATACGATTCCCCCGATTCCACCTACATCGGCGTGAATGCTCCTCACCCAGGCGGACTGGTTAAGGATGCCGGCCGGAGAGCTGGGGGCCTCCTTCGAGTCTCCGAATGGAGTTCATATCATTGGCAACCCTTTATTCAAGAGACATAAGACGTTACCTCATCCTCGTGAAAACCGAGTTCAACATGCCCACATCTCCCTCCCTGCGACAGGGCCTCAGGATGTTACCATCAGTGCTGCAACTTCATCGCGGTCAAGTTCTGATACAAGCCCTCGCACTCTGAAACATTCATCGAGAAGGATCGGACCTCCCGTTTTGCCTCCAACTCCTCCCCCTCACTCCCACAAATCCTCGGCCCACTCTTCTGCTGCTCCTGCGCCCGTCTATGAAGTCGCCGGGAAAAGTCCTACGGCCATGGCTTCAGCGCCAGGCACGCCACCGAATCAGCGAAGCCCACCCACGCCGGATGTTACTCCCCCTCGAGCAATGCCGTTGACGTTTCGACCTCCACGGAGCGATCGATACCTCTCCTCGCAGTCGCGTTCCGACTCTTTCAGGACAGCCCGAGAAAACCCCTACTCTTCCGACGAGGATGGGGGCTCAACACTTCGTCCAGTTCTTCCTGTGACGAGACCAGCCGATGTAGAAGTTACACCGCCTCGATTGAGGAGTGAGAACCGTAAAGAAGTCGGGTTAGGACTGGGTCTTGAGTCTGATAATGAGGGAACAGCAACTCCGAAAGCAAGTACAGGCTCTCAACAGGAATTTCTTGTGTTTGATGGAGAATGGGGATCGGCTGAGGAGGAAACGAGCGAGGTTGAAAGGGAATGGGATGATAATCTCATGAGGAACGTGACGGTGCGGAAGAGGCCTACTCGGAAGCCTTATAGGTTTACCGATGGGGCTACCGATGAGGTTCTGGAAGATGATATCATTCCACCGACCAATGCTACAAAGGTTGTTCGTGGTCTTCCCTTACAGGAGAGAATTTCCAGGCACCGATCGGAAAGGGACGCGAAAAATCTCGGTGAACCAATGGTTTGGCCCTCAGCAGTTCCAGATTCCGATTCTCCTGCAACTCCAGACGTCAGGAGGTTTTCGGCTGCGTCGGGACGTTCTACATCTACTGTCATTGAGGCCATGGTTGTTGATACCGTTCCAGCGCAGAAGAAAACACTCCGGCGCAGTAAGAAGCTGCTGGGTCTCCGAGACCTAGGTGATCAGTCTGCGACAACTTCTACGACTTCAGTGATTTCGAGTGAGCCACGACGCCAACTATCTCACAAGAAATCAAAAACATCCGAAAAAGGACATCGGTGTTTGGCTTCTAATACAACTGTCAACTCCAGTGGCAAGTCCCGACGAGAGGTCATAAACAATGGAGGTATTCCCGTTGTGGTCATTCCAGATCGTCGTTCTTCTGCGAACGCGAAATCATCGAAACCACCATCTCTAAGATCTACAAGTAGCCGTCGTACAAAACGAACCGTTTCTCTCAGTTCAGCACCAGTATCTCAATCTTCGAAGTTCAACGAACCGGGATATCTCGATTCCCACCCGGTCAGAAGACGTACCATGTCTGAATCTGATGAGTCATACCGCTCTGTGCGTACCATTGACTTTCCGCCAAATATTCCTGCCAGACGATCATCCCTGTCAGCTCCAACGAGCCGCAATACGTCACGTGCAGGATCTTTGACCGCGGAGAGCTTGAAAGCCCACAACTTGATCCAGAATCAGGAAGCAGCAAAAGCTGAAATACTGCAAAGCCCCCAGTCTGAATCACAGGACGTTGGGCAGAGCACCAACCTAAACGTTGACCTTAACGGTGACCCGTTCTTTGGCAATCGTCTGTCTACGCAGGTGACTCCATTCTCCCAGTCGTCTCATGAAACCGCTGGCACCACTGCGGTAGTGTCCGAGGCGATGGCCGTCTCAATATATCCTCACCAAAACAAGTCAGTACTGGTTGTAGGACAACAAGGAGCACCTCAACCCTCGACTCCAGAGCCTGGAGCCGTTGATGGTTCGCAGCCTGAGATGGCCGGCAATCATGAGCCTACGACTGGCCCAGTTACACCCCCTCGACATTCCAACCCCATGGATGAAGTTGACTCTCCTCTGAGAAATCCTCGTGCACCACCAGTACCACCAGAGATCAAATTTATCCCCCCTACCCCAGCATCCGTCCCTCCCGGCCAAGACGAGGATCGCCAACTAGGATACGAACAAGAACCTGCTACCTCAGATAACAAGCCCAGACGTAGCCTCTCTCTGGTGCGACGTGCGTTCAGCAATCGCCGCAATTCCGAGCCTACCATACAGCCTTGGGAGGGCCTTCTCAAGCGTACCTTCTCTCTAAGTAGTCGCCACAAGGATCTGGTTGACACTTATCCACGGTCCTCCCCAAGGAATGTTAACCCATCCACACTGTATCCTTCAGTCTCAAGCCGTCCACCTGATAGTACTAAATTACATCCATTCTGGCGACCATCTCATTTCTGGGATGATCTGGAAGACTATGACGAAGGTAGCGATGAATTTCGAAATCCATACCCTATCATTGATAACAGACCGAAGCGTAGCTTGAGCGGCAAGCTCAAGCGAACTTTCGCAATCCTGCCAAGCAAGGAGGACTATGCGTATCCTTCTTACTCGCCGGATCGGCGTACCGTTCGAAGAACGCCCAGCGGGAATATGAGGGTTGTAAAGCACAGAAGCAATTCAAGTCTTAGGAGGGAAGCCAGCGTCAGACGAAGACATGGTGCTGGTGAATCTGGTGAGGAACCATTTGGCTACGGCTTTCCGTATGGCAATGGCGGGAGGAGTTACCATACAATTCCGGGCCTGGGCCTCAGAGTTGAATATGTAGGTTGGAGTGAGATGAAGAGACGGTTAAGTGAGCGGAAGAGAGAACAGAGAAGTGAGAAATTGAGGGCAATCATCAGCCCCCCAAGAGGTGTGCAAGATGGTATCAATGACGTCTTACGAAGGAGAGCCGAGGCTTGATACCCATTATCTCGGAAATGAAACGGAGTTTGGTTGGCGAGAGTCATGTCTTTACAGATCCAAGAATATGGATGGATCCATGGCTGTATTATCATCAAGGAGAGCTCCTCGGATGCAGCCGCACTTGTTTGCTTGCTTGCCCCGGTTGTTTTGCTTTCCACCTGTACTTTCGAACATTTGGCATGGCCCTCTCGAGCGGCGGATTGGACCTCTGCTCGGGGCTTTTACGAAGGTAATGACGCTGATGACATGAAGATACGACGACATGAAGGGAATAAGGGAATCCATCCTTGCTCGGGTTTCCAGGCAAGGGTTTGTGTTAAAAGGAATGAATGCATTATGATAGGTTATTAGAAGGCAATTGCAATGAATTAATTTGGGATGGCTCTAAACTCTGATGTCCGAATCTTACGTTGATTCACGTAGATTGAGAATGATTAAGTGAAGTGAAGTGAGTGAGGTCGTACCGTTAAGCTTATTCCCCAGCTCTGAAAAGGCGTCCCTGGGAGACCGAGGCGCTAAAATGCGGCCGCAACAATTTTGTCGGATTTCCCGCCCAGCAACACGCAGAGGCGAAGAAAAAACAAGAGCAAGAAACCACATCAAATCGCACTCATCGCCACCTCCCACCTCCCATCCTTTCCTCTCGATCCATCCTCAGGGAGAAAGCAAAAAGATGGCCCAAGGCACGATCAAAGTCAAGAAGCCCAGCGCAGCGACGACGGCTCGACGCCCCGCAGCGCTGGGGCCGAAGAAGGGAGCGCGCACGATCGCGCCGCGTAAGCAGACGCTGGTGAAGAATATGAAGATGGCTAAGGTTTGTTTTTTTTCCCTCTTTTTCTCTTTTTGTTTTTATGCTTGTTGTGGGTGGGTGGTGGTTTGGCAGGGTGTTTAGGAAGGGTGGTATTGAGGATTTTGGATTTTGGATTTTGAGGATGAGAGGCTAATGGACTCTTTTTTATTGATATAGAAACATTCAGCGGGTTTGACGGCGATGACGGAGAGAACGCTGGGGGCGAAAGCAGGACATTTGGAATTGTTGAAGGGAGGGAGGAAGAATAAAGATAAAGATGGGAAGGGGAAGGAGGTCGAGGTTAAGAAGGGGGGGAGTAAGAAGTTTGGTTGAGGGGCAGTCGGGGGAATATAATAATATGTGGAAGAAGGTTTTGGGTTCGAGGACGTGGCGAGGTGAGGTGAGGTGACGTTGAGGATTTGATGATCTGGGTAGGGGTTTTGAAAGCGGAGAGGAGAGGGAGGGTATGAGGGTTTGCTCCAACCCTCATATGAGGAGGTGGATGGGATGGGCTGGGGCAATGCAGTGTGTGAGGGGGGATGAGGGCCAGGGATGGCATGGGACGTGGGTTGGTTGAAGCTATGGCTATATTGCAGATCTGGTGATGGAGGCTTGGAGCATACCATATCCATATGGCTTCGGAGACCCAGCCCACAGCCAGGTTTCCGGGAGTAGCATCAATATCTCCTCGCAACGGCAGACCTAAGTACTTACCTTTCGGCTAGAACTGCAAACACATGTTTTTGTTGCAGTAGAGATCAGAGCTATGAATGAGACTTTTGCAACGGGCTACTTCCAATTCTTGAAGTGCAGTTTAGACTACTTTGAAGAATACTCTGTGATGATTTGAGCTTCTACAGAGTATCTATCCCTTCGTTTTCAACCCCCTTATCACGCTTGAAAGCCAACCGTTTTTGTTGTGGTGTACTGAAGCCTGTCAAGACTCAACACCGTATATGCCAGTTATCTTATCAGAGCAGACCCCCTTGGACGAAGATGCGGGGAAGGAATCGTATCGGCCGTGAAGCGTGAAGCTGGCCACAACATGCGTATATTTTCGAGGAGAAAGCGGGAACTCCCACCACTCTACAGCCTCACGTCAGCATCATAAATGGCAATGCGTACTCGCTCCAGAGCGACGGCGATGTGTAAAAACACAGCGTAAGGCAATACGTAACGGGAACCACGGGGGCATCACGTGACCGTATACATTACGCGAAAGGGGAAGATAACGACATCGCGGGAGCCCGTCATCCATGAACCATTGACATAGCTTTTCTATATCGCCCGTTCTGACATCCGATAAGCCGCGGTGTTTTGCATTATATGATTTTTATTACCTACTGCTTTACTACACACGGCCGCTACTCTAGTTCAGTATATATTTTCCCCCTTTGTTTTCTTTTTATTTCTTTGCAAAACTGCACGCATGACTGCTGGCATTATTAACAGCAATATCTGCCGCTCCCGACTCCTGTCGATAGTCGATAGTCGTCACATCCCATCCTTCGTGGAGTCGTGGTCCATGTCCCGCGTCTTGCCTCCTCCAGGCCGAGCCAGATATCATTGGACCCCCCCGGTACAAGTATACCACCCTCCTTATTCTCCCTGTTACGTCTCGATTACTTGATTGATTGTTCGCCGTTACCCACTATCAGAGCTATCATGGCTGCTGGCTGAGATCTCAAGTTCATCCCGTTATACCTGTCCCCTTTTCCTCGCTCTCTCCCCCGTCTATTTCCAATGTCTCGGTAGCCTTTAATATTGCTTGTGATTGACCTCGCCACACGTCGCCGTCGACATCATGGCCGATTCAAACGGTGGTAAATCTTGGGTTCCTGCATTCCTCCGCTCTTCCAAGTCCTCTCCCACCGCCACTCCTCCAAACGAGAGAACCTCCCTCATACCCAAGCGGACCGTCCCGCCGTCAGAGCACTCCTCTTCCGAGGGCGAGACCTACGAAATTGAAGAGAGCTCTCCGGCGAAGAAATGGCTCGCGGAATTCCTGCTATTGTTGCGGGGTTCGATCCCAGTGATCATCGCCTACACGCTCCAGAACTCACTGCAGACTTTCTCGGTGCTGATCGTGGGACGGCTGAGCCCTGAAGCATTGGCCACTGCGGCTTTCAGTTATATGTTTGCTATGTCGAGTGCATGGCTCATTGGGCTTGGGGGGTCGACGGCTCTCGATACCTTGGCTTCTTCCTCGTTCACCGGGAGCAAGAATCCGCACGATCTGGGAGTACTACTGCAAAGGGGATTCATCGTGTTGACAATCTTCTACATTCCCGTGGCGATACTCTGGGCTTGCTCTGCACCATTCTTCCGGCTCCTGGGCCAAGAAGAGTATCTCTGCATTAATAGTGCGAAATTCCTAACGGCGTTGATTCCGGGTGGGTTGGGATATATCTACTTTGAATCCATGAAGAAGTACCTCCAGGCACAAGGTATGCACCCCGCAATCCATCTGCGACCCCACTCACTGACCCCCACAGCCATCATGCGCCCTGGAACTTACGTGCTCCTAATAACCTCTCCTATCAACATCCTCCTCAACTACCTCTTCGTGTACACCTTCAAACTGGGGCTCCTAGGTGCTCCTATTGCAACCGGAATCTCATACTGGCTGTCCTTCTTTGGCCTCGTCCTTTACGCCCGCTTCGTCGCCGGGTCCGAATGCTGGGGCGGCTGGTCGCGCGCCTCGCTCCATAACATCGGGACCTTTGCTCGTCTCGCCGGCCTCGGTGTCATCCACGTGGGCACCGAATGGTGGGCTTTTGAAATCGTCGCTCTGGCTGCCGGCCGGCTCGGCACGATACCCCTCGCCGCCCAGAGCGTGATCATGACCACCGACCAAGTCATGAACACGATCCCCTTCGGGATAGGAGTCGCAGCATCTGCGCGCGTCGGGAACTTGCTCGGGGCTCGCAACGCAAAGGGCGCTGCGAGCGCGGCCAACGTGGCGGCCTGGCTGAGTATGGTCATGGGCCTGCTCGTTTTAATCGTCCTGATGGCCGTGAAGGATTTCTATGCAAAGATCTTCAACGATGACGTCGACGTCATCAAACTCACCGCCGAAGTCATGCCCTATGTTGCGCTGTTCCAGATCGCAGACGGCTTGAACGGGAGTTGTGGTGGCTCGTTGAGGGGTATGGGAAGACAGCATATCGGCGCGGCAGTCAACATCATCTCCTACTATGCGGCGGCCCTGCCCCTTGGCATCTATCTTGCGTTCAATGGCTGGGGATTGGGGGGACTCTGGGTCGGACAGTGCATTGCGCTGTACCTGGTTGGGGCTCTGGAGTGGGTTATTGTCGCGCGCAGCGATTGGGAGTATCAAGTCCACAAAGCATTTGAGAGAATGGATCATGGGGACCTGGCTGAGACGGGGGCAGGAGATCTGTTATTCCCTGAAGAGTAAACAAGCGGTGGGCTGGTGATTTTGATATTCAAAGGGCCAGAGACTTGTCCACATATAAAAGAATGCATTTTTGAACGGATTAACGAATTTCCTTTGGAGCTGGGAATCCAGAAAAAGGGGTTCTAAAACTATAGATATCATTGAAGAATTCAGATTGTACATGGTGAGTCGCTAGACAACCTCTTGAACAGTTGTGCGGGAATCACTTGAGTTGGCCCGATAAGTTTGATATTGAAGGGGTGCGGACCCCTTTTTCTTCCAACCCCGAAATGCAGGGTGCTCTCATCCGAGACGGGCGCTGACGACGACTTCGGACTGTTGCTTTGTAACCATTATTTCTTCGTAAAAGAACGTTGAAGTTGAGGAGATGCACAGCCACAGTATGTCATTGTTGACAGGGGGGATGCGGCAAAATACGCGGGAATCGCTGGAGAAAGCGAGATCTGGGATAGAGGGCATGGAAGAAATGAGGAGGATATTGTTGATAGCTTGACGATTGAACTGAACTGAGTTGAGTTGAACTGATTAAATCAAATTGAATTTGTCTTTGGGATGTATCTATATACTTGAAGGAGTGCTGTGAATCAAACTGAAGAGTTGATGTTTTGTTGCCGAAGTAGTCCGGAAAAACCAGCGTGAACCCCCCTGCAACTGTCTTGACGGCCGCCCCGCCCATCGTGCATAGCCTTACGGCCCACGGAGGACGATCGAGGACATCGCTACGCTTTTACGAGTCAGAAGAATCTTACAGAAGCATCTCTCTTCCCCTCTTTTGCCTACCACCAACGAGCTCGAGACGAGACTTCGATTCACGACCGCAGTCACCAGTGCAGCAGAGTCACCGACGGCGCGTAGAAGGTGTTGAGCGGCCCGGCGACAACAAAACAAGAAACGGCCCCTCGCCAGAGGGAAGCCCACCGAGCAGTCAAGATGGAGAACAGCGGCGGATTGAGGCGGAAAGACACGACGAAGGGCCCCCCGCTCCGAATCCTGTCCCTAGGTAAGCCAGACGAGGAGAACCGATGATTGCGAGAGGGCGCCTGCTGATGCGTCGTCGTAGATGGGGGTGGCGTGCGCGGCTACTCGATGCTCATCATCATCCAAGAGCTGATGCACCGAACGTACGTGGAGATCGAAGGGCGCGCGCCGCGGCGGGACCAGATCCCCAAGCCGTGCGACCACTTCGACCTGATCTGCGGGACGGGGACGGGCGGGCTGATCGCCATCATGCTGGGCCGGTTACGCCTCGATCTGGAGACGTGCAAGGAGGTCTATGTGCGCATGACGAGGAAGGTCTTCGAGACGGACAAGACGATTGCGGGGATCCCGTACCGCTCGACGCTGTTCAAGGCCTCGAAACTGGAGGAGGCCATCAAGGAGTGCGTGCGCGAGCATACCATCTTCGAGAATGAGGGGAATGATGGAGAGGAGCCGGCGGGTCTGCAGAATCTGTCGAGCCCGATCAGCCCCATGTCGAGAGTCCCCCAACGACATACGAGCAATGCGAGCGTGACCAGTTTCAGCAACAGAAGCCCGTCCACCTATATGAGCAGGCCGATGATGTCTATGAGATGGGGGAATCCGAATGCCCGGTTGTACGACAATCGGGAGAACAGAACCAAGACGTGAGCCTAGTGTGCATCTTGCTTGGAATGAGCTAACACAGAGCAGCGCTGTCACTGCGGTCTACAAAGGTACCCCTGAGGGAAGCCCACCAGCAATTCTACGATCCTATGATTCACGAAAAGAACCCTCGCCCGAATTCGACTGCACCATATGGCAAGCGGGACGGGCAACCTCAGCAACTGGCTTAGCATTCAAACCCATTCAGATCGGGCAATCGGTATTCATTGATGAGGGTGCAGGGAAATACAACCCCTCGCCGTACGTTCTGGACGAAGCGTGCGTCAACGAGTGGCCAGGCCGTGAAGTTGGAGTCTTCGTAAGCATCGGGACGGGCAGGAGGCCAACAGGAAGCGACCATAATCAGCATCTCTGGTACGAAGGATTCATGGGAGAGTTCGCCGAAGCAAGACGCCGCCTGATCTCCAAGATTGAAGGTTGTGAAGCCACGCATCAGTACATGATCCGGGAAGGACTCAGCAAGCGTGGGGTCAATATCGAGAACTACTACCGCCTGAATGTGGAGATTGGAGTTGGAGAATTTGGCATGAACGAATGGAACCGCCTCGCGGATATCAGTACCGGTACCAGGCGCTACCTGGGAAAGAAGGAAGTCAAGATCATGAACGACGAGGCTGCGACCAAGCTAGCCAAGATCCACAGAGCCAAGTTAAGATTCGACCGCGACGGTGGTATCGCTCCACCCACCGGCTACAAAGACCACCTGGCCGACGTTCCCGAAGCCTACCCCACAGCCGTCGAACTCCCCGCCGACATCCCCCTCCAAACCCCTATCAGCCCCCCTCCCCGTCCCTCCTACGAATCAGGACATCACGACACGCTCGAAATCCGCAGTAAACCCCTCCCCTCCCCCCCAACCCGCCCCACCTCCTTCATCGAAACAACAACCAAACCACCACACCAACATTCTCCCCGCCGCTCCTCAGGCAACATCTCCTCGACCTCCAGCGATAAGTTCATCGTCCAAAACCCCTCGCCCAACCAGTACCTCGCTGCTGCTTCTTCCGGCGCCGATATGATTGCTATCGTAAGCGAAGACGAGTTTCCTAAATCCCCCCAATCCCAATCCCAGGACCAACAACAACAACAACAACAGCAGTCTTGGATCCCTCCTCCTCCTCCTCCTCCTCTTTTTCAAGGAAGAGTCGAACCTCCTCCCCTCCCCCCGAAAACCCCGATCTTGGACCCGGACATGGGAGCTGCGGGGAGGGGAAGACCCCCATATCCGCTAGATGACGGACCGCCTCCGCCTATCAATCTAGCTAGGAAACCGGATTATCGCGGGAGGTAATATGAGAGAGGGAGAGAGAGGGGGCATGATGGCTGGCGTTTTTTTTGGGGGGGAGATCAGGGGCTGGCTGGCGTCTCTATATGTTATTCTTTTCGGGGGGTTTGTGGGTTTGTGGTTTGGTTTGTGCCGGGGGGAGTTGAGTTGGGAACATACTATATATACCTCTGCTGCATGCGTGCTATGTACCTATGTACCTATCTAAGTTCTGTTGTTGGGTTTAAAAAGAAAATCTCTGATTTTAGGATTATTTCTTTGCGCGGTGGGGAATGATGGGGTTGAAGTGTTGAGATTTTTTTTTTTCTGGTGCAGTGTGAGATGATGTGATGTGATATGATGTGATATATTTATCTCTGAGCTTGAAGTTTGAAAGAAAACTTGGGTTTTGAGGATGGTTGGTTGATAAGGTATGTCGTGAGGTAAGGTAGGTAGGTCAGCTTTGTGCGGAAAAGAGATAGGAAGGGGGGGTTATTGGCAATGTGGATAATCTATTAAACTGGCTAGCTAAGGTAGCTATCTTGTCTATAAACCATATGTAGATAACAAACACGTTTAGGTGTGAAAACTGTATAGCAAAGGTCCCCCAAAGAGACACCAATCATTAATTCTCAGCCGCCAAAGGACTCAACAACCACTTCAACTCATTCGCCTTCTCCGCGCCAACCAATTCCACCAAACCACGCTCCGTCAAAAAATCATGATCGCAGTACTCAAACCCTGGGACCACGACCTCGCTAATCAGCAATCCCTGGCTCTCCTCCTGCCCGCCCTCCTCGTCATCCGGCAACAAAAACGACGCTTTGAACTTCCCGCCTTCGACGATCCACTGTAACCGCTCGCCCTTGGCGACGTTGGGACCGACGACGAACGTCTCGATGCGTTTTTCCTTCTCGCGCCCCCCGGGCTCGTCAGCGTGGATGATCACGTAGCGGCCGCGCCCGCGGTGCAGCGTGTGCACGGTGCGGGCCTGGTTGCGGTGGAAGCCGCCCTGGGGCCCCTGCGGGGTCAGCAGGTAGAAGATGGTCGTCGAGGAGTTGCGGAGCGCAGGGTTGAAGCCGGGGCGCTGGGGCGCGAGCGAGGACGTCGAGGAGGCTTGCGAGGGGAAGGGCGATGGGACGGTGTCCGGGGCGCGGTCGGTCTCGGCGAAGAAGCCGCCTTCGATGTGTGGTTGCAGGTTCAGGCTCTTGACGAGTTCTTGGATCGGAGGGGATTCGGGCGCGTTGGGGCTGGGGGTGAAAAAGGGGTGGAATGGAGACGCCATGGGGGTATATATTGTACGACGAAGAAGCAAGAAAGGACGTGGGAATGAATGAGATTATACGCAATGCATGGGAAAGAGAAAGAAAGAGGATAAAAAAGTAAAACTTGAACTGCGCAAAGGAGGAGGGTAGGACCCCACTGCGGCCGAAGACGTGAGATAAGAGGGCTTGATAAGCACGCTTACTTAGATGGATCCTTGATCCTTCACTTGTTTGAGGCAAACATCTGGAAGAAATACAGTAAAGATGTTCTTGGCGAAAAATCAGAGTTGGAGCCGCAATCGAAGGGCAAATGGAACGGCATTTAGAACCGTAGCGCGATAGGATAGTAGCTACTAGCAACACCAAAGCGCTGCTAGCCATGTTACAGTAGGAAGAGAGTTTCCGTCGGCCAGAGAACACGACGCTCAAGGCTTTCAAAAAAGAACAAACCGTTGAAGTTAAAGGAGTCTTTACGGCTTTCTCTGTCACTTCATGAACGCATGTTAAAAACCGTTGAAAAGGGGGCAAAAGAAAAGAAAGGGGAGACCGTTCGGGGTGAAGATCCTCGAGCTTTAAAAATAGACGAAAGGCGTGTGTGCCTCAAATGTAAGGCACACAACCGCTTCTGCCGACCGTCTGCCAATCTTGGACCCTGGACGAAAGTACTTCGAACACCTCTCCTTTTCTTGATAACCACCCCCGACCCTCCCCGCCCTGTGCATTGATGAGTTTACGACCCGGACGACACTGGTGAGCGACTGTACAATCTCCTGGATGCGTTGTGTAAATCTCTTATGAGCTGGAGCGCTTCGATCCGTCGTCTCCTTCGTTTCGATCTTCCTCGTGCGGCAGCAGTAGCATTTTCTGCGTGACCACCGTCTCTCCGCCATGTCGGGAGCATTGAGCAAGCGCCAGCAGGCGCGCAACGAGCAGACCCTTCAAGAACTCATAAAGACCGTTCCGGGGAACAATCTATGTGCAGACTGCGGGGCAAGGAATCCAGGTGAACCTCCCGCCACCAGACCCCGATAGAAGAGTGCTAATGCGGAACACAGGATGGGCGAGTTGGAGTGTAAGTTGATTCCAAATACTGTCACGAGACATCTGTCATAGTATGGAAGCATGCCAATACTAATTTTCTGGACAGTTGGGTATATTCCTGTGCATGCGGTGCGCGGGGTTGCATCGGAAGCTGGGTACACACATCACGAAGGTCAAGTCTTTGAGCATGGATTCCTGGTCGACTGAACAAGTGGAGGTATGTATCTTCACCGCTCTTAATTGAGTAGACTATGTCTAATGCCCTCCAGAATATGAAGCGTATAGGAAACGTCAAGTCCAATCGAATATACAACCCTCAAAATACCAGACCTCCCGTTCCATTCGACGTCGACGAGGCTGATTCTGCCATGGAAAGATTCATAAGACAAAAGTATCAGGAGAAGTCGATGAAAGCAGCAACACGGCATGACACAGGAAGCTCAACCTCAGATGACCACCCTCCACCTCTGCCCCCAAAGACTGGCAGCAGATTTGGCTTCAGATCGACTTCGTCCATTTTCCCATTATCGTCAAAAGCCAAACGCGAAGCTGCTGCTGCTGCAGCACGGCCGGACCCACGGGATAGGTCGCCTTCTCCTCCCAGAAGAAACAAGCCTTCCAAGTTATTTGGTGCTGATGTAGGATCTCCAACCTCGGACGATATAGAAATGAAGATGGCCAGGCTTCGGAATATGGGGTTCAAAGACGAGAGACGAAACCTAGCAGTTTTGAAGGGGCTCAATGGGAATTTCGATAAGTCTATCGAGACCCTAGTTCGGCTTGGAGAGGGCCCGGGTTCTGCTGGCCTAGTGAAGAACTCAGGCCCCTCCTCTCGGGCACGAACGCCAACAACCCCAACGGTGGGAATAACAATAGAGCGCAAACAGGAGAAAAAGAGTCCACCCGCGCCATCGACCAATCCATTCGATATGCTTGATTTACCTCCTAGACCCGCCCTACCTCAATCCTCTCAATCAACTGGGTCCCTGGCTCAATCCCAGAACCAGGCCATGGGGAGCAACCCATACCAGCAGAGCCAGAATTCAAATCCGTTTGGACGGACAATGACACCATCCCAGTCACAATACAATCTCAATCAGGCGTTCCAAAATATGGCTGTTTCATCCTCGCAGCCCCTCTTCCCACATCACACGGGCGGGTTCCCAGGTCAACAGCAGCAGAATCAGCAACTTTACCAGCAGCCGATGACCCCACCAGTTCCTTCTATACCTCAACAGTACTTCCCTTCTGCCCCCGTGATCTACGAAAATCCTAGTCAGCAGCCGCAGCAGAATTACAATCCATTCATGCAGCAGCAGCAGCAACAGCAGCAGCAGCAACGCCGGCCACCACCACCTCTCAATACTAACGTCCAATCAAATCCATATACTCAACAGCAAGGGCCCTTTTCAGCGCCTCTGGGCAATTACCAATCAAACCCGTATGGTCAACAACAGCAGACTCCGCAAGCGGCAAGCGCGAACCCCAATTTCCAGTCTAATCCATATTCCCAACAGCAGCAGCAGCCGCAGCAGACTCAGAATCTTGTCCAGCCTCCGGTGAATCAACCATCGGCGTTTTACGGCAATAGTACTCCACTACAGAGTACCCCACTCCAATCCCCGCAACAGCAAAACCCATTCCTACAGAACAATTCGCAGCAGCAGATGCAGCAGGCGCAACAAGCGCAGCAGGTACAGCAGCAATTCGATTACCAAGCGCAGCAACAAAACCTATACCAACAACAATTCCGGGGTCAAGTAAATCCGTTGATGCCTCAGCAAACTGGAAGAGCTGACAAACGGAGCATCCTCGACTTGTATAACTATCCCCAATTGGCACCTACGCCGCTCCAGCAGCAGCAACAGCAGCAGCAGCAGCAGCAGGGCCAGAGTCAGAATGCTCAATCGGCTCCGGCACTGGATATGGAGCAGCAGCAGAGAAGTGTGTCGACCCCTGTAACAACAAGCACAGCGAACAGTAGAAATCCATTCGCGAGTAGCGGTGGAGGTGGGGCACAGAGTTCGGGTGGTGATACTGTCGGAGCTATGGGGCAATTCGCTCAGACTGGAGCAAAGAATATCAGCCGGGATAGCATGCTTATTAATGCTGGGGATTGGCAGAACGGTCGGCATTCACCAGATGCCTGGGGGACCATAAGTGGGAGATCTATGAGATAGAAGTAATTGATGGATCGTGAACAAAGTCCTCCACCGTCATGCATGCACGTGAGATAGGAACTGCAGAAACTTTTGAATCGACGAATCGATTACATACATCGACATTATTTCTCGTCATCGAAAGCCGATCGACCGAGTCTGGTTCGGATTTTCGTCCCGCGTTTTAGCATTTTAGGGGTCCGGCGAGCCGGGGAAAGGGCCGGAGTGAGTGGGGTTATGGCCATGGCCATCATAGACCGTCGAGTACTAGTTGTCAACACCAGATCGGACGGGCTCTTGGAGGCGTGGTCTTTAGGGTCGGGGCAAGACCAAAACACAAGGAAAAAGGTCCAGGACATGAAAGAAGGGCCGAAAAAAAAGAGAGAAAAAGGGGAAAAAATACCTGATTCCACTTGGATCGGCGGCTCTTTAATGGGCGGACGGGGATGCATCTTCCCCGCTGCGGGACAAAAGAGCAAGTCGTCTATGCCTGGGTTCGCCTCTGTGACGACGATCCTAAGTATTACTGGCATTACCGTTTAAATAGGCACGGCGCGTTCCTAGATTCTGCGCAACTCCGATGCTTTAGGCAAATCAAATGGGACCTGGTCTCTTCGCCGAATGCTGTTGTGCCCCGGAGATCTTGGCTGGACGTCATCCTGGATGGACTCGTCGATAATGGCGGGGTCGCGCGGGTCTCGACTCCAACAGCCCATGATGGGTTATTATATAACTATATAGTATTAAATCCGGAAGAGGGCCTCAATTGCTAGGACAAGTGCTGCTCTTTTTTTTTCGAAGCTGCTGGGCGATGGGATTTTGCTCGAGCTGAGAGAGTGAGTGGTTTCGGAAGGTAATTCGCGATCGCTTCTTATAGAATGGGTTATTCGACACTGTCGCTATTAGCACTACCCGCGCTGCTCCTGGGCCCGCAAGCTCTCGCGCAAACCGACTTCTCAACTTCCAGTGGGATTTCGACCTGGAACCAGAGCGATTGGTCTTTGACTGCGTCCAGGTTCATCCCGGGTCAGTTTCAAGCGCGAGCATCGCTTGCGAATGGGTGGGCTTTCAATGACGCTTCCACAGTTTACAGGGTAAATCCCGCTGACCTCCGTTCATAGCTATGTTGGAGCTTCACTCGCTGCAGCGGGACCCTTTTTCGAGATAGACGTCAACCAGACTGATCCCACGGGCATCCAACCCACAAACGGATGGCCTCTATTCAATCCCCGGATATCATTTTCTACCATCTCGGGGTTTTACAATATCCAACCTAATGCCACGGGCACAAACTATCCGTGGCTGGACCAGTATGGCTGGGACTCATTCATAGCGGGCATACCGCATCCAACAGCAATCATCTTTGCCTTCGGGGATAGAGTCCTCAATGCTTCGGTCAGCAATACCACAATCTCAAATTTCTCTCAGAAGCTCTCGTTCAAGACCGGTGTGAGCGAGTGGTCGTATACTTGGAGACCAGACAATGGTAGCACCAGGCTCAATGTCACATACGCCGTAATCTTTAGCAGACAGAGACCGAACGTCATTGCGGTGACAGCCAGCATCACACCCTCGAGAGATATTTCCGGCACCGTGACCGATCTTCTCGATGGGCGAAGTGCTGTTCGTTCTTACCTCAATGCGAAAGGAATGGATAGCAATGGTAGCACTATCCATACTTCAGTTCATCCCGACGGACTTGCCAATGTCACCGGCTATGTTGTCTCTGGCACCAACTTCTCGAACCCGTATACCGATTTATCGTCACGGGCACTTGCACATGGAACAGACGTAAGCAATACCACGAGTATCGGGCAAACATACAACATTAGTCTTAGGCAAGGACAGACGGCTACCTTCTACAAATATGTCGGCGTAGCATCAACCGACAAATTTCCAGATGCCGAGTCTGTCGCTCGACGTGCGCAGGCTTCAGCTCAAGCAGTCGGATGGGATGCTCTTCTGGCGGAACACACCGCAGCTTGGGCCACAATCATGACTCCGGATTCTGTTGATGACTTCACAGACCCTGTCACGGGAGACCTTCCAAGTGATCCAGATGTTCTGGCATTACACATCACCTCTGTGGCAAACGCATATTACCTGCTCCAGAACCTTCAGCCTGAAGGCAGTGGACTCAATGATGACAGTATTGCTGTTGGAGGCCTCGTCTCAGACTCTTATGCTGGGCAAATATTTTGGGATGCCGATTACTGGATGGCACCAGGACTGAATTTGGTTTATCCAGAGTGGAGCAAGCAAATCAGTAATTTCCGCGTCAAACAGCATGGTCAGGCTTTGGCCAATGCTGCATTCAATGGGTTCCCAAATGGAAGTGCATTATACCCGTGGACTTCTGGGAGGTATGGCAATTGCACAAGTACTGGACCCTGTGTTGATTACGAATATCATCTCAACTACGATATTGCATTCAATCTATTCCAACAATACAACATCACCAAGAACGATACTTGGTTCAACAATGGCCCAAGACAGATCATTGAGAGCGTAGCTATCATGACCGGAGAGTTGCTCAAATACAACGCGACTACGAAGACGTACTGGTTGCACAACATGACAGATCCGGATGAATATTCAAATCATATTGATAACGGACCTTTCACCATTGCCTCTGCTGCGGACTTGCTGAGACTGGCGAACCAGCTCAGAGTTGCCCAAGGACTGCCGATAAATGAGACATGGTACAACCAATCTGAGAATATTGAATTCCCAACCGCTCCATCGGGTATCACTCTTGAATATGAGACGATGAATGATACTGTTCAAGTCAAACAAGCTGATGTTGTGTTGTTAACTTACCCGTTAGACTATGGTGGGAATTATACCATGGCCGATAAGTTGCTGGACCTGAATTATGTGGGTGATCTGAATTGCTAGAAGCGGGAGGGTTACTGACTTGCACTTAGTATGCCGATAAGCAATCTCCTAATGGCCCAGCAATGACTTATTCGGTATTCGCCATCGATGCCAATGCTCTATCGCAGTCAGGTTGCTCAGCATATACGTACACGCTCAATGGTTTCATACCATATCTCCGGGAGCCCTGGTATCAGTTCTCGGAGCAAGCTGTCGATGATGTTCATCTTAACGGGGGCACCGACCCTGCATTCCCTTTTCTGACCGGCCATGGCGGTGCCAACCAAGTCGTCCCCTTCGGCTTCCTAGGAATCCGTACCGACCAACCAGTCTTATACATCAATCCCTCTCTCCCCCCTCAGATCCCCTTCGTTAAAGTACGGACCTTCCACTATGCTGGGGCCACTCTCTCCGCCACCATGAACAGCACCTACACCAACCTAACTCGTATCCCGACACCTCCTTCAGCCAATCTAGTCGACATCTATTCAAACACCACCCTCCCCCTCATAGTCGGCTCACCCAACGCCGCTCCCACCTCAAACATAACCTACACCATAGCCATCAACGAAACCCTCACAATCCCCAACCGTCTCTACTGGCAAACCCTAACCCAACCCTCCGACCTCCTCCAATGCCTCCCAGTCACCAGTTCCTCCCCACACGTCCCGGGCCAATTCCCCGTCGCCGCCATCGACGGCGCGCGCTCCACCTCCTGGCAACCCAAGACCAACGCCTCCTCCACGCTCCTCATAAACATGACGAGCACGCCACCCACGCCCATCTCGGGAGTATTCTTCGACTGGGGCTCCCGGCCCGCCACCTCCGCCGTCCTGTATCTCGGCAACATGACCTCAGCCGGCATCATGACGGGCTCTGAAATCTCTATCGACATCGGCGGGATCACGCCCAGCGTTCCCTATAACGCGAATGCGAGCGCGGCGAGCACAGATGCGGTCGTGCCGGTGGTCGGTAACACGACGGCGATTGCGGTGGTGGGCGGTGCGTGGACGGGCGATTATGCAAGGTTGCAGATAGAGGGCTGTTGGGAGATGGATGGTGTTGGGGCGACGGTGAGTGAGTTTGCGCTTATTGCGGGTTCGATCTCGTGAGTTCTGGGATTGCTAGGTTTGTTGTCTGTGCGTGTCTATGGTGGTTAGTTAGTCAATCAGTCAGTTAGTTGGTTGTGTGTATGTATGTATGTATGGAATGATTCAAGATATCCATCAATCCCGAACTCGGATTTTACCTACCTATATCCTATATCATCTTGTTTGTTTGTGAAGACTGTGTACCCGCTACTTTCTCTAAAGATTTCCTCCCATTTGAGTATTATGTATATGTATATGAGAAGAATCTCTAAACCCTTTGGAAAAATTTGCCATAATTCCTGGGTATATTCTATAAGGATGTTGAGCGGGGGAAGGGCTACTATAAATAAGACTAAAAGAAAGTAGGAATAAGGAAATAAGGAAAGTATTATCATCCATACCAAATCTTTCTTCATACCTGTTCACAGCTTTACGTCCTACACTTGAGTTGGAGTATGATGCTATGCTATGCATATAATATATGATATTTCATATTTCATATTTCATATTTTCATATCATATCATATGCTCTCTCTCTCTCCAAAAAAGGGGGGGTATGTATGTACCTCTCTCTCCATATATATAACCCAGCCTCACGCAAAATATCCCGCACTTTCCCCGCTCTCTCTCTAATCAAATCAAAAACCTTGCGTGCGTACTGTAGAAACCCTAGACCGACCCCCCCCAAAAAGAAATCCATCCCATGATGAATAAACGCCGTTACGCCGTTTCCGTCCCAAATATATGTATTCTATGCTGATTGGTTGGTTTGATGAAAAGAGATATTGTGGGGAGATGAAGCTGAAGATGTTTTGTGGTGTGGAGGATTGGAAGGGGGAAAGGAGGAGGTCTAGGAGGGTTTGCGACCCCAGACTACGTAGATCTTGTGGTAGGCGTGGACGTCTCGGTCGGAGATGGCTTTGCGGACGTTGATGAGGTAGACCTGTGATTGGTTAGTTGATTGATTGGTTGGTTATGTGGGTTGGGGATGGGTGGAGAGGAGAGGAGAGGAGAAAGAGAAAAAGGAGGGAAAGAAAGATAGGTATACCTCGATCTCATCCTTAGTCCAATTCAGATAGCGGGAGAAAGGGGCAAGCGAGAAGCCCTGCAAGCCCGAGAGCCAATTATCCTCAGACATGCTACCTAGAGTTTTCAGATGCGGATCTCTCGGCCAGGGATTGATAGGCATCTTGAAGACTTTCTCCTGAACGTCGACAAACCCCGCTTCTTCGTACCAGCGCTTCAAGCGGCTGGCGATGCGGAGCGGCCGGTCGGCTTGCATGGCGGCGTCGTCGACCAGCTTCATCCATTCCTTGAAGGGCCAGTCATCGGGCATGGTGCCGTCGTCGCAGTATGGCGTCGTCATGATCTCCTGGCTCTCCATGTACCCGCCGGGTTTCAGATAGTGGAAGGCTTTCCGGATGATGTCTTTGAAGTCGATGAAGGAGCCGGCCAGGACGCGGGTGTGGATATAGTCGAAATAGGCCGGCGGCAGCACCCAATCATCTTCGCTGGCGTCGTCGATGTAGAAATGTACGTTTTCCGGGACTGAGTAGGGCTGGATGGGCGATAGGTCTGTGGCTTGGACCTCGGCGTCCGGGAACTCGTCGCCCATCTCGATGGCCCATTGCCCGGTGCCGGTCCCGATATCGAGGATGGTTCGGGGGTTGCGCAGAGGCGCAAAGTAGTTCCGGCCGGAAAAGGCATACTTGAGGATCTTATATTGGAAATCGAGACGTTCGGTCTCGGTTGGGTCGTTGGGGAAGACATACGCTGGGATGAGGGATCAGTCGGGGTGGAGGGTTCAATAGAGACGGGGGGATATTCACAGCCAGCTTTGTAGCGATGGTACGTCCGGCCGTTCTCTCTGTGATATTCATAAATACTGCTGGTGAGAGACCGCGAGTCAATCCTATCAGACTTCTATCAGCATGGCGTTCGGGGTCAAAGACGTTGCGGCACAGCCCGATATCTGTACCGCATCGTCTCCAGAGCGTTGGGTACGGACCCATGGCTTATTGGACTCCCAGCGGAACTGGCAGCCCGAGAAGCGTTTGGAGACTGATCGTTGTCAGTAGAACTTTCTGCGGGAAGGGTTTGAGCAAAATCCCTACATCTGGTTCAATCGGAGATCCTGCGTCCATATTTGCAAAGATAGATGGATCGAGAGATACTTTGTAGAGATAGGCTGAAAATCGATTTCCTTCGTCCGCGGCAACTACAAGTATCACTCACCGGCACGAATTCTCGAAGGGAGTAGCGGGAAAGGGTCCATGGGGATGATGAGGAGAGGCGAAGAAAGGATCATGACGACCACCACGAGCAGCGCTTTTCCAGAGGCCAAAAGGGCGAAAAGAAACTAGTGGAATGGGCACCTGTCGCCACCAAAAGGAGTAAAACGGGGTGCAGAGCTGTCCCGACGGCTGAGTTTAAGGGTGCCGAGCCTTCGCACTGGGATAGGGCGACAAGATTGAAATCCCGGGAGCTTGGTTTAGACCCTGTCGGCGGTCAAGATTGCTGGGGTCTACCGCTTTGAGTGGAAGTGTCTCTCCAGCTGGGTCGCCGAACAGGAATGTCTGGTTGTCGAATCAGAAGGATGGAAGTGCTTGTCAGCTCCGACACTTTGTTGTTTCTTTTTCCTTTTGCTTTTTGCTTTCCCCAAGAATCCAAAACCCAGAATAATCCCAAGAAACTCACGATTCTGTATCACGCACTTGGCGGTTCAGGGTTCAGGGGCGCAGGCGGGGCCGTCCGGGAGCTCGGCGAGAGGGACGAACTTGAGACTTTTAGGTTTTGTTAACCTTTCTAGGCTCTGTTAGCTTTTCTAGACTCCGCTTCTGCTGGGAGAGACCGCTGGATGGACCGTCCCAGCGGAGATGCATGATACTTTGGTACGTACAAGGACTAGAGAGTAGTCTTGTGAGACCCCGCACGAAACACTCCTGCAGAGCATGTCCTGTACGGAGTATGTACGTTGTATGTGTACTCTGAACGCTTCTTGTGTGATTGGCCCAGTCAAACACCGATTTAGCGGTTGAGACGAGACACAGGCAGCTCCCACCAGCCCTCTGTTCACCCAGTCCCATACACATAACTCTCTGTACCGTACGTTGCACGGTAGATTCCTGATACACGATCCTCAGTTTGACCAGATAAGTAGCACCAAGTACTGTAATAAAGTCCTCGGCGGGGCGCCCCTGATGGCTTCCCTGTTTCCCGCCCCCATCCAATCGCCATGGGAGAGCAGGCAGAGAAGCATTTACTGTAGCAGGTTATCAACATATTACAGTAATAGTAGTCAGCACTAAGTACTTACAACGCGGCCAACGCGCTCACGGAAAAAAGGAAAAGGAAAAGAGCTCCACGACCAAGATCAAGCTTCTACGTCGGGACCGGCCCTCCCTTGCTCTGGGGCTTTCCGCGTACTATAGTTAGTTGCTGCTTCCGCAAACTACGGAGTAAGTAGCAACTAACTGTAGCGCGGTCCTGGGCAACGGCAGAAACTACTGCTTCAGTCCAAGATCGCCTCTTCTCTACAGGACCCCGGTCTGAATAGTCCATGAGAGATGATAATAACAATTACTCATCTCCTGCCGCAACACTCTGCAATTTTGGTGGTATTCTGTGAAGCGGCAACTTGCTCACAATCCTCTGTAGATTCCCAATTAGAAGCGACTTCATGCTCAACGCGGGGGATTTCCGCGGAGATCAGGTCGTAGAACACCGTGTTTTCTTTCAGTAGTCAAAAGCATGGGCTATTCCGTATAACGTGCCTGCAATTCCGTGAGTCATTCATTGTGAGCTGCTTTCAACCTCAATCATCCCGAAGAGACAAAACCCATGCCAGATCTCCCGTCTTTTGAACATTATTGCCAATCACGAGTTGAGCGCCGCTCGATCTCACGCGGGGTAAAATGACAACCTCCTATAGCAGGATCAAGTCGCTCGTCGACTCAACCCCCAACGATGCGCTCCCCTCCCCCTCAGCTCTCCTCCGTGCTGCATCCACGATCCCCTCCTCGCTGCCAGCAACCGGTCTTGGAGATGCAGCCACAGAAGCGCATCTCCTAACTGATCTGGTCCCGGGCTTCAACGGGCCTAAGACGTCCGCGAACTACTACGGGTTCGTGACCGGTGGCACGTTTCCTGTCGCCGAGTTCGCGGATTGTGTCGTTACGGCTTTTGATCAGAATGTGCAGGTGCATCTTCCGGATCAGAGCGTGAGTACGATCGTTGAAGATCGCGCGTTGGGCATGTTGGTGCAGTTGCTGGATCTGGGTAGGGGGTGGGAGGGGAAGACTTTTACGACGGGGGCTACGGGGGCTAATATTCTTGGATTAGCTTGTGGGAGAGAGGCTGTGGTTAGCAAACGTCTTGAGGGATTGGGAGAGTTGGGAGGAGTTGGTGAGATGGGGTTATTAACTGCTTGCTTGAAAGCGGGAATTAGGAAGATTCAGGTCTTGACGGCCATGGGGCATAGCTCACTTTATAAAGCATCCAGTGTGGTAGGTTTGGGTCGAGCGGCTGTGAGAGACATCGGATCGGGAGTGGATCATCCTTGGAAGATGGACCTTGATCTTTTGCAGCAGGAGCTACAACAAGAGAAGGAGGGCGTTGTCAGCATTGTTGTCTTAAGTGCAGGCGAAGTTAATACCGGAAGGTTCAGTACGGACGGCTTCCTTGAGATGCAGAAGATTCGAGACCTCTGTGATAAATACGGAGCATGGTTACATGTTGACGGAGGTATAGCTTCTGTGCCATGAAGAGCCGACCTTGCAAGGACTAATCTTCTGTCAGCTTTTGGAATATTTGCGCGCTCCCTCCCTCGGACTCCAGAGTTCGGCGCGCTCCGCAACGCAGTCTCAGGGCTCGAGCTCGCCGACTCCATTACTGGCGACTGCCACAAAATGCTCAACGTCGTATGCATGACTTCTGCTCCATATCCTCTTCCCCTACCGCAATGCTCCTAACGCACCGAGGCAGCCTTATGACTGCGGTTTTTTCCTCACGCGTTCAAGCGCAACCCTATCCTCGGTTTTCCAGAATCCAAACGCAGCGTATCTCTCCTCTGGACCCTCGACCATTCCCTCACCGCTCAACATCGGCCTCGAGAACTCGCGACGCTTCAGGGCTCTGCCTGTTTATGCCGTGCTGCTGGCGTATGGACGAGAGGGGTTGGCCGAGATGTTTGCAAGACAGGTAAGGCTAGCCAGGGGAATTTCCAGATTCTTGCACGGCAGTCCGGACTACACGTTACTTCCCCACTACCCGCTGCCAGTCTCAGATGACGAGAAACTTGCAAGCGGTCATGAGTTCGAGAATACTCATATCATTGTGCTCTTTAGAGCCAAAGATGAGAAAGTCAATGATGAGTTGGTGAGTAGAATCAATAGTACTAGAAAAATGTACGTTTCGGGAACAAAATGGGGCAGCAAACCGGCTTGTCGGGTTGCGATTAGCACGTGGAAAGTCGATGTGGAGAGAGATTTGAAACTAGTTAAAGAAGTGCTGAATGAGGCTCCGAATGGTGGTTTGTGACTCGATAGCGTCTGAACCTCCAACGCTCAGATGGATACCTCGAACATTGTTCTTTCATGATCAATTAGTAGATCCAACGAACACGAACTCTGGTTCTCCCCGTTTTGCGGTCGCGTGAGGAAGCAGAGAATCTCCGGGATCTGAGTCAGGGAGTCAGTCCCACCCGGTAGGTACTGAATGTATGTTTTCTTTGATGAACGAGATGATATTCCTCTTTGGGACCTGTCTCAAGTCTTTTCGAGTCTGGCACGCCAACTTGCGAAGTTGCGATGGACTTAGGAGAGGCATCCCCGATAGGTTCCGTTTAGTAGGTAGGATCATCGGCCGAATGGTCGACAAGTAGGAAAATCATAAGGTCTGAGAATCCGTTTTGATTCCGTCTTTGAATTAACAAGAACACAGCAGTAAGAAAAGGTTCTGCATTTTTGCTTGGCTCTTCATGCTTTTGGAAGCGAGCAAAGCAATTTGGACCAGACTTAATGGGAGATTGCCAAAGTTATCGAGAGCTAGGTCCCGTCTTGATAGATGATCAGACATGGAGACTAAATTCAAGGAGATGCTGAGTTGATAAGGTTTGCTCAAGAGATAAAATTCGCAGACAACCAACCTGTCTCCCTGTTTAACGCCCGCCCGCCAAGGTGGATACCAGCGCATGGCCTGAATATAAGAAAGGATCGGACGGGAACTTGGACGTCGAATTTTTGATCTAGTATTGGGAGGGCATCGGAAGAGGTTTCCAGTCAGCTTTGAATCTCGAAACCCGGCCTTCCGACCAAAGCTTTTGACGAAAGTATCATATGATCTACACCCCTCGTCGTTGTAATGCAGCTGGCTATCAATATAGCAGAGAAGACCACGCACGATTCTAATTCGGGAGTAAGAATGCGGGATGTTGGTCGATAAGCATTGAGGTCACTGGGGTATTGGTTGAGCACCTTGTGCATTCGCGCACATGTCGCGCAGTGGCTGCATCTTCGAGATGCGGGTCGGACAACCCTGCCTAGCCAAGGCCTGTAAAGAGAGGCTCCCAACAAATTGAGTGAGATTGGCCTCCTGATCATAGGCAAGATTTGAATAGAAAATGGCGGCGTAAACTGAAATTCTGAGGATGAAGGGTGACGAAAGAGAGTCTCAGACTCTCAGCAGATTCAAGAAGCTTACCGATTCGGCTAGTCTTGGAGACCGCCTTTTTCTGCCGCCCTGATTCTATTTCCGTCATCAACTGTCTCTGAACACCACACCGCAACAACCTCGTGGCATCCTGTCATCCAACCCCACGATGGTTTTCTGCCTCGCCAGGGGAGTTATTCTTAGATGTGTGCCGCTCTGGTGCATTATCATGCAGTGATATGTTTCTCAAGTCGGGAGAGCCGAGCTGCCACAGTGCTCAGTCAGCCTTGCGAGACGTCAGAATTGATCATTCAGATTAGATCGCGTGGGACATCCCGCTCCTAACGGCCACGCTTCAAAAGATGGGCCCACTGGTTTGCGATACCGTTTCTCAAGCATCCAATGATAATATCTAAGTAGATGGTTTCGTTGTTCAGGCTGATAAGCTACTCATTTTATGTCTGCGTTCTCAATTTCAGGGCTGGAACCTAGCCAGAGCGCCTCGACTCAGAGGAGCTGAATGAGTGGGCTGAAGTATGGCTCAATCACTATTATTGATATTGTCTTGTACACTGTACTGCGTTAACTGGCAAGGCCAGGACAAGGAGCAGTAATTCGTCTGCCTCGGTAGGTAATCAAAGTGTATCTGCCATTATCGTATTATGTATCGTAATTACTCCAAATCATCTTCCCGAGGTGTGATCCCATCAGGAGCAACCAATAAGTCATATTCCAGCCGACCTCGTCCCACCATCAAGCATATCCTCTCCGAGAATGGTTCCCGCTTGCCCCAGTTATATTTGGCAACAATGCTTCGGTAAATTGCCAGAGCAGGGACGAATCCTGTGCCTGAAAAGCTGCTCCAGTGTAGTAGGTGTGTCTCTGTCCTTGCAACCCGTTCAGCTTCTTATAGAAGCCTGCCTTGATGGCACTAGCTGGCACCGTGCACTCAAATGGTACGTGAGCGGAAAACACAGCCAACTCCGGGTTGCTTGGTCCTTTGCCAGGTATCTGAAGTTTCTTCACATCTGAGAGAATGGCCTCCTTAACTTGCGCAATTGGCAGTGGAGAAGGGCTTCCGTAGAACACGGAAACCAAGCCAGGTACGCCTGTTTGCCCCATTGTGTAAACGGCAGGAAGTACTGGCAGGTTGTACAGCGTGTCGTTTCTGGTATTTGTTATGGACACATTGTCCGGAATGCCCGTCTCACGCAGTAAACCCGTGAAATATGCTCCGTTGCTAAATTGTCCGAAAAGGCCTTTTTCTGTCTCGCTCAAGTCCCACCCTCGTAGATTGTTCAATTTAGGAGGAATTGCGGAGACGAGTTTCTGAGAGCGGATCAGTGTCAACCCTGTCGGTTCCTTGATGAGGACCTTGACTCCCTCGGGACTTTCACGATCAACGGCCAAGATAGTGCTGTTCAAGAAAACATTCTTTCCCAATATGGCAGTAGCATGCTCATATATCAAGCTGTTATCATGCAGGGCGGTGGTGAGGAAACCAGTTGAGAGAGATTCGAGGATAGTCAAGCCGACAAGCTTCAGAACATACAGGGTGGGCTGAGAGAGCAAATCACCTATCCCTTGCCCATAGCCGAAGATGACTCCTACCATCTTCTGCAGGGAATACTTCTTGACAAAATCCCCAAACGGCAACAGTAAGTCAGACGGGATAGGATCGGGCAAATCGAAACCATTGTCCAAGTAAGGGTACTTTGCAAGCTGTTCGGCATATGCAACAAAATCAGCCGCCGAAGGCTCAACAGGACTATATCCAGTAACTATCTTCCCAGTGCGGAAATCGATGTAGTCCGTGATTGCGGTGGGGGAATATGAAATGTCGACCAAGGATACATTCAACCGCGCGGCAAAGTTCCTGACAACGGTGGTGTTGTGCCAGAGTTGCACGCCAATGTCGACAGCAGCTCCAGTGGCGGGGTCAATGTAAGTCTCCGTGTGTCCTCCAAGGCGGCTCTTCCGCTCAACAACCGCCACCGTCTTCCCCAGGTCTGACAGACGAATTGCCGCATACGTTCCCGACCCTCCTCCACCGATCACGCAGACATCTCGAGTGATGACCGTGTCAACTTCATATGATCTTCCATTGACAACAACAGGAGTAGAAGCCTCAGCTAGCAACGATAGGGTTGCCACGAGCCAGGTGAGGCAGGCTAGTAGACGCGAAGCTGACAGAGACATTGTGTGTGGGAAGCCCTGGAAGACCGAGATGCTGACTAGTCGATCCGGCTGTCTCGAGGAGTCGAGGGGTTGATTTGAGAGGTGAGTGAGGAGCAGTGCGAGGCTGTTTCTATTCCTGACAACTGATGACAGCCAAGGCGAGTACAACGAAAGCCTAGAGACTGCACAGCTCGTTCAGCTCGCGGCAAGGCTGAGAAGGCGGGTCCACCGAGGGCTAAATAAAGCTAACAAAGGAAGCTTTGTGATTTTTATACAAAGCAGTACCTGCAGTGTGCCTTGACGAAGGGCTAACTCCGCTAGAGTCACACGAAAGGGATCGCACAGAGGATGATGACTTGATCAAAGTGAAAAGAAAGGGTAGCTAACTGCTCTATATACTCAGCTATTTACACCGGTAGGGCGATGTCCCCTGAATATTGACGTTGATCTCGGTACAGCTAGCAAGGATCAAGCTCCTGCTTGGGCTACCTTAAGGAACTGTAATATCCCGACGGGTCCCGGCTTGTCGCTTGGCTATCGACTACGATTCGACAGCTACAGCAATGCCTTATAGGGGATTAGTGGGTGCTGCGATTCGGCAACTACAGCAATGCCTTATAGGGGATTAGTGGGTGCCGGCAACCGTCGCGCAACTGATATTACTAGCTACCGCATTACTAAGGTAAAAGGCTATGATGACGAGTGCTGATACGCGGCACCCCCCCCCTTGTTATGCGGCACCCCCCCTCTTGTTATACGGCACCCCCCTACCGGCAGAACAGACTTTTCTGCTAGTACCTAATAATAGTAGTACCTATAGTATAATACTAGGTACCTTTTAAATGCTTTGTAGTACCTAAGTAACTGTTAGGGACTTAAAGGGGTAGGATTAGGAATACGTAGGTCCCGCGTACCTATAGGCACGCTAGGGCTACTTAAGGTTCTTAGGTAGTACATATATATCTTAGGGAGTAGAGGGTAAGGAAGAGAGGCAAGAATTAGTTTAGATTTAAATTAAAGTATACTATAACTCGCTAGCTACTTAACTATAATTCTCTACTATATTACTTATAATACTAATCCCTAACATTCTAATTCTTCTTCTTATTAAAGAGGTAGCTTGTTATAGTTATAGTACTTAGTCGTTTAGAGAGAGATACCTAAAGGACTCTTATAAGAAGAGCTACTAGTAAAGGAAACCCTAGTAAAAGAACTCTTACTATAATACAAGTAAGTTATATAGTAGTTAGACAAGAGTAAGAGTAAAGAGTAAGAGACGCTAGTAATAAGTTAGTAACGCTTAGTTAAGTTAAAAGGCTATAAGCGTAACTTATAAAAGCTTAGAAACGTAATAAGGAACTTAAGCGACTAAATAAAGAAAAGGATAAGAAAGAGCGTAAGGCCTAAAAAAGGTCGCTTTAATAGCTTATTAAAGAAGAGTGTATAAGGAGCTAGTGTCTCTCTCTATACCTTTATACGCTTAAAGATAAGGCTAAAGACATAACCTAAGAGTAAGATAGTATTTATAATAAGGCTATAGAGTCTATAAGAAGATACTTAGTAATACTCTTAAGACTACTAGTATTTACGACAATAATAGTTAAGTAACGATAGGCCTTAGCCCTAAAGCCCTTTATAAGTAAGAATATCTTAGAATATAATAACTTTATATATACTTATAAGATAGAGTTTTATATAAGCCTTAATATCTATATAATAAAAGAGAGTAAAATTATATACACTATACTATACCTAAAGAAGACCCCTTAATCTATATAGATACGTAAAGAGTAAGAGTAAAGAAAAGATACTAGAATATAGTATAGTTTTAAGAAGGTTATACTATCTTACTTAAGTAGCCTAGAAATAGTAAAGTTAAAGGCGCTTAGCTAGTATAAGAAGGTAGTACTTTACTTAAGACAATCTATCTAGTTATTTGTCTAATACTTAGAGCTCTTTAAGAAATAACTCTCTTCTAAATCTAAAGAGACTAAGATAAATGTTCTCTTTACTAAGCTAATGTAAGAGCTTTAAGTTAAGGTCGCTAAGTACAAGCTTTTATAGACTTATAAGGAACTTATTATAGTAGTAACTTAGATCTAAAGAAGTATAGTAAGTTAGGATTCTAATAACAACAAGTATATAAAGAGGCGCTAGTAAGGATATAATAAATATATAAGTTATTAAAAGAGTTAGTCTTTATCTAAGAAGCGCTAGTAAAGATATAGTAAGTACTTAGCGCGTTAATAAAGCCGCTTTATGTCTAAAGAATATTTTAGAAAAAAGAGAGGCTTATAAGACTTACGTTCTTAACACCTTAGTATAGGCGTTAATAACACGCTACTATAATCTAGCTTAAACCTAGGTCTATACTTAGAATACTATAAGTATAAGGGAAAAGGATATTATATAAAGGATTATAAGTCTACGTCTATATTAAGGACACGCCTAAAGGTCGTCTACTACGTCTATAAAGAAAAGGGCTATATAGCCTTAGCCTGTCTTAAGAAGGCTAATAGGCGTACTAACTTAGGGAAAGAGAGGGCCTAAAGATAGTCGCCTTAATTAACTTAGGCCTTTCTAATAAAAGGAAGTAGTTAGATTATAAGAAGTAGCTAAGGATACGCTTTCTTATTACTATTAAGGTATAAGATAGCTAAGAAAAAGTAAAGAAAGTATAAGGTCTAATTAATAGTAAAGTAGAGGCTAATATAGTCTCTTAATCCCTTATAGTTAAGTATAAGTAGTATAATAAAAACACTACCTTCTTACGTTTATAGCTTTAGATAGTTAATAGTAACTTAATTTTTGTCTTTAAAGAGTATTAGGTCTTAGTAAATACTACTAACTTAAAGAGTAAAACCTAAGAAGACACGTATAAGTTCTTAGCTATAAACCTAAAAGTATACTTAATAGTACTTAGATACTTATAGCTCTATAAAGTAAACCCTTAGATTAATTTTGTTACTAAGATATAAGAGTATTACTAAAGACATAAAGGTATAAAGATTATAGAACCTAAGGAATTTATATAGGTCTTAAAAGAAGAAGAGGATATACTACTATTTAAGGCGTTCTTTAAGAGAGGTTATAGTAGCCTTTTTATAGTAGCTATACTTAGTAATAGCGCGTTAATAGCGCTATATATACTAGCTAAGTATAAGGATTTTATACGTGTATTTAGTAATAAAGAGGTAAAGAGGCTTTTAGATAAAAACAAGGCTTAGTACGTAATTAAGCTAGAACCTAGTACTAAGCTACTATAAGGACTACTTTACTTACTAGTAAAGAAAGAAATAAAAGTATTATAAGAATACTTAAAGGACAAGTTAGAGAAGGGCTAGATTAGAAGGTCTTATAGTCTAGTAGACGTACTTATTATGTTTGTACTAAAAAAAGATAAAGGCCTATACTTTTATATTAACTACTAGGTACTAAACAAGATTACTATTAAGAATTAGATACCTTTACTACTAATTAGTAAGACACTAGACCGGCTTAAGAGAGCTATAGTCTTTATAAAACTTAACCTAAAAGATACTTACTACTATATTTATATTTAGCCTAGTAATAAGTAAAAGATAGCGTTTTATACGTAATATAACTATTTTAAGTATTACGTTATACCCTTTAGATTATGTAATATACTAGCTACATTCTAGTAGTATATTAACGAGGCGCTAGTAGGCCTAGTAGACGTTACTTATATAATCTACCTAGACAATATCCTAATCTTTTTAAAGAAGGTAGAAGACTATATAATATATATATACTAAGTACTTAAACAGTTATAATAGTATAACTTCTACGTTAACCTTAAGAAATACGATTTTAATACTTAGTCTATAGAGTTCTTAGGTTTTATTGTTTTAACTAAAGAAGTATTAATAAAGTTAAGCTAGGTCTTTATAATTAAAGAGTAGCTAGTACTATATACTTTCTAAGATATTTAAGTATTTTTAGGTTTTATAAACTTTTACTACTAGTTTATTAAAGGCTACTCGTAACTAATAGTACTACTTACTAACCTCTTAAAAGGTACAAATTAAGGTAAGAAGGCAAGGCCTTTAGTATTTAAAAAAGAAGTGTAATGTATATTTAATAAGCTAAAAAAGGTATTTATAACTACTCTAATACTTACTTACTTTACGCTAAGGTCGCTTATACTTGTTAAGACTAATATATCTTAGTTTACTATAGCTAGGGTTTTGTTATAACTTGTTAGCTAAAAGGACATAAGGTAGTAGTACTCTATTACTTTTTACTTAAAGAAGCTAAACCTAGTATAATAAGTCTACTTAACCTATAACTAAGAGATACTAGTAATTATTATAGTATTTAAGTAATAAAGACACTACCTTAGCTATACTTTTATACTAGTAATAGTTAAGATAGACTATAATAACCTAAAATAGTTTATAAAAAAAGAAAAGCTAAATAAGAGACAAGTACGTTAGGTCTAAAAGCTAGCTAAGTTTAATTTTAGTATTAAGTACTAGTTAAGTAAGAGTAACTTTACTAATAGCCTGTTAAGACGCCTAGACTATAAGTCTAGTACTAATAAGATTAGGCAAGACTTACTCTTAGCCTTAAGAGAGAAGCTAAGAGGCGTACTCTTAATAAGAGTCACTAGTACTATAATAAAAGGACAATAGATCTTAGCTATAAGGGTAAGATCTCTAGAACTCTTAAGAAGTAAGGACCCTTAAGTAAGACAAGATATCTTAGGCTAACCTAAGCGTTAGTAGCTATAGACTAGGTAAGACACTATAAGGCCGTTAAGTACGCGTAACGTAGCTAAGACCTAGCTTAACCTTATTACTAAGACTAGTAACTATAGATACCTTGTTTTATAAGAGTCTACTAGGTTAGTAGTAGGCCTTAAAACAGTATATAACATACTATTAGAATTAATAACTAACTTAATCTAGAATACCTAATAAGAAGACACTTTTATTTAAGAAAAAGAATAAGAATTAATACTAATACGTAAGGTACGTACTAGTACTATAAGGGGGCGACAAGGCCTTAGTAATAGTAAGACTACCTTAAGAGGGTAATAAGGCCTTAGTAGTAGTAAGACTACTATAAAGAGCCTATAAGGCCTTAGTAATAAGATAAAAGAAAGGTAATAAAGCCTAGACGCCTAAATTTAAGGTAATATTATAAGAGATAACGTAAGTAAGGAACTTAAGGATAAAAAAGATAACTACTTAGAGTAGTACGTTAACTTAACAGGTCTACTTTAGTATAATAGCTAGGTCTATGTCTTAAAAAGTAAAGCCTTAAGGAGTAAGATCCTTATAATTAACTATAACAACCTAATAGTAAGGTACTTTAGTACTACTAAGACACTAGAGCTTCTCTAGCGTAAATACTTTTAGTAAGGTATATACTATAATATTAAGGAGTAAGTTAAGACGTATATAGTCTACTAAAGAACTAAACCTAAAAGGTACTAGCTATATAGTAAGTTAGTACTACTAGAATAGCTAATAAGGCCTTAGGCGTAGATTTTAATAGATTTTATTATAAGCCTACCCTTAAGTAAGTTTAATAAAAAGGTATTTAACTTATGTCTTATAGTTATTAACAAGTATATAAAGGTAGCGTACTATATCTTATACTATAAGATAATTATAGCCTTATAGCTAGTAGAACTCTTTATATACTATATAGTTAAGGATTTTAGGACTCTAGAAAGGATTATATTAGATAAAGGCCTCTAGTTTATAAGTAAGTTTTAGGCCTTCTTATATTTTTACTTAAAGGTAAGGTACTAGCTTAGTACTACCTTTTACTTATAGAGTAACAGTTAGACTAAGGTATAGAACTAGATAATTAAGTACTACCTTTAGGTCTATATAACGTATAAGTAAGATAACTAGGTATTAAAACTTATCCTAACTAAATTTATATATAATAATAGCGTATACTCCTTAATAAGAGTAACCTTATTCTATATACTATATAGGTTTTTACTAGAGATCTAGGTTAATATTAAAGACGACATTATAGAGAGAGAAGTAGTAGTAGTATATAAGAGGGTAAAATAGATTAAGAAAGAAAGGATAGTACTAGATAAATACTAGTATAACACTATTAAAGTATAAAAGAGGTTTTATAATAAGAAACGTAAACCTATGTTCTTTTAAGTAAGTAATAAGGTAATGCTCTTAACTAAACACCTCTAAGTTACTAGGCCTAATAAGAAGCTATTAGATTACTACCTTAGCCCTTTTAAAGTTATCTGTATTACATTAAACAGGTTAGCCTATAAGCTTAAGTTACTTTTAACATTTAAAATCTACCTTATATTTTATGTGTCTTTACTAGAGCTATACTACTATAAAGCCGGCGTAACGCTAGAGCTACTTAGCCTAGACGTTATAAAAAAGTAAAAGGAGTTTAAAGTAGAATTAATCTTAGTATATAAAGAACGAGCTATAAGAAGGCAATACTTAGTAAGATAGAAAGAGTATACTCTTATAGATAATACGTAAGAGCTAGTAAGAAACCTTAGAAACGCTATAGATATAGTCTAGGAGTATAAGAAAGTAGTACTAATTAAGGACTAAGGTAGTGTCGTAAAAGGAAAATACTAGAGAAGGCGTAAGTTATAGTAAGTAGTTAGGTTAAGAATAGTTATTAATTTAGAAAAGAAAAAAAAGAAAAAAAAGTAAAAACAAGTCTTAGTTATATACTAGTAATATATACGCGTAACCTAAGCCTTACGACTATATAGCCTAAGACTACTAGACTAGACTAACTACTTATTATTACTATTATTATCTTTATTATCTTCTACATTATTATTATTATTATTATTATTATTACTATTATAAGGATCTGTCTTAGTAACAAGTAGAAGGTTAGACTAACTAGGGTTAGTAAGTACTAGTAAAGTAAAAGAGATACTTATGTTATGTTAATAAGTGTCTATAATAACATTAATTAAGTATTTTATACTAAATCTAGTTTAGTTCTTATTATAAAAAAACTTTTGTAACAGTTGTCTACGCCCCTTACTACTCTAAAAACTTAAAAACAAACGATAGAATTAAAATCAGTACCTTTAGATACCCCTTAGAGTACTAGTAGACTATAGGCGAGCCTATAGTAACAGATAGTAGGTATACTAGACTTAAACAGAGCTAATACTACCTACTTACAGGTAGGAGCTAGTACTTCTATACCTTAACTAAGAGCTATAGTAAGGAGCTAGAGAGTAGTAAGGGTAGTAAAGACAATAAGACAGAGAAAATTATATAAAGAATTAAAGCTTACGTAATACTAGGTAAAGAGGATAAGGCGTCGCGCCTCCTTTACGACCTTATTATAATAACGATAGTAGTAGTAGAGCTAAAGGTAGCGAACATAAAGACCCTCTTACGTACCCTTAAGACCCTCTCTAACGACAACCTAGTAACGATTAAGTAATTAAGAACAATGTTAAAAGAGGCCTTCTAGAGGCCGATAGTAGTAGCGGCCCCTTAGGCTACGTACGCGTTAGTAGTAGGCTAGCGCCTAACAAGAGTATAAGTAATACTAAAGAGACAGATTAAAGAGCTAAGGATTAGAGTAGATAAACAGATAGAGGACCTAGTACGTTATAGTACTATTAAAGTAGTAACGGTAGCTAATATAGTAATTAGGGGCGCTAAGGTAGTAGTGACCTACTAGCTCCTTAGTAGCGACACTATCCTTACCTTTAAGGAGGCTATACTAAAGACCGCGATCTAAGATTAGGGCTAGGTATAAAAGGCGTTTAGGCTTATAGCCTAGCTCTATAAGAGTAAGTTCGTAGTAATTATAAAGGGCCTACTAGTAGACTAGGTTATATAAGTAGAATTAGGAGCGCTACTAGTAGAGATCTAAGCCTACGCGCCGTATATTACAAAGGTTAAAGTTAAGCTTATTAAGGCCTTTATAGTAAAGTTTATAATAATAGTACTATACCTCTAAAGCGTCGACGTAGTAACACGCCTATATAAACAAGGGCTAATCTAGTAAGCCTAGATCTTTAACTACAAGCTGTATTTAGCCGACCTACAAATCTAAAGATACTTCTAGTACTACTAGTTTAGCTATATTAGGCGGTTCTATAAGAACTAGGCCTAGTATAGCTACTATATAAGAGTAGCGTACCCTTAAGGTAAAGAGGAGTACCCCTAACTTAATAGTAAGAAGAGATACGTTAACTATAGTAGACTATACATAGCGTAACACTATTAGTATCTTAAGGCCCTTAAGGTAAAGGAGTAAGTACATACTATATATTAGTAAAGACTTAGATAGTTTAAGGTATTAAAGAGTAGCTTTACTAGCTAAGTACCTAACGTTACGCTAGCGTCCTTATAAGACAGTAATAACGGCTACTAGGTTATAGTACCTAAGAGACTATAGACAGGCAATAATAAGAAGCCTATAGTAAGGACTCTAGTAAGACGTAGACGCCCTCTTATTAAGGTACTAGATATAGTAACGGTTTAGAGCTACGATATTATAGAGATATTAAGCTAGGGAACTAACTAAGAGTCTAGTAACCTCTTTATAACGTAAGACTTATAGATCCCAGACTCTTAGTAATAAAATTAATAATAGTATACTAGAATACTATAAGAAAGAACAGCCTTACCTTAATAGCGCTTTACGATAGCTATAAAGCTAACGTTATAGTAATCTAGAAGCTATAGTATAATAAACAGATAAAGATAGTCTACTACCTAGTATAGGTAAAGTACTAGTAGGTCTATAAGAGTAAAGGCCGTATAGTTATCTACGTTTATAAGTAGTACCTACCTCTTACTTAAGTAGTAGAGACTAGCGTCGACTAGTATTACGTTACTCTATAAGGTATTACTATCTAGTTAATATACTTACTAATTCCTAACTCCTTAGGCTAGACTAGCCCTCTCTAGTAGCTTACTAGAAAGGACCTAAAGGGGCTATAGATCGTTATAAGTAATATAAACCTTTACTACTTACTCTAGGATAGAGCTAGTAAGACTACCCCTAAATTAGAGACCTTCTTTTGTCTAGCCTATAAGTAGTAACTCTCGCTATACATACCTTAGAAAGAGCTAACCTAAAAGAGACATAGTAAACAAGACTTAATAATTAATTACGCGTAGGCTACAGTAATACTCTAGTATACCTACTAAAGTAACCTAGGGTATAAGGGATCTAACTACTATACCTAGCTAATTAAGGTTATTACCTAAGTAAGGGATTACTATAAGAGAGCCGTAAAGGCACTAGAATAGAGCTAGACCCTAATAGACTAAGAGCTAGTAGCGATTAAGGCTAAGAGGCTCTACCTCTTCTCTAAGCTACTAGATATACCTTATAAGGTTAATAAGGCTATTAACTCGCTTACCTCTTAGCTTGTACGTATTATAGACTTATCTACCTTAAGAAAGAAGGTTAGCTAAGAGCGTACTAAACCTTAGTAGAGTAGTAAGGTCCTTAAGGCTATCTAGTAAATATAGGCAGCGTGCTATTAATACACTACTGCCTTAACTAAACTTTACTAGCGTAACCTCTAGTAGGCTAGTACCTACTAACTCTAGACGATCTAAGATACAAAGACTAAGAGCTAGCGTAGTACCTTTACTACTACCTTAAAAGACTAATAAAAACTTTAGAGTCTTAAAAGGTAAGCTAGGCTCTATAGCTATATACCTCTAGAACCGGCCTTACTCTCTCTTCTTTAAGGCGCTAATAAGGAGGTACTAGCTATAAGCTACTATAATAAAGTAATAGTGTTAGGCTAGCGGTTCTTTTTAGAATTAGTAGCTAATCTTAGCGACGTTGTTCTAGACCTTTAGGACAAGTAGTACTAGTAGTTTACTATTAACGACACTATAATAGAGGCAGACATTACTAACGTTCTCTAAAAGACAGGTACCTAAAAGGCGCTAGGACCTAACCTACTACTTACTAGCTTCCTTAAGGTATATAGGTGCCCCTTAGCTAAGCTCCTTATAGTAGTAGTAACTACAAGCCTCTAGCTAGGGCACGTCCTAGCGTAGTTTAAAGTAGTAAAGGTAGTAGTACTATATAAGCCTAGAAAGACCCTTAAATAGTAACAAACCGCTAGGGCCTATAGGCTAATATTACTCTTAAGCGTAATAGGTAAAGTAATTAAGTTAGTAATTAGCCGGCGCTTTACTAACGCCGTAAAGTCGTAAGGGCTCTTTCTAGAAACGTAGATAAGAAACCGGCTATAATACTTAATAGACCTTATAGTCAAAATAGTAGTCGACACTATATATATAGTATAGAGCTATAGGGCTATAGTGTCCTTTCTCTAACTAGACATTAAAGGCGCCTTTAATATAGTAAACTACACATGCCTTCTCTATACTCTCTAATACTTAAGGTTCTTTATATAGGCCGTGTAGTAGGTGTATAGCTTCCTTACTAATTAGACAGCTAGCCTCTTCTTTAATAAGGAAGTAGCGCCGCCCTAAAAAGTTACTATAAAGGTACTATAAGGCTCGCTCTTCTTTCTTATCCTCTTTTTCCTCTATACTACTAGCTTGTACACGCTACTATAAAGACATACAGGCCTTATTATAGTAGGGTTTACTAACGACCTTAATCTCTTAGCTTTTAGTAGAGACATAATAAAGACACGCTAGTACCTTAAAGAGGCGTAGTAGACATATAGCTAGTAGTCGTATATAAAGGAAATAGAGTTTACTCTTAAAAAGAGTAAGCTTCTTTACCTTACTTATACTTACGCTATACTAACGACGCCTGTCTACCTTAATAGCTAGGTTATACCCTTAGTCTAAGAGGCCTGCTTTCTAGGAGTTTAGATAGATTAGAAGCTTAGGTAGAAAAGCTACCTTAACACTATTAAACAAAAGTTCGCTACCTAGTAGTTTGTACTTATAAGGCTCGCTACGTCTATATAAGGATATAGCCTACTACGTGTAAGAGAGATCTATATAAAGGTAATCTAGAGCGCTATAGTATATAGTATAAGGGTCTAGTACTGCCCCTCTAGGCAACAAGCTAAAGAGATTATAAAAGACCTTATTATAAAGTAGTTATAGTACCTCTATATCGTTATAAGGGTATACTAGGCGACTCTTGTTTAGTTTCTTAAGTCTAAAACAGCTACGCCTTTACTTAACCTCTACTTTAATAAGAAAGTAATAGACTTTAAATAACGTCTAGAATATATAAGTAAGGGTAAACTTATATAGTCTATTTATAATAGAGTAGTAACCTGCCTTTAATAACGCTAGAGACGCTACTACGACACTACTATAGTACTACCCTATACGTTACTTAAGTATAAGGCAGGCTAAGCCGTATAGGTAAAGGACTAGTATAAGGACTCTTTACTAGAAGAGACCTTATAAGAGAACTAGAGGACACGATAGACCTAATACGATAGTTTACTAGCGTACTACTAAGGTACTACTCTAGCCGTACTACCCGCCCTTTTAGTAGATACCCTTAAGAAGTACTTACTTCTTTATAAGTATAAGAGCTTACTTTTAATATAGATCTATACTAGTAAGGTTAGGCTCTAGGCCTTTCTTTTTAAACGTAAAGTACTAGAGGTAGCGACCCCTTAGTGTCCTTATAGTAAGGCCCTAAAGACAGTAGCTTACCTAGTCCTTAACTACTAGTAGCTCGACTAGTAGTAGTAGGCCTTATAGTAAGTACTCTACCTAAGGGCACTATAGACGTTCTATAACTTTATAGTAGTAATAAAGAGAGGAAAGAGCGCGCGCGTACTAATCTACTAGCTACTATCTACTAGCTAGTTCTTATAGTTTAGGCTAGCCGAGCGCTACTTAGCTAAGAAAGAGAGAGAGTAATCCTAGCTAACGGCCGGCGTCCTTTTAGTATCTTACTAGCGTCTTGTTAGTATATTTAGTATTACTAGGCTAGAAGGTTAAGTTCTAGTAAGGTAGTAATAAGGTCTTAGCGCCCTAGTAGCGCTATAATAGAGTATTTATAAGAGGTAGTACGTAGGTTTTTACCTGGCTTTAGTATAGTTTTACTACGTGATTTATATAGTATAGAGGTTCTGTATACATTAGGCATAGGTAGTAAGAACAATAATAATAATAATAATAATAATAATAATAATAATAATATTAATTAAGTAGTAAAGACCTTATAGTACGTTAACTATAATTAGAACGGCTTTAGTAGTAGTACGTAAAGGCTATAAGAGGCCTTAGAGGTAGGCTTAACAAAAATAGCTCTTAATTCGTTAGGTAAAGAAGTACTAGTAAGGCCTTAGCTTTGCCTTAAGGGTCGTAAAGTAAGTAGAGACAGGATTAGCTATAATAGCGGCTTTAGTATAATTAGATAAGAGAAGTAACTTATTAAGCTTAGCTATAAACTCTTATAAGATCTTATAACAAGCTTTATACTTAGTAGTATATTAGTTACACTTAGTTTAACTTGCCTAAGTAATATAAGTAAGCCTAGGCTTAGCTACTTATGTTTTTATATAGTAGACGTAGTACGCGTAAGAGAGGTATAAGAGTATACCTTATAAGTATAAGGACAGATAGGGCTAGCTATAGTAGGGTAGTATTATATAAGGTAAGAAAAGGGTTAAAGAGAGAATAAAGAAAGGCGTAAAGCGTAAGGTAATAGCTTAAAAAGAAAGGCTTAAGGAGGGGATAGTACTAAAGAGGTATAAGAGGTAAGGCTACTTAATTTAGAAAGAAAGAAAAAGAAAGGTAAGAAGAAGAAAGTTTATCTCTTTATATACTCTTCTTTAGTAGCGTATTATAAGACACTTACTAATAATATAATATAAACATTTAGTAAGGCTTTATAAACAATTCTCTATATTAAACAAATTCTTATATAGATAAGGTACTATAAGTAAGGAGCGGCTAGAGCCTTTATTATATAACTTGTTAGGAATACGCTAGTACAAATCTGGCATAATAAGTATACTACTATAAGTATAGATAAAGATAAAAAGTAAATAAAGAAAAGAGATATTCTTTCTTTCTTATATCTATACTATATTATTTTAAGGTTTTAGAGTAAGAATAGTCTATATATAAGGTAAGAGCTATAAAAAAAGGCATAAGGCTTACCTAGCGCGGCCCTTATATATCTTAGGTATGTACTATAAAAGAAGAGCTTAGCTATATCTAGTATAGGTTTTACGTAACTCTAGAGAAGTACTATATCTAGCGTAGCTTACGTAACTCTAGGATAGAGCTATAAGAAGAAAAGGTAATGTTAAGGACTTAAAGAGGTAAGATTAGAAATACGTAGGTCTTACGTACTTATAAGTACACTAGGGCTACTTAGGGTTTTTAGGTAGTACATATATATCTTAGAGAGTAGAGAGTAAAGAAGAAAGACAAGAATTAGTTTAGATTTAAATTAAAGTATACTATAACTTACTAGCTACTTAACTATAATTCTCTACTATATTACCTGTAATACTAATCCCTAACAGTAACAGCGCGTATATTACTATATAGAGTACTATATAACAGATTAAATAACAGTTTAAATAGTACATTAAAAGTGACTTATATAGTACCTAAATAACAGGCTAATAGTAGCTACTTAGACAGTCGCTTAAACGCGTTAAATAGCACTAAAAAACGACCTTAACAGCAGACAGTAACAGCCTAAATAACAGTCTAAATAACAGTCTAAATAACAGTCTAAATAACAGTCTAAATAACAGTCTAAAGTAACTTATATAGTACCTAAATAACAGCCTAAATTACAGCCTAATAAGAGCTGCTTAAACACGTAAAATAGTACCTAAAAAACCCTATTATAGTAGCTAACAGAAGCCTACCTAAACAACGCCTATATCCCCTCTATAGCCTGTATTAAGTAGCCGGAATAAAGCTATTCTAAGTCCTCTAGTCCTACTATAAGTCGTCTAAAGGCTACTAGGACAACAGTAGTACTTGACTAGCTAGATTTAGCTATAGAACTAGCCTGTTTTCTATTACCGCTATTGTCGCTACTATATTACGTAGTACAAAAGGACAGGTGTTTCTTATATAGCCTGTAGATTAACAGCCCTAGTACCTTAATTAATTATGCCCTAAGTTAATACACGCTATATAGTACTATAAGAGAGCTACTACCTGCTTATATTAACTTAATATACGGCCTGTCTAAGCTATTCTAGCCCTTGTATTCGCCTACTAGTGTACCCTTTATACTCGTCTCTTAGCTTCTTGATCGCGCTAGTACTATTAATTAATAGGATTAAGGATAAGAGAAGGAGGAGGGCTTTATTTAGTACTAGGAGGAGGGCGATTAAAGTACTAGTAAGGGTAAAAATCTAACGGTATAATAGCTATAGATCTCTAGATTAGGTAGATATCTAGAAGTAAGAGTAAGAGTAAGTAATAAAGGGGTATTAATACCTACGTTTTTAGCTAATCTAGCCTTAATTATATACTAATAAGGTATCCTTATTAAGGTAGTAAAGGATCTAGTATACTTAGATTAGATTAGGCTATGTTCCTTATGTTCTTTTTACTGTCTAACGTGTTTATACTGTTCTTTTAGCTTATATAGGCTAAAGTAAGAGATCTTACTTATAACCTAGTAGTAGAACTAGCTTAATAGGCCGGCAAGAGTAGTTTAGTACCTCTTGTTAGTTAATAAGGTAATCTTGTTTAATTAATCATTAATCGCTAGTGTTGTTACCTCTTAAGTAGCGTATAGGTACTTAGATAGCCTACTAATCTATCCCTTAATAATAGCGTAAGCTCTCTCTAAGCGTAAGGTTATAGTTGTTCTAGTATAAAAAAAGTGATCTACTTAAGTATAAACAATATATTTATAATAAGGAGTTAGCTACTAGCTAATCACGTAGACAAGAGCCTGCCTCTTAAGATCGAATTTAACAGCCTCTTAAACCTACTTAAGAGTCGTATTAACAAGGGCCTAGTAAGGCTTACTGTCGTTCTAATAAAACTTGTCTTTAAACTCCTCTAGAATAGCTTTATAAGCCTCTATTGTTTTAGCGTGTACGACGTCTTAAACAGCCTGTTAGAACCCTTCTTACTAATCTGTTAAAGAGAAGAACCCCTTATAGTAAGTTGTAATATACTTGTTAATATACTATAGGTAAAGAACGCGCTTTATTTAAAAGATAAGAAAGTATTAATCTACGGCCTTAATAAGAGCGAGCTTATAGTTAGTAGTAATTACAGAAGGCTATACCTTGTTATTAAACAGCTTAATAAGGTACTAAATAGCCTTATTATAGTTCTTCTTAGCCTCTTAATCTAGCTAGTAAAGTACTACTATAAATAAGTTCTTATAATAATTAATACCTAGTATATTAAGTAATAGTATGTCGAATTTGTTTATCTTATAGGTATAATCTAATAGTAAGATATCTAAGTACTTGTTTAGGTACCTTATAGACCTTATATCTACTACAAACAGTATTTTAATATGCCTTATATCGTTAGCTCGCTACTTAAAATAGATCCTACTAGCGCTCTTTTTGACATTAAGTGTATAGATTAGAGCCTCTAGAGAAGGTTTACTAGTACGTTTAACGCGACTAAGCTTAGCTATAATATTATATATATTATAGTAATAAACAGCTATCGTTAGATCTTACTAACGTAGAACAGTAACTGTTTGACTAAGGAGAATACTACTTAAATAGTGGCTATTAATAGTCCGGATCTACTGTTTAGTAAGTCAACAATACTTAGAGAACGCTAACGCCTCTCTAAGATTATAATTATAAGTGTCTAATCTAGCCCGGTAGTAAAGACTCTAGGTACTATCTAGCCGCTCCTTTACTTTAATAGAGACAGGGCACTCTGTTTTAAAGGAGCCGCGAGAACGGATCTAGTACTCTTTATAGATATTACTATAATACCTGCTACCGCGTTTACAAATAAGAGTCTTAAGCTAAAGCTTCTTTCTCTTTTTACTCTTCTTAACCGTCTAGGCGTATCTAGCTAACTTAGCGTGTTGTTAGTAGGTAGTATATAACGCGTTAAACGACTCGAAATTACCCTTTAGCGGTAGGGATAGTAGTATTATATTAGTAGTAGTAGTAGGTAAGGAAGGGTTTTTAGGGTTTTTATAGAGGCTTAAGGGGCTCGAGGGGCTCGATAGGATCGATAGGATCGATAGAGACGATATATTTAGTAACGGCAAGGTAGGTAAAGGGGCGATAGCGAAGTATAGGACAGCGATGTTAACAATGTTAATTGTGATAGTAAACAACAGTAACGGTACCTAGATTATAGTACAGATTACAAGCGAAATAAAGTATCATTACTTACTGCCTACATTTACGTCTTACCGCTTACGCATTAGGCAGGGAGGGTGCCGTATAACAAGAGGGGGGGTGCCGCATAACAAGGGGGGGGGGTGCCGCGTATCAGCAGTGATGATGACACGGTCCAGACTCCACAGGGCTCAATGCAGATGGGCTTTGGGCGGAGATGTGAACGGTGAAGCCCACTCTTAGGAAGTCGAATACGGAAGCCTTCTTTCTACAAGCACCAGACCAGACCCAGGGGCACTTCGTGCTCATTCCTGAGCAGAAGTCAGCTCTACATTGTTGGCTGCAAAGCTGCTGCTTGATTGGTTATCGTGCCCGCCATGCTCAGCTCACTCTCTGATTTGTTTTTCCTATTAAGCCATGAGACGAACATCAGCAAAAGCTCAAAGAGATGCCTCTTCTCAAGTTCGAGTGACTGTTACCCCGCCATCTTAAGCTTTACCATCACTCTCCTACCACGATGGGCAAACCCGATGCCATGCAGGGGTCAGCGAGTCACCGACCCCGCCAAAGGACCTCGACCTCCTGCACGGAATGTCGGCGGAGAAAACAAAAGGTATCTGTTGAAACTTGAACGATCAATCAGCCGCAACTCTGAACTGTTAGGGGGAGCAGACATTTATTGATGTTTGTCCTATCACAGTGCAACCAGGCCAGAGATCGGCCCTGCAACAATTGCGCCAGACGCTATCCTCCTGTCGTGTGCACCTATGAGAACGTGAGCTCCAGCGTGTCCAGGTTCGATTCCCGGAAATTCATACGTATAAGCATGCGTTGTCTGTCTACGATGCGTACGTACAGAACAGGTCAGATCGCCCAACTAACGCGAGGGCAGAGGATCGCCAGTGGAGCGAAATGAGGATCTTGCGGGTCCTGGCACGCCGCTCAGGACTCGGCCGGATGAGCAGAGACCGGCGGCAGATGGCCGACAAGGAGGGCCAACCCCTGAGCAATATCCAACATATCCAACATCACCGCACTCTTACTATGGCCCCGTCCAGACGATCAATTACTATGCTCAGCCAGACTCGCAAGACGCGCCGTCAAGCTTATACGCGTCGGCTTCCAGTGCTGCATATTACGGGACCACCGAATCTTCTTCTTTTGCCGCACGTGGGCCGAGTTACGATGCGAGCTATTACGCGCCCACGTACGGCGATTACACAGCGCAGGGAGGCTGGTTGCCTGACGAGCCCGGTACAACTTACACCATGCAGAATGACTTCTCCCTAGGCGGCTCACGACGAACAGCAGACCCCTTTCAATTCTGCGATCCTGAGCTTGAACCTGAGTACGAGCGTCCTCAGTAGATTGATGTCTGCGTGCCACCGAGACCCATCCAGCCCGCCAGTCGCACCGTACCCCGTAAAAAGCCGGTTATGTCGATCATCTCCCCGCGTGGTATGAGAATCGGACGCCACAGACCGTTGGAAGCCAGCTGGATCCCAGTCCCAGGCGATTCGTACCTCCGCACAGTCCCACACAGGTGCCAGTGGTTCCTTTTGACGTTGCGATGCATCAGACGACTGCAATTTGGAGGCGGATTTTCTCGGTTATCAATGGCCCTAGATGAGGGGATGATGATACTGTTCCTGTTGTTTTACCTTGCAATAAAGAAGGTGATTATGAGTAGTTGTTCAGAAGGATCCAGACGGCGGTTCCAAATTGCGGGGTTGAAGAGCTCACCGGGTTTCGCTGACCACATGGGCTGGGCACTTCCTTCCCGCCATTTGCATGAACGAATTCAAGTGCTTCACTCATGATATCTTAGAAGAAACTTGAACAATAAAATCCACCCAAGGACAGAGATAAGATCGAGGTTTGACTTTGAGTACTGAAATGGAGTAGCCAATCATGAAATCTGGTCGGCGACTGAAACCCTCTAGGTGAAAGTCCTTGTTGAATAAATAACATCACAATAACGAAACCCCGCAATACCTGCTTCCATTGGTAAGGGTTTGAATCATCTATTTTCCGAGCAAGTGGCTCCTCGATAATTCATATGCATACAAAACAGAAGAATTAGGCAATGAAGTTTAAGACATGTTTAATGTCTACTTATCACACTTGTGGCTTTGCTGCTTCCTCGGAGCTTTCTGGCAAGATTATTCTTTCACCCACTCCAAAATCCTCTTCCAGATCAGCACACCATCATGGCTTTGCTCAATCGTCTTAGCAACTACTTCTCTCTTGGCATCGTCAACCCCCATATAACTCGGGGCGTCCCTCAGATTGGTCTCCGCTAGTCCCTGATTCATCTCCGGATGGCCCTGGAAGGTTAAAATCGTCTTCGCCTCGTTCATGAACGATTGATACCCCTCCGCCAACGGCACGAAGCCCTTTGCCGGGACCTTGATCTCCCTCCGATGATATTCATGCATGTGTATCTTCCCCTCCGTAGCAAACGGAAACATCTTTTTCCCTTCAGCCGTCAAATTTAGCTGCACGACTCCAATCTCGGCACTGTCCATACTCGCAACTTTGCCTCCAAACGACACACACATGGTCTGATGTCCCCAGCATATTGCAACCAATTTCTGCTTCGGATGCTCGCTGACTGTCGTCCGAAGGAAGTTTTGCATCTTTAGAACCCACGGATCTTGACCCATGGGGTCTGCCGTCCCGCCGCTGAGTACAATCAGGTCATAGTCCTCGGGTTTGGGATACTCCTGCACAACGATGGGATCGAAGAAATCGATAGTGGGGTGAGAGGGCGAAGAGGAGATTGATTGGGAAGAGGAAGCTGCAGTTATGGCGGACACGAACGAAGCGCGTTCTGCGGACGACTTGGGAGACTCGTACCCATTGCAGAGGATGGCGATCTTGAGGGGCTCGTTGGGGCTGTTCATGGCGGATGATTCTGGGACACACACTGCTGTGTGAGAGGAGTGAAGGTCAGCATTGCGATTTTCATGAGCTTATAAGTCGACAACGTGAGTATCTGTCCTGATAGCACGCTTCTCACTCGACAGAAAAGTGGGAGTTTAAAGTGGGGGACGACGTCTTCGGGTGATATCGCACGAGGCTGATGTACAGCCTTGTGCCGGCCCCGACTTCACTTCCCGAACTTCCTGCGGGCAATGTCCTGGGACCTGCAACAGGACGGTGTATATAAGGTATCTATCTATCTATATATGAACGAAACTGCCAGGGCCCTGCAGAGGATTGTCCTATTGCCCCTCAAGTCGGTTTTTAAATCTCCATTCAATCTACTCCCAAAACGGCAAACAAGTCCACATTTCCGCCAAGGGTCTTATCAGTCTGTCCCAACTGTACAGTACTGGACATATAACGTACCTCACTTACAACTTCAGGGATCTGTCAACAACCCAGTTCATGGCGGCTTCGAACCAGCTATAATCCTGACCCTTTGGGTGCCAAGTCCCTCGGCCTGGCTTTACTAAAGAAAGCCACGCATTATCTGCGACGAATGCGATAAGAAGACAGTGAGTGACATAAAAGATGGAGCTTGGCATCCGCGGCGAACGTCGAGAATGGGCCAGGGCATCTCTACTTAAAGGATCAGCTCGCCTGCTAGGTGCTTGGGAATAGTTACGTTTACATTTCAAGACTGAGTGCTCCCCAAGCCGGTAATCTGCATGTAAAGCATAAGATGAGCGCAGTAAGTAAACCCCGCCCCCAGACCTGAGACTTATATACCTAATGCAACACAGCCCGTCTTCAATGCATCCATTCCCAATGGAGGAGACCCTCTACTGGTTGACGTCAATGCTCAATATGTTGGGTTTGAGTATCATTACATCTACCTCGTCTTTTGCGGCTTCATCGTCTGGCTCATCATACCCGGGATTGGGCTGCTCTATGGAGGTCTTGCGCGACGAAAGTCCGCCCTCGCTATGCTGTTCCAGAGTCTGATGGTTGCTGCTGTCACGACTTTTCAATGGATGTTCTGGGGGTATAGCTTGGCGTACTCACGGACGGCGGGGCCTTTCATAGGGGACATGGCAAACTTTGGCATGAAGCATGTTATGGCAGCACCGTCTGGTGGCAGTCCAGTCATTCCAGAAATTGTCTTCTGCCTGTACCAGCTTTTGTTCTGGTAAATCTTAATTGCCATTATTGGTTGATATTCTCTAACCCCCGTCTCAGTGCCTGCACAGTTCAGATCGTGGTGGGTGGAGCCTTTGAGAGAGGCCGTATCGTCCCATCGTAGGTACCCTCTGCTCTGGAAATAGAATAGTTCTACTAAACCATGACTAGTCTCGTCTTTGGGTTCTTCTGGGCCACCATTGTCTACTGCCCAATCGCCTGTTGGACATGGAATTCTAGCGGATGGCTCTACAACGTATGCACTCCCTCTTTTCATCTGGATAAAGCAAACCGCTCACAAGGTCTCAGCTACCATCTCTCGACTTCGCGGGGGGAGGTCCGGTCCACATCGCGTCCGGCTGGTCAGCTCTAGCCTACGCATTTGTTCTCGGAAAACGCAAGAATAGCGGCGATGTTTCCCACGGGAAGCCACACAACACAACCCTCGTCTTCCTCGGCACCGTCCTGATCTGGTTTGGCTGGTTCGGTTTCAACGGCGGAAGTGCCCTGAATGCCAGTGTGCGCGCGATGCTCGCCGCCTTCAACACCAACACCGCTGCCTCCACCGGTATGATCGGCTGGGTTCTAGTGGATTATTTCAAGCACGGCCGGCGCTTCAGCGTAGTAGGCGCGTGCGAGGGCGCCATTGCGGGGCTCGTCGGTATCACGCCCGCCGCTGGGTACGTTGGAGTCTGGCTCGCGGCGGTTATTGGGTTCATCACTGCGGTGGTGTGTGCCTTGCTTCAGAACCTAAACGAATGGCTACATATCGACGATGGGATGGAAGTGTTCAAGCTGCATGGGGTCGGTGGTATGGTGGGCAGTTTCCTAACGGGCATCTTCGCATCGTCGTCGATTAGCATGCTGGATGGCGTGACGTCCGCGCCTGGAGGTATTGATGGCAATGGTGTCCAGGTCGGCAAGCAGTTTGCGGAGATCACGGCCATTTCCTCGTACTCGTTCCTCGTATCCTGCGCGCTGCTGTATATCCTGAAGTTCATCCCGGGCATGCACCTCAGGATCACGGAGGAGGCGGAGATGAAAGGCTTGGATCTCGATCAGTTCTTTGACGAGCAGATTGGGGATTGGGGCCTGTTTGATGAGTTGCAGAGGAAGAAGATGGAATTGGAGACTAGCTCGCCGGGATCACTACATGTGCAGGAGGCTCAGGAGCAGCTTGATACTGACGGGAAGACAGCTTGAGATGAGGAGGTTTGTTTATGTGTGTGTATTTTCCCATGTTAATCGCGCCCTTTAACCTTTAAGAAGCAATCAAAGACTCCCAGAGACTAAAAGTCACTTGAGAGAAGTTGAAAGGCCTTCTTCCGCTCCGCGCTTTTATTTCCATGCCTTGATCCCAGATTTAACCCCCATCCCCAACGCCAACCATGATCTCCCAGCTCCAGCGCCATTACCACCGACAGACATGTAGAACGATGGCTACCGCTGTTTCGCTAGAGTAGAACTATTCTTTCACTGCGGTTCTGATCGGAAAAAACACGCTTTTCTCATCCACCGTATTCAGCTTGACCTCGGTGAATTTCTTGCCCTGAAGGATCTTCCAACCAGCACTCACGCTCGAGAAAGCAAGACTCTTTTCCACTTTGTGAAGCTCTGCATTCTGGCCCTCGATTTCATCCAAAGCCGCCATGCTCTTCAGATCAAAGTCTCCAAACACGCCACTTGGCTGCTCGTAGAGCTTGTAGAACGGGTATCCGTGCTTGGCGTACGTCTCGGCAGTGATGGGCGTCGCGGGTGGATCGATGCCAAGGGTATGTTTGAAGCAGGTGGCGTCGAGGAGTTGGAGGTTGAGCAGGATGGATTTGTCGGTGTCCCAGGAGTCCGCGGGGTAGGTGTCGGCTTCGATGACTTGGTTGATGAATCCGCCGGCGCCGAGGGACATCTCTCTCATGGCTTCGGAGCGGGCGTTGATGCCTCTAGAGTCGGGATTGGGATCCGTGCTACCGCCGCGCAATCTGAGTAATAAATGGAAATTACTTTCCTGTTTAGTAATGTTAGCATCTTGTTGTGGAGATTTGGTAGATTGGGAAGATATGGAGCTGCTGTGATTTACTCCTGAGATGGCACACTGGCACCTTAAGATATATTGAGAGAGAGTATCCAATAATCGAGACAGCTCTTAGAGGAATGAATTTGAGACTAATTTGGGGACCAAGTTGAACAATAGTGCCAGAGGGGTTCTTACGGGTTTGACGTCGTAGTCAATGAGATATTTATCTGTACAAAAGTTAGAAGCTTGATTCTAGAGTAGTTTCTTAAGAACTCACCATTCTCAAGTTGCCTTCCCGCGTACACAAGTCGTTGTTGATCCAACGGAACATCAGTCTTCAGCTGTATGATATGTTTAACTTCTTCCACTGTGTACCATGGAGACGCTGGAAAAGCAAACGTCCGTCCTGTCAAAGTCTTGACAATGATCTGCATCGTCGGTTCATGACTGGAGACCATGTTTCGAACGATTTGCTTTTGTGGAATGATCTCAAACTGAACACCTGCAATTCTGTCCTTGCCCGTGATCTGAGCCTCGACTGAATAGTGCGTTCCCACAGGTGCAGCAACGAACTGCATCACTTTACCGTCTTGCGTTACTAGACCGTCGAGCCAGAGCTGTGCTGGAGGCACGATGTAGTCTTGGATCGACTGACCCTTTGCCAGGCGATCCTTCTGACGCTTCTCCTTCTCATGAGGATCCATCATTAGGGACTGCCCAGAGATGGCGTTCACTCCACCAACAAGCACCTTGACAGCAAAGGGCTCGTCAGCCTTGAAGTTGATCCACATGGCTTCTCGCTCTAATCAAGAAACTGGTTAGTCACGAGAATATAGATAAGAATTGTGTACAGATAGATTCAAACGTACGATACATGGGTATAAAGACACCGCCCTTTTTTGCTAGGTTAGGTGGCAGTTTGGACTCATACTGCTCGATGTTGTAGATCGGGAAAGCGCCCATGTCGGGAGGAAGCTCATAAACTTGTCCGTTGTCAGGAACACGAATGGTACGGCGCAGAGATATGACCATCGACTTGTCCTTGCGATTACTGCGAGAGACACTAATTGCACGATAAGCATCGGGGGCTTCGTCGTCGTCGCCCAGAGGCCTAATTAGATCGACACGGAGATCTGCCATTTTGCTTTATGATCTGAGTGAGAAGCTGACAAGATCGAGAGGGATAGAGAGAGGGCTGAGAAAGGTTGTAGTCGTTGCGAAGGACCTTCCTCGTAATCTCTTAAGATCAAGTGATAAATATCAGACCGTGATGCAGTCTTAAGGGACCACTTTGTTGTTGAAAGATCTTGAGAAGTAGATGCGGGTGTGACTCGTTTGAAATGAGGAGCTGAAGTGGTTGTGTATACAAACGGTAAAGAAGTCTTCGCTAGATTAAGCGGACTCAGGTGAATCCAATAGGCAACAGCAGGTGACTTTGAAAGAAAACATTTCGAAGGATGTGCAGCAGGCCAGAAGTGGTTGTAGGCTGAGGTAGTCCTCCGAGCCAAGCATACTCCGCGGCTCACTCGCTTAACCCCCTTTCTTCCCTGACACAGTAGAAAGACAGAAACCGAGAGTACTGTAGGCATGAGCGTAATATACACGTGAGACGACTGGTCTACAATGCGTATGTATGAATGCTTTTGACATACAGCAAAAAACTGTCCGTATTTCAGTAGCCGACCAGTTCGTGAGAACGTACATGTTCCGCTCATTATTACCGCCAATGCTCCATGTCATTTGCCCTCACTCATCAGCCATCAGGGCATCATCCTGGCCATCATCGTACAGGTCCTCGTCTCCTTCCATATCTTCCATTTCCTGCCCTCCGTTAAACTCTCCCTCCTCCATCTCGTCATCGTACATCTCCTCGTCCGCCTCTGCATACCTCGATCGCCGCGGCGTAGGGGTCGAGAGACCTGGCGTCGGGGTATCTTCGATCGCCCCCGAGCTGCCATCCTGACCGAGTAACCCCTGCAATCCCTGCTTCTTCGGAACACGAGGTCCTCTCTTTGCACGCGTTTTCGTCCCCTCAGGCGTATCTGGCGCCCCCTTCTTCTTTCTCCCTGCCTTCTTGACCAGAGTCGGGCCCGCTGCCGGCTCTCGAAGCTTTCTCATCTCATCCTCATTATCCATCTCCTCCAGCCTCTCCTTAGCCTTTTCAACCTCCTCTATACCTGAGGGAGTATCCGCCCCCTTCTTCACAATCTTCGTCAACCTCGCCCTCTCGGTCTGCCTCTTCTTCTGCCATATTGCCTTCCATTTGTTATTCAGATTTCTCTTCTGCGCAATGATCGTAACCTTGTCATCCTCCCCCTTCTCTCGCTTAATGCTCATTAACTTCTCCAGGAACCGCGCCTGGTCCTTCCGTTTCTGACTGGCATGAAACCCTACAGGGATAGAGATGGTGGGATCCTTGCCGCGGGCGTCGCTACGGGCTGGGAGAGCGGTGGCGATTCGGCTTCGAGCGCTGTGTTTCGTTTCGAGGGTTACGGACTTTGGAATGAGACGACAGGAGCTGGCGGCTAGAAGATCGACGTCTCCTGGAAGAGAACGTAGAACCGGTAATGGGTTTTCGTCGTCGTGCGCGGTGAAGAGGAGCTCGGTGCCAACGTTTGATGCCCATTGGCAAGAGAAGACATGACCGCCGTAGGAGACTATGGGGTTCTCACTATGAAAATCGAGGATTTGAACCTGCGTTGGAGTAGGATCTTCCTCCACCGGCTTCTCTCCCTCGTCGCCCTCATGATCTTCATTTTCCCCATTTTCCCCATTTACCTCATTGCCATCATTTCCCCATGATGCATCCATTTTGGGGCTTCCTTGTGGGGAGTCGCCTTCTTCTACAGGCTTCTGTGAGTTGTCCGCTTCACCTGCCGGTGTTTCCATCCCTGATTTATCCGCACCTGCAGTATACCTGTAGCTCTTAGGAGACGGGAGTCTATCGCGCCTTTGCGGTGCTATACCATGGTTTCTCCATTTTGCGGCAGGGACTCCCTGTTCCAGGTTGCGTCTTACTCGACGTCTGGGCTCCACGTTCGGGGTCGTCAGGTCGAGGGTTACGTAGTACGTCTACACATAGTCAGTCCAAGTTCGACTCAATCAGTAGCTTCAGGATGCGAACCTCAGTCTCGGTAGTAGAGTACTCATATTCCCACTCTTCTGAATCCTCAGACTCTTCTTGATTGATAGTATTGGTCGTGGATGGTGCAGGATACGAATCTCGAGGCGGGGTATTTCTAGGCCCACCCTGGGAGGGCTGATCGACGTGCGCCATCAAGGCCTATGGTTTGGATGAAGGTATCTTTCCAAATACTGTATTACAGACATCAGGTTCCGTATTCGCGGACTCGATTCGATAAAACCCGCATTGGTTGGAAGCTTGGTTCATTGGATTTTGGATCGCGCCTTTTTGACGTCGGAAGCTTGCAAATATTGATGCCTGAGGATACAACTGTTTCTGCCTCCTATACTTCTGATTCGCACAAAACTCATGGCCTCTTCAAATCCATCTATGGGTGGTAGAATTGGTTCCTGGACATTGGAATAGACCTAATGAAAGCTGAAAATGAATGGAGAGAGTGAGCTTCCAGGAAACAGAAAGAGTTCAATGACCCCCAACGCCCCCTTCCCCATGAATTTCACCCTGCCCACCTCAGCATCTCTCACTTCGTAAGAGTCCCCATCACATGCGGAAGAACCATATAACTTGATTCGTTATCAGGTTGCTTCAAATCAACCTTACTCCAAGTTCCTGTTTCTTTCAACCACTTCTCTGAATCCCTCGTAATGGAGCAGCCTCCTAGGAAATGCGGCCAGATGAAATCGATCGCCCCTGTTTTCTAACATCAGCATAGACACATTGGCGAGAAGAGCATACCTACATTGGTACCAAGCCACCAGACCACCTACGTGGGTGATGACATGCTCATATACAATCCATTGACCGCCCGGCTTGAGATATCCATACAAGCTTTTTATCATTGCTTTTGGATTTGACACGGAACAGAGACATTGGACCTAGTGAAAAAATCAGCTTGAATTCTCAAGAAAAAGATTCAACAAGGGATTCAAGAGCGCAGGTTCCGAATGACATGTATTTCACGAAAGAGATTGGGATGGAAGAAAAAGTACAAACCGTAACAATCGAATCCACCTCTCCCTCTTGGACCCAGCGGGTACCCAAGTCTTCCACTCCAACTGGGACAATCTCGTACACATCACTCAAACCCAGCTCCTTGACCCTCTTCCTCAAACGCTCATGATGGTCCTTGTTAGGTTCAACACCGTAAATCTAACACCGGTCAGCTGCATTCACATCTCAAAATTCTTCAAAGTTAGAAATACTCACCTTCGTAACCTTTTCTTTATCGTACATATCGATCCACTCACCGCCACCAGGCCCAATCTCGACCACAACGCCCTTAGCCAGCTTCATCAGCGGGGCAATTGTTTCCCTCGGCCCCTGCTTTGTAAGCGGCCCGAAAACAGCCCAGAAGCGCGCAAACCAGGCATATTTGAAGGCGGAGGGGGACAGGAGAGTGGAGAATTGGCCGGTGGAAAGGAGGGAGAGCACGGTTCCTGGCAGGTAGAGCGAGGAGTAGAACATGAAGCCTATCGGCTCCAAGAGGTATTGGAGGGCCTCCTTAGCGTGGTCGAACATTTGGGCGAAATCGTGGGGCAAAGAGGTGGGGAGAGAGGGCGAGTGTGGATTTTGGTGTGTGAGGATCAAAGACACCTGAGAAGGGGCCAACCGAGCGGGGAGCAAGGGATTTATAGATTTGTTGCAAAATGAGGCGGAAACGATCCGTCGGTAGGAGGAGTGAGTGTTATTCTGGTAGCGAGGGGTTTGTTTAGGGGCTGCGAGCTGATTATTAGCAATAGACGAAGGGTTTCTCCGGGATTTGCGGATCGCAGCAGCTTCTTTACGAAGTCAACTTTCACCAAGAGTGGCTGCTGTAACATAGGGACAGCAATGATCACGGGATTTCTAGAACACGGAGAACGTCTGAATGCCTGTAACTTGCATTTATGGTACATTCCCGTTCAACCAGGGCCCGACGGGAAAACTGTCTATATACACATTATATCCTGCTCCGATCCTTGGGCATTTTCCTCTCCTCCAGTGCCTCCAAATCCTTTTTCTTATGGAAGTGCGGAGCAGCCTCATGGAGCCACTCCGGCTTGATAGGCAAACAACTCCGCATATACTCTTTTGTCGTCTGCACCAGCTCGTAATAGATAACCATCTTGATCGGCGGGTTCGAGTCCATCAACACTGACGACGGGTGGATGTAGACGGTGGTATTATTCTTTACAGTGCGATAACTGTCACCGCCCCTCTGCAACCTCGCCGCATTCGGGAAGAAGCCGGCAGTAATTGCTTTTTGGATGGGAACCAAATCGGCAGCACCACAGCTCGACATCGTGACCTCAACACGTTCACAGAGCTTGGCCAATTGATCCCGAACATCTCTCGCGCGCGTGAGGGACCTCTGTTGCAGGAAATTCTCTTTTGCCCAAACGTAGCTGAAATCGCTATCAACCCACTGATTCCAAATATTCAAGAGGGTGAGATGGTCACCACCTTCCTTGATGGTGAAGCGTGCCCGTGCACTATCGGCGTGAATCTTCTTATCCTTGGGGCGGAAGAAGAGAGCTGATGCTTCGCTTAACATCGATACAATCGACAGCACTTCCTCCACACATCCCAGCTTGTCAGCGGCAAGGATTGCTTTAGCAAGCATTGGATCTGTTGGGAATTCCGCCATCTGCCTCCCCATTTTGGTCAACTCCCCCTTATGATTCAGAGCTTGCAGGGCGAATAGCTGGTTCAATGCACCAATCAGCGTTTCGGTGGGTGGCGGATCCATGAACTCAAAGTCCAGGAGGTCGTTGATTCCCAGAGATTTCAAGAGCAGCACCACACCATTCAGATTCGTTCTCTGAATTTCGGGGGTGGTACTCTCTTCCATCTCATTCATGAACGCCCATTTCGTATAGAGCCGGAAGCACTTCCCAGGCCCAACACGACCCGCACGTCCACTCCTTTGGTTTGCAGAAGCACGGGAACAGGGCACCGCCACCAGTTTTGACATCCCCGTCGCTGGGTTGTAAATATTCTCCTTGACAAAGCCGGGGTCGATAACAAACACGATCCCATCAATTGTCAAACTGGTCTCGGCAATATTGGTAGCCAGCACGACTTTTCGTGCACCTTCAGGAGTTGGTTCAAAGATCTTTGCTTGAAGTTCGGATGGTAAGTTTGCGTAGATGGGACATATAATGAGTTCCGCAACTCGGCTGCCCAACTTCCGCGAGATTTCCATGATATTCTGTTCTGCTGCCTCGATTTCATCTTGCCCAGTAAGGAATACCAAGATATCGCCCTTCCCTTGAGTCGTATGGATTTGGAAAACAGTGGTAATAGCAGCCGCAAGGTAATTCGCTTCTGGTTGTGGAGTATAATGGATATCAACAGGATATCTTCGACCAGGAATATTGAAAATTGGAGCATCATCAAAATATTCTGCAAATTTTGATGCGTTCATAGTAGCAGAAGAAATGAGCAACTTCAAGTCTGGCCTTTCTCGGGCAAGATCTTTAACGAGAGCCAGAAGTATATCCGTATGGACAGTCCGCTCGTGAGCCTCGTCAATCATTAAAGCAGAGTAACCACCAAGATCGGGTTCGGTCATGAACTCCCTCAGAAGCATACCATCGGTCATATATTTCAGAACCGTTTTGTCACTTGTGGAATCCTCGAAGCGGATGGAGTATCCGACTTCGTTGCCAAGCTTCACACCCATTTCGTCTGCAACACGAGCTGCTACACTCATGGCAGCCACTCTTCGTGGTTGAGTGCACCCAACTTTAAGACCTCCTTTTGTGTAGCCGGCTTCGTGAAGATACTGTGGCAATTGCGTAGTCTTCCCACTTCCGGTTTCGCCCACAATAACCAGAATCTGATACTGCTCCAATGCAGCCAGAAACTGATCTCGATATGCATAGATAGGCAGGCTCTTTCGAGTCTCCTCCATCGACAACGCCTTCTTCTCAGCAGCTTTAAGCTGCTCAGCCAAGAACCGCTCTTCCTTGCTCTGGCCCAGCCCCTCACCGGCTAGTCTCGAGTCCATCACCCATTTGATCCCTTGTTCCTCGTCTAAGACATAGTCATACTCGCCCTGTTCCCTCTCGGCGATTTTGATCTGTGCTTTGGCCTTCTCCGTTTGCTCTCTCTCCCATTCCTCATGCTCTGTGACAAACTTCTCCTGGCCGTATTCATCGCGATCAACATAGCGTTTATACATCGCATCTTCCTTCTTCTTTCTATCAATTTTTCCCTTCTCCGTGATGTAATCCTCCGGCATGGCATACCCATCTAAATGGTCGTCAATCCGCAGCCGTTCTTCAGCGATCCTCAGCACCTCCCTATTCTTCGCAAACTCCGCTTTCTCCCTCTCCGATAATTTCACACCACTTCTCAACTCCTGCGTTTCCTCCGCAACCTGTTTCCTCAACAGCGCTAGCCGTTCCGCCTCTCTTTTCTTCAAATACTCCTGCCTACTCCTCTCCCTGAGATCAGGCAGTGCAGCACTCCTTGCCGCCGCATCATCTGCCAAAGCTCTCCGCTGGGCTAAGAGATTACCCTCCCTTGCAGATGAGCGATCTTCAACGATCTTCTTTGTCTTATCCGCATCCTTTGACTGTAATCTCTTCGCGAAGGCTTCCTTCTCTGCCTGGTCCCTTCTCCGTTCCTTCTCTGTTTCCGAAATGTCCTCATCCTCTTCCTGATGGTCAACCTTTACCCTCTTCGGGGCCGACTCCTGGAACTCAGGTTCCTCTTCGGAAGCGTATTCCTCGTCGCCCCATCGATCGTCGAAGTCCGCGTCGCGGTCGCGCCTTCGAATGGTCTTGGAGCGATGTACTGATTCGCGACGAGGCGATCTGCTTCGTTCTCGATGTGATTTCTCGCGGTGGGAGGAAGACCCTTTTTCGCTATGTCGGCGCTTCTCTTTCTTCTTGTCTACTACCTTTGCTGGCCCCAGGTCGTCTTCCTCCATAGGAAGGAGCGCATACTTCTTTGCGCCCATTTTGACAGTTTGATGGATTAGATTATGGGGAGACTGGATCCAAAGTCTGTCCTGTAAGTAAAATACAAGAAGACGGACTTGGCAGAGAGAAGAGCAGGAAGGGGAAGAGTAGTGTCGTGCAAGACGTCCCGCGATTGTGATTTGATGGTACATCTCGGGTACCGTAGAAATTGGCCCCTACCGTAATCTTCGATGTTCCATAAGGCTAACGTGGTATCTTTCGACTTGGAATACAAGGTCCCACCAAATTCAATTGCCTTCCGCAATTTTGTTCTTGTCTCTCATTTATCTCTCATGATTGTTTTCACTTGAAGTTTCTTCTTACTGGACTTGTCCTCAGTGGGCACATCCTGTGCGATCATGTTACTCCCCTCCGCCCTCTTCCTGCTGCTATGCGTGCTCCAGCTCGCTGCATGCGCCGAGGATTTCTATAAAGTAAACCCCTCGCATTCCTTCTCAATTTACAAACTAATTCCTTATAGTTGCTAGGAATCGACAGGCAAGCCTCCGAGCGAGAGATCAAACGCGCATATCGAACTCTAAGCAAGAAGTACCACCCAGATAAGAATCCGTACTTTCCCCTCATTCCATCTGTCCGCCTCTGGCCTCCTGCTAATAGACGGATAGGGGTGATGAAAGCGCCAAACAAAAGTTCGTCGAAGTGGCTGAAGCTTACGAAGCTTTGTCTAATCCTGAGACGCGTAAGGTCTACGACCAGTATGGTCACGATGGGCTCAAACAACGTCAGCAAGGTGGAGGAGGGCAGCATCATGATCCCTTCGACCTGTTCTCTCGTTTCTTCGGCGGCGGCGGACATTTTGGACATCAGACTGGCCAGCGCCGTGGGCCAGATGTGGAAGTTCGTGTCGCGGTTCCCTTGAAAGATTTCTACAATGGACATTCGACCGAGTTCCAATTGGAGAAGCAGCAGATTTGCGACGAGTGTGAAGGGTCGGGGAGTGCGGATGGGAAAGTGGAGACTTGCTCGGTTTGTGGGGGCCACGGAATTCAGATCAAGAAGCACATGTTGGCGCCAGGGATCTACCAGCAGGTGCAAATGCAATGTGACGCTTGTGGAGGTCAGGGAAAGACAATCAAACATAAATGCCCAGTGTGTGGGGGAAGTCGCGTGGTGCGAAAGGTCAATACTTTCCCATTAAATATCGAAAGAGGCGCTCCCAAAGGCCAGCAAATCAAATATGAAAATGATGCGGATGAGAGCCCGGATTGGGTAGCTGGCGATCTACACGTCACCCTGGTTGAGAAGGAGCCGGATTTAGTCGAGGACAACGAGTTGAAGGTCGATGGAACGTTTTTTAGGAGGAAGGGAGACGATTTATACTGGAAAGAGCTCCTGTCCTTGCGAGAGGCCTGGATGGGTGATTGGACGCGAAACTTGACGCATCTGGATGGACATGTGGTGCAATTAAGTCGAAAGCGAGGAGAGACCATCCAACCCGGGCAAGTGGAGAGGGTAGCTGGGGAGGGAATGCCGAAATGGCATGAAGACGGGGATAGCGTGTACCACAAGACGGAATTTGGAGATCTGCTGGTGGAATACACTGTCGTACTGCCAGATAAGATGGATAAGACTATGGAGAAGGAGTTCTGGGAGCTGTGGGATAAATGGCGGAAGAAGAAGGGAGTTGATTTGCAGAAAGATAGCGGGAGACCGCAACCGCCTATAGCTCCGGGAGCAAAGGACGAACTGTGAATTGCAGTGTAGTAGTAGTAGATACCTGTTTATAGCGACACATAGATGATTATTCCAAAGTTAACCATGCTTCAGCCTGATGAGAGAAATTAGGAGCCTTCGATTGTCTAAAACTGCCTAGGTACAAGAATCTCCATTCTTGCAAGTATCATAGAAATAGTTGCATTGATGCCCCAGTCTACTCAGGAGATGGAGTTGTCAATAACAAAATTCACCAAATCCCACGCATGAACATTATCCAAAGAAAAGCTTCAATAGTGCCGCGTATGTCTTCCAAAGTGTTATCGTGTCCCACCATATTATTTCTCGGATCATTCCTCGAATAAAAAAATATGCTGCGTTGAAGTGGAGGGACCTTGAGTGTGAGCCTCCAAATATATTCAGGGCCTCCAGAACCTGGATCACAGGAGTAGTCTTACAACTTCCGATTTCAAGGGGGTGTTAGACACCTGTAAAGTCATCACAACCAGGTCTGGGGAAGAGAGTCTTCGATTTCCTCTGGTTCCATGGCTAATCCTGTCTACCGAATAGCTCACCAATATCTGAATACAGTAGTCGTATCAAAGGGGGCTGAGGGTGGACGACTTGTCATCAGGAATCAGTGTCTTGGGAACACAGGCGAGGATAACCTCAAAGAAATGATCAGATGAACCCTGAACTACCATGTACAAAAAAGACGAAATAGATAGGTATTACCGTGTTGGCTACTCGACCTAGGAATTCGTATAATCAGGAGGGGAAGCAGGTACTAGAAACTTAACAAATGAAGGTACAATAGCGAACTTTGCTATCGGTACTTGATGGTCATACCAAGCATCACCCTAATCCTTGAGCTGACCTCCAGAGGATAATTGCATTTCTGCTGATATGAGTCTGGGATTTGAATAACAGAGCTTTTCTTGGAAGTGATTCTTACCAAGGTACCGTGTAAATGCGCCAAGGCATTTATAATAGCCTATTAGTGATGTGTTATACCCAGTCGTGATAAGGTATACGCGCAACTCGCTAAGCCAATCAAATCGCCGCCAAATCGAAGCCGAAGCCGAAGCTCAAACAATACTGTAATTCATCGTCCTCCACGTCCATCAAACCTCAGAACAGCCATTGCGCTTCTCCACCGCGGCAATGGCATCCAAAATCGCCCCCTTCGTCTTCAGGTCCGCCTTCCGATCATCCCGTGTAGCTTCGCGCTCCCAGTGGCGGACATTTACGGCCAGCACAAGAGCTTCCAGCGACGTCCTGCACGTTGTAAGTCTCGCCATCCATCCTGAAGCTCCCCTTCATATCCTACACAGCTCCTAACTAAGTAAATCAGCATCGCGATACCCCCGATAACAATCCCAACATTCCATTCAAGTTCACGGAACAGAACGAAAAGCTCATCAATGAGATCCTGAAGCGATACCCCCCACAATACAAGAAAGCAGCTGTGATGCCACTGCTGGATCTCGGACAAAGACAACATGGCTTTACTAGTTTGAGCGTCATGAACGAGGTGGCTAGAATCCTGGAGATGCCACCAATGCGTGTGTATGAAGTTGCGACTTTCTACACCATGTACAACCGCACACCTGTTGGAAAGTTCCATTTGCAACTGTGCACAACGGTATGTAACCCGAAGACATTGCGGATAAGGTGGACGAATCTTAATGATGGTTTATTAGACGCCCTGCCAGCTTGGAGGTTGCGGCAGCGACGCAATCGTGAAGGCGATTTCCGAGAACCTTGGTATCAAGGTCGGCGAGACAACTCCTGACGGCCTCTTCACCTTCTCCGAAGCTGAATGCTTAGGCGCGTGTGTCAACGCCCCAATGATCCAAATCAACGATGATTACTACGAAGACCTAACACCCGAATCCATCGTCACATTGCTGGATGCCTTGCGAGCAAGCGCGAAGGATGTCGAGGCTGGCAAGGAGGCCAAGATCCCAGCCCCCGGCCCAATGAGCGGAAGGAAGACATGCGAGAACAGCAACGGATTGACTTCTTTGACGGAAGAGCCATGGGGTCCGGAAGTCTTCCGCAAGGACCTGTAGAGATAACAATTAGAATTTGATTACTTGTACATATCGTGTTTGAAACCTAGGTTATATTGCACCATATGGTAGGCCACGATATGAGAAGTAACGGGCTTTCTCTCCTTGATCTATTATCCTACCCTTTCCATTTGTTTGCAGTCTTCCCTTGCTTTTCAAATTGTCTTGTCCGGTGTTACCGGGCCATCGATGGATTCAGGACCTGGCATCCCCACAAAGCACCCCGAAAATATAGCAAGGACATATAGTTGTTGGCAAGCGCTCCTATTACCTCTCACGCCACCAAACCGCTCTTACACCTTTACGGGGACGTGGGATATTGGCTCACACCTCCCGGTTTGCGTCTATTGCATACACATAAGGGACCCAATAGAGACGGCGACTTGGATAATGTGTTATAGAGTAAAGATCTCTCGGAAGGCAGTAAACGTGTGTGCCTCATGGCATCGTCGGGGCTGCAATAAGGTAGGTACCTACCTAGGTATATGGCACTGTATCAGTTGTGGTCACGTGATGCTAATCACATCTCCATCGAACCCCCCTGTCAACACTCTCACGCTTGTCGCCGGTGCGATGTGCAACAAAACACCCTACTGTCATGTGATGCTAATCCCACTGACGTTGAAACCGGCGTTCAACAATGCCACGCTTGTCAAGGATGCGATATGCAACAAAAGCTTACCTTCCCTCTAGTATCACGTGATTTTCTGCGGCCTTGCAGTCGGTACCTAGGTACGGTAGTATGCCAATTCGTCAATTCAAGGCAAGTTTGGGAGACGATGCAACTAAGGTGTTATATTAGGAAAGGATACCGATGATTCAGGAGGAGTTAAGGGGATGAACTCTGTGGTTAACAGCGGACAGAAAGGGGCTTAAGCGAATGCGCCTGAGTAGATAAATTCCACGTCACTTGTTCCTGCACGACTTCTCGATTGTCTCTTCCCTTACATTTACAAGGATATCTTAGGATATGCGATAGTTGACTCCATATGGGCCATGAATCATTTTCTGATTCTCTTGCTCGGATGCAATCAGGGTCCCATTTTGCCGCCCGATACTATGTTTGTCTTACAATCAAGCCCCTCGAAAAGCCTTCCCTGGCACTCCGTCTGGGAGGGAACACTAATGGCACGAGCTTTATACGAAGTTTGAGGCATTGGTGGTCCTTTGAGCTATGCAGTATTGGGACAGATCTGAACATTCCCCTTTGAGACCCGAGATTGCGAATTAGCATCGAGGTATAGACAGGCAAGAGAAAGTTCTTTTGAAGAATCACTCGGGCAGTTTCCGTACGTAAAATCCTTGATTTATTATTTTAAGGGTTTGACATTACTCTATTTCATCGGTATCCCGTCATCGAACCCAGGTTTTGGAAGGACCATTGGTCCGGATCCCAACCCTGATGGTTTTACAGGTTTTATCCAATAATTTCTAATCAGGACGACAAAATCACTCCTCATCTTCGGATTTCTGCAATGGGGCCCTACAGTAACGCCACCTATATGGGCGAACGGTCAGGTTTTATCCGAAGGGCAGACGCCTGCCAGCCCACATTTCTAGAGTACCTCCTGACTTCCCCAATCGAAGAAACCTCAGCAGTGAAGCTCATTATGAACCCCGAGACCCTCCGCCGCAAGAGTACATGCTGGCTCCACGAATCTCACGAAAACTACGACTTGCCTCGCTGTAGGCACGCTGATCTTCCAAGATAACCGTACATTTCTGCAAAGACGTGCGGCCCATGAGATGTATCACCCTAAAGCGTGGGAATCTCCACGGGGTTTCGTCACTGGGCCGGACTGCTCGTTGAAATCTGCTTTATATTATTGAGTCTTGGAAACAACCGTGCTTACCATTACGAGTATTACTGGAGAACATGTACCAGCTTCAGAATATGAGATGAGAATGAAGAAGTCTGTTGGGGTCCTGGGGATGAAGTCCGGAAGACCTGTGGCCAGTTCAACTTCCCTGTGGACGTCTCTACAGGGCTTGAATTTGGGTGCGAGCAGGCGCCGGATAGCCTGGAAATGGAGGACGATATGCAGGAGTTGCTCAGTAGGGCTTTTGAGGAGAGACCGGACCGGCATATTTGGAGGAATAATTGGGTGGGCACGGTTTTGGGAAAGGAGAGTGCTCTAAAAGTTAATCATTCTGACCGAGAACTGGTTTCACGTTGTCATAATGAGACGCTGCTGACATGCTGTATAGTTATCGAGTTGAATAAAGCTGAAGAATACGTCACCCGTCGTCACCCAATTCTACCTAACAATGCAAAGCACAGTACCTATATACCAACACCATCTTACTCCTGGAGGCTGAAGCATTGCATTCACAGACCCCAAGACCGAAGCCTTCTCCCACATGTCCAGATATCATGTCTTTCAAATCGGCGACGTCTTTTCAGTCTTGGCTGCGATGGTTCATGCTGCTGCTGATAATACCTCGAAGACTGCCGATGCGACGCATGTCCCGAATTATAAGCCTCTGCCTCCCGATGCCTCCTCTCCCTATCCTTCTGCAACGCATTATATTTCTCCCTACTAACCAGCCGTTCTGTTTCCCAATCCAACATGAGATCCGCCGGGGCCCAGTTCTTGAGATACAGACAGAGCGGGACTTGATGATCTCGGCCGCTCTCAAAGAGACTGACTTTCTTATGCTTGGAACGGTGGACTGGGTATAATTTCTTGCTTGAGAGACCGAGACATGTCGATGCCACGGGATCAAGATTCTCGAAGATCGAGAGCTGGATTTCGGGAGGGAGATCGGTGATATATGGTCTACTGGGATAGTCTATATACAAGGAAGGAATCTTTTGTCAGAGAAGCTCATGTGCAGTTCATGGAGTGGGATTTTGAATACGAGGAAAGCAACATACCGGGAATTGCGTCAGGTGGTAATGGCTTGAATTTCCGATGTGACCGCCCTGATCTATGCTTCTTGGCTAGAGAACCCATTCGGTATTGTTCTCTCAGAGAATAGGAGGGGACGTAATAGGTTGTCATTTTGGCAGGTCTATTAAGCAGAAATAGGTTATAATGCGAGGTATCGGATGGTAAAATGCTGCTCAGACCGATATGAAGAATACTAGAAGCTTTCAAGGCGCAAGGAGGAACTGACGAGTTATGTACATTTTTTGTCTAAGCACTTGAAGACCTACCATCACGCTCTCATTCTTTCATTCTCTCGATCCTAGAAACACCCATCACGATGTACTTCCTAGCTGAGATCAGAGCCTTGAGAACAAGGTCAGTTCCCAGAGTCAGGGCATCGTTTCAGCGTCATTCCATTCTCATAGTCATGCTAGATCTGTTTATTCTCGAGGGTCCAACCCCGAAGTATCATGTGTAGACGACGAGGTCCCATATCGAACACTCCTCGAATTCCCTCGAAGGGGTCATTCTCGCAAGATGACAGCCTTATGGTCAGGACAGACTTCAGCCTCATGACCAGCCTTATGCCCATAAACTATCAGATGCCCATGAGTGGTTTCGTCTATTCCATCCTCGGGACCATCCGGAAAAGTCTCCTCGTGACCAGTCTTCAGAGTGCAAGTGCATATCCTCGTGATCAACCTTGAATCGATCACGTGAACAGTAATTTGCGACATTCAGGATTGCGAGAGCTGAACAACAACAGCAGTTGGTATAATGCAAAGAGTGTGAAATTGAGCTTTAGGTGAACGACTGTGATAAACAGAATTTGCGGCGTCACTAAAGCCAAATGACCGACTGTTAGGTAGAATTGACGGGCTCACTGAGCAGGGAAAATGTCACGTGGAAATTCATGTGATGTCATACCTTCGCCTCGTGTACCTAAGGTATATATAGTCTCCCTAGACCCCAACTTTACTCTTCAATCGAGTCCTCTCGTCCCGTTTGACAGTTGTGTGCCCAGGTCGTCTCAAACAACGCGCTATATAGCGGGGCTCGATTCCTTTACTCGCTGTCTATGATCACAGAATCAGATAGACACGCGGGTATCGTAACGCGACGCCACGTTCTCTGTCTATCTGTCAAACAGCAGGGTTAATTACCACCGGGATACAGAACCTGTTCCCCTAATTACTAACTAACCCTTAATCAATATACAGGGATCGATCCCTTACACCCTGTTTAATAGTTTATAGTGTTGTTAGGATTTAGGCACTTAGGTACCTACATACCCTGTTTATAGTAGATATAACGCCTATACATGTAAATAACAACCCCTTTTTTAAGTATATAGAATAAGGGACTACTCTCTATTCTATTTAATTTAGTTTAATTTAATCTACTTCTAACTAACTTAAATTCGCCTATTATTACTACTTCTTTATAGTGATATATAACCTCTTTTATCTAATAGTTATAAGCCTAGGTTACTTTAATAGCTATTTAGTAACTGTTATTTTAATATAAAAACACCTTTTTAACTAATTAGAGAGCTTAAATCACAAGAGCTAAATAGCGTTAAAAGGGATTAATATTAACCCCTTTCTACTTTCCTTAAACACCTAGTTCTAAGTACTACTAATAGCTATTTAATACTACTAATAATAGTAGAATTATACCTAATTTTAACGATTTTAGTAGACTTTACTACTTAGTAGAAGTACGTTAACTACTCTTAAACAACTAGAGTTACCTCTTTTATTTACCTCTTTTTATTACTACTTTTAGTTAACACAAAACAACTAAAAACATACCTAGAAATATACTAGTTCTTAATAGATCTAGTAACTAAGATTACTAGATAAAAGTTATTAAATCTAAAGCACTTAGTACTAGAGTTTAGATATATATTAACCTAGATACTATAAAAGCAGAACTCTTTGTTCTAGTAGAGCTAAGCCTTCTAGATCCTTTAGATATTAAAGGAGTCCTTAAAGATAGCTTAAGAGTTACTTACACTATACTAATAAACAATAAGAAAGAATAATATTATATCTACTAAAGGTATTACTCTAAACACTAAAGAGAGTATAAGCGCCTAGCTTAATTAGTTAAAGACATACGCTCTCTAATTACTAGATTAGTAAGGAGAGACTACGTTAAATATATTAATACTAAGGACATAGTATATAAGATCTTAGTAGATCTTTAGTAAAAGGTTATACCCTCTAATAAAGTTAAACAAGATCTTCTCTTATAAGATCTAACTAATACTAGTATCTTACTAAGAAGAGGACAGTTAGTTATAGCCTAAGTAAAACGCTTTAAGTCTACTTACCTAGCTTGTTTAGTTAATAAGATACTAGAGGTATCTAGTAATAAACTAATTAAGGCCTTTATTAACGGCTTAGAAGAAGTTAATCTATACTTTATTAAGATAGTACACTATAAGTTACTTAAAAAGAAAGTAATAACGTTTAAAGAAGTGTTAGATAAGTTTAAACTTAACCTTAGAAGCTAAAAGGACATTAGAGTTACCTAATATAGTAATTATAGCGCCTTCTTAACTATAGAGGCTATACTTAGTAAAAGGAGTAGTAGTAGTAGTAGTAAGAGTAAGCCTAAGTACCTGTATAGTAGCTACTACTACTACTATAATTACTACTATTTAATGTTATCTAAGCGTCCTAATTAGTAAAAACCTTATAATAATATCTAAAAGAAGATTAACGATTAGCTAAACGTAAATAGTAAGCTTAAGGCTTTAATTAAGTTAATTAGAAGAAAGAAAGAAGAGAACAAGTAGAGTAATAGTAATAAGAAGAATAGTAAACCTAACTAGAATAAGAATAAAGACGCCTTAAAAGTGTTTACTATAGACTTTACTATAGCTACGTCTAACGCTTATTAAACTAACTTTAGCTACTTAGTTTTTATATTAACTCTAATTCTAATAGTCTAATTAGTCTAATCCCTTTTCTTTAGACCTACTTATCTACTTAAGGATAGCTTTATTCTAGACTTAAGAGTAACTATCTACGTCTATAATAATAGATTACGCTTTTACTCTATTAGGCCTACCTTACTAAAGAGTATTTTAATAGCTAGTAAGGACTATATCTAAATTAAAGCTTTTAAAGACGTTAAGATCTAACTTACTAGCCTAAAAAGGAAATTTAGTATAGAGCTAAGGAGTGTAGCCCTTATTCCTTTCTTTTATACTAGCGTAGTTTTCTTATATAAGATAATTTAGAAAGAAGTCTACTAGAATATAAAGGGAAACTATCTAACTTATAAGAATAACACCTTTTATTATACTATTATTGTTCTTACTACCTATGTCTAATGTATACAAAACCTTTATACTATATAAATTACGTAGTAAAACCGTACTAAAGCTAGGTAAAAACCTATGTACTACCTCTTATAAATACTTTATTACAGCACTACTAGGGCGCTAAGACTTTATCGCTACTTTACTAGAACTTAACCTTCTAGCCTAGTAATACTAAACATACTAACAAGATACTAGTAAGACACTAGAAGGACGCCGGCCGTTAACTAAGATTACTCTCTCTCTTTCTTTACTAGATAGTACTTAGCTAGCCTAAACTATAAGAACCGGCTAGTAGATAGTAGCTAGTAGATTAGTACGTACGCGCTCTTTCCTCTCTTTGTTACTACTATAAAGTTACAGAACGTCTATAGTACCCTTAGGTAGAGTACTTACTATAAGGCCTGTCGCTACTAGTCGAGCTACTAGTAGTTAAGGACTAGGTAAGCTACTGTCTCTAGGGCCTTACTATAAAGGTACTAGAGGGTCGCTACCTCTAGTACTTTACGTTTAAAAAGAAAGGCTTAGAGCCTAACCTTACTAGTATAGATCTACATTAAAAGTAAGCTCTTATACTTATAAAAGAGTAAGTACTTCTTAAGAGTATCTACTAAAAGGGCGGGTAGTGTAACTAGGGCAGTACCTTAGTAGTATACTAGTAAACTATTGTGTTAAGTCTATTATGTCTTCTAGTTCTCTTATAAGGTCTCTTTTAGTAAGGAGTCCTTATACTAGTCCTTTACTTATACGGCTTAGCCTACCTTATACTTAAGTAACGTATAAGGTAGTGCTATAGTAGTGTTATAGTAGCGTCTCTAGTATTATTAAAGGCAGGTTACTACCTTATTATAAATAGACTATATAAGTTCGCCCTTACTTATATGTTCTAGGCGTTATTTAAAGTCTACTACTCTCTTATTAAGGTAGAGGTTAAGTAGAGGCGTAGCTATTTTAGACTTAAGAAACTAAACAAGAGTTACCTAGTACGCCCTTATAATAATATAAAGGTACTATAACTACTTTATAGTAAGGTCCTTTACGATCTCCTTAGCTTATTACTTAAAGAGGCAGTACTAGACCCTTATACTATATACTATAGTGCTCTAGATTACCTTTATATAGATCTCTCTTATGTATAGTAGGCTATATCTTTACGTAGACGTAGTAAGCCTTATAAGTACAAACTACTAGGTAGTAAACTTTTGTTTAATAGCGTTAAGGTAGCCTTTTTACCTAAGCTTCTAATCTATCTAAACTCTTAGAAAGCAGGCCTCTTAGACTAAGGGTATAACCTAGCTATTAAGGTAGATAGGCGTTATTAGTATAGTATAAGTATAAGTAAAGTAAAAGAGCTTGCTCTTTTTAGGAGCGAACTCTATTCCTCTTATTTATGCCTACTAGCTATAAGTCTGTTACACCCTTTTAAGGTACTAGCGTATCTTTGTCGTGTCTTTACTAAATACTAAAAGGTTAAGGTTGTTAGTAAACCCTACTATAATAAGGCCTATATATCTCTATAGTAGCGTATATAAGCTAGTAGTATAGAGAAGAAAGAGGATAAGAAAGAAGAGTAAGCTTTATAGTACCCTTATAGTAACCTCTTAAGGTAGCGCTACCTCCTTATTAAAGAAGAGGCTAGCTGTCTAATTAGTAAGGAAGCTATATACCTACTATACAGCCTATATAAGAAACCCTAGGTATTAGAGAGTATAAAAGAGGCGTATATAGTTTACTATATTAAAGGCGCCTTTAATGTCTAGTTAGAGAAAGGACACTATAGCCTTATAGCTTTATACTATATATATAGCGTTAACTACTATTTTAACTATAAGGTCTATCAAGCGTTATAGCTAGTTTCTTATCTACGTTTTTAGAAGGAGCCCTTACGACTCTATAGCGTTAGTAAAGCGCTAGCTAATTACTAACTTAATTACTTTACTTATTATACTTAAGAGTAATATTAGCTTATAGGCCTTAGTAGTTTGTTACTATTTAAAGGTCTTTCTAGGCTTACGTAGTACTACTACCTTTACTACTTTAAACTACGCTAAGACGTACCCTAGCTAGAGGCTTATAGTTACTACTACTATAAGGAGCTTAGCTAAGGGGCGCCTATATACCTTAAAGAAGCCGGTAAGTAGTAGGTTAGGTCCTAGCGCCTTTTAAGTACCTGTCTTTTAGAGAACGTTAGTAATGTCTGCCTTTATTATAGTGTCGTTAATAGTAAACTACTAGTACTACTTGTCCTAAAGGTCTAGAACGACATTACTAAGATTAGCTACTAATTCTAAAAAGAACTACTAGCCTAACACTATTACTTTATTATAGTAGCTTATAGCTAGTACTTCTTTATTAGTGCCTTAAAGAGAAGAGAGTAAGGCCGGTTCTAGAGGTACGTAGCTATAGAGCCTAGCCTACCTTTTAAGACTCTAGAGTTTCTGTTAGTCTTTTAAGGTAGTAGTAAGGGCGCTATACTAGCTTCTAGTCTTTATATCTTAGATTGTCTAGAGTTAGTAAGTACTAGCCTACTAGAGGTCGCGCTAGTAAAGTTTAGTTAGGGTAGTAGTATATTAATAGCGTGCCGCCCGCGTTTACTAGACAGCCTTAAGGACCTTACTACTCTACTAAGGTTTAGTACGCCCTTAGCTAACCTTCTTTCTTAGGGTAGATAAGTCTATAATACGTATAAGCTAAGAGGTAAGTAAGTCGATAGCCTTATCGACCTTATAAGGTATGTCTAGCGGCTTAGAAGAGAGGTAAAGCCTCTTAGCCTTAATTACTACTAGCTCTTAGTCTATTAAGGTCTAGCTTTATCCTAGTACCTTTATAGCTCTCTTATAGTAATCTCTTACTTAGGTAATAACCTTAATTAGCTAGGCGTAGTAGTTAGATCCCTTATACTCTAAGTTACTTTAGTAGGTATACTAGAGCGTTACTATAGCTTATACGTAATTAATTATTAAGTCTTGTTTACTATATCTCTTTTAGGTTAGCTCTCTTTAGGGTATATGTAGTAAGAGCTACTACTTATAAGCTAGATAAAGAAGAGTCTCTAATTTAGGGGTAATCCTACTAGCTCTATCTTAAAGTAAGTAGTAAAGGTTTATATTACTTATAACGATCTACAGCCTCTTTAGGTCCTCTCTAGTAAGCCGCTAGAGAAGGCTAGTCTAGCCTAAGGAGTTAGGAATTAGCGAGTATATTAACTAGACAGTAATACCTTATAAAGTAACGTAACACTAGTTAGCGCTAGTCTTTACTACTTAAGTAAGAGGTAGGTACTACTTATAAACGTAAATAACTATACGGCCTTTACCCTTATAGACTTACTAGTACTTTATCTATATTAGGTAGTAGACTATCTTTATCTATTTATTATACTATAGCTTCTAGATTATTATAACGTTAGCTTTATAGCTATCGTAAAGCGCTATTAAGGTAAGGCCGTTCTTTCTTATAGTGTTCTAGTATACTATTATTAATTTTATTACTAAGAGTCTAGGATCTATAAGCCTTACGTTATAAAGGGGTCGCTAGACCTTTAGTTAGTTCCCTAGCTTAATATCTCTATAATGTCGTAGCTCTAAACCGTTACTATATCTAGCGCCCTAATAAAGGGGCGCTTACGCCTTACTAGAGTCCTTACTATAGGCTTCTTGTTATTACTTGTCTATAGTCTCTTAGGTACTACGACCTAGTAGCTATTGTTACTATCTTATAAGGACGCTAGTATAACACTAAGTACTTAGCTAGTAAAGCTACTCTTTAATACCTTAAACTGTCTAAGTCTTTACTAATATATAGTATGTACTTACTCCTTTACTTTAAGGGCCTTAAGACACTAATAGTCTTATACTACGTATAGTCTACTATAGTTAATATATCTCTTTCTACTATTAAGTTAAGGGTACTCCTCTTTACTCTAAAGGTACGCTACTCTTATATAGTAGTTATACTAGGCCTAGTTCTTATAGAACCGCCTAATGTAGCTAAACTAGTAGTACTAGAAGTATCTTTAGATTTGTAGGTTAACTAAATATAGCTTATAGTTAAAGATCTAGGCTTACTAGATTAGCCCTTGTTTATATAGGCGCGTCGCTATATTAGTACTCTAGAGGTATAGTACTATTGTTATAAACTTTACTATAAAGGCCCTAATAGGCTTAACTTTAACTTTTATAACATATAGTACGTAGGCTTAGATCTCTACTAGTAATACTCTTAATTTTACTTATATAACCCGGTCTACTAGTAGGCCCTTTACAATTACTATAAACTTACTCTTATAGAGCTAGGCTATAGGCCTAAACGCCCTTTATACTTAGCCTTAATCCTAGATTATAGTCTTTAGTATAGCCTTCTTAAAGGTAAGGATAGTGTCGCTACTAAGAAGCTAGTAGGTCGTTACTACCTTAGCGCCCTTAATTACTATATTAGCCGCTATTACTACTTTAATAGTACTATAACGTACTAAGTCTTCTGTCTGTCTATCTACTCTAATCCTTAGCTTTCTAATCTGTCTCTCTAGTATTACTTATACTCTTGTTAGGCGCTAGCTTACTACTAACGCGTACGTAGCCTAGAGGGCCGCCGCTACTATTAGCCTCTAAAAGGCCTCTTTTAATATTGTTCTTAATTACTTAATCGTTACTAGGTTATCGTTAAAGGGGGTCTTAGGAGTACGTAGAAAGGTTACTATATTTACTACCTTTAGCTCTACTACTACTATTATTATCGCGATAAGGTCGTAAAAGAGGCGTAACGCCTTATCTTTCTTACCTAGTATTACGTAGGCCTTAATTTGTTATAAGATTAACTTTGTTTTATTATCTATACTACTCTTACTACTTACTAGCTCTTTACTATAGCTTTTTGTTAGAGAATAAGAGTATTAGCTCCTTTTTATAAGTAGGTAGTACTAGCTTTGTTTAAGTCTAGTATACCTACTATCTGTTACTATAGGCTTGCCTATAGTCCGCTAGTACTCTAAGGGGTATCTAAGAGTACTGATTTTAATTCTATCGTTTGTTTTTAAGTTTTTAGGGTAGTTAGAGGCGTAGGTAACTGTTGTAAAGTTTCTTTATATTTCTAAGGGAATTATACTTTATTATAAGAAGAACGCTACTAAGTATAATAATTATAGACGTTATCTTTTACCTTTTATTATACTCTTATTAAGTTTAACTAATAAGTACTTAAATATAATAGTTCTACTACTAGATCTGCCTTTCTAGTAATCTAAGATATCTCTTCTAATAGTACTTTTACTTACCTTATATCTAATTCTAAACTAGGGTTAATTAAATATAAGCTATAAATAGTAGTAATAAATGTATTAACTATTAAATTAACAGCTGTTTTAGCGGCCTTTCTAACTAACTTATACCTACTAAGAGTACTATTAAAAGCGTTAGTAGAACTCTAGTATAGACAGATAGAGTACTTATATATAAAGGTAATCTAACGCCTAGCTACTAGTACTAAAGGAGTTAAGTTAGTACCTAAGGATTAGTACCTAATCCTACTATATAAGGTTTACTACCTAGTAAACACTAAACAGATTATATCTAGAGCTGTTATAGGTTAGAACCTAGTAAGGGGTTAGTGCCGAGCATATAACTAACTAGACTATTGTTACCCTGCCCTAATAGTAGAGTTTTCTCTTACCTCTTACCTTATATAAACCCTTTTCTTTCTTTCTTCTTTAGAGTATTCTCTTTATAAAATAAATTAACTTTACTTAAGTATTATATTATTAACCCTTAATATTAAAATACTCTTAACCCTTTCTATCTAATTAAAGCTTCTTATAGCTCTGTTATATAAGAGTATAAGATAAAGTAAGACTACTTAATAATAAGTTTTTAAACCTCTTTTACTAGCTTGTCTAAAGGTTAGGTTAACTAAGAGTAGTTGTCTACTAAACTAAGGTAAGGAGAACGACTAGAGTATAAAGTAGAGTAGTTAAGGTAAGTAGTATAATAGCTTTAAGCCTAAGTAGCCTAATACGTAAACTCGCTCTTCTTTATACTAATCTTAGCTGTCTTAATACTATTGTCTATAGTCCTAACACTATTACTTACTACTATCGCCCTTATAAGGCTACTAGCCGAGCTACTAGCTAAGTAGTAAAAGAGGCTTCTTCTAGATACTACTATATTTAATAGAACTAAAGCCTAGTTTACTATATAGCGTTTAGTAATTAAAGCTAAGCTTATAGTAGATCTTACTTATAATACACTAACTATACGATTCTAGTATATCTATAGCTAACTAATAAGTAAGGCCTTAACCTAGATTACCCTTTAGGTTAGGTTAAATATATAAAACAGACTAATAGTTAGAGAAGAGATAGATTTTAAGCTATTAAAGTAACTTTAATAAGCGTTTAATAACGTAAAGTTAAGAGAGTCGGCTAGGATATAGTTATATAAGTTAGAGTAAAGAAACTAGAGTTTTATAGCGTTTTTAGTAGACTTTAAGTATATACTATTAAAGGCTAGAGGCCTAAGTTAAGACAATAACGTAAAGAAGTCCTTCTTAAAGAGTAGTGTATTAGATAAGCTTAAGCTAGTAATTACGGCCTAAGATATACTTACGTTATATATAGACTTTTATAAGCTTTTAGAGACTATAAGCTATAACCTTAACGCTATTAAGAGGCCTAGATAAAGATAGACAGGCTACTAGAACAGGGCTTACTATACTCTACTTTTAAAGAACAACCGGCCTAACGACTATATAGACTAAGAACTAACTCGTATAATAAGGGTTACTACTACTTGTCTATAATAATAGCTATAAGCTTAGTAAGTATTAAATAAGGTTATTAGTTAGTGCTATATAGCTAGAGAATACTTATAATATAGTAGTAAGGACTACTTTACCTAAAAATATTACTTACTACTAGCTTAAAGACCTAATAGCTTAACCTAACCTAAGAGAATAGTTATAGTGTCTACCTTAAGGCCGTATATAATAACGCGCTAGGCTATTAAGAAACTATTAGATAATAAGGACGTACTAAAAGAAGAGAACTTAAAAAACAAGTAGCTCTTATTTAAAAGTATAAATAAGAGTAAAAAGAAAAGGTAAAGTAAGTATAAGACTAGGACTAGTAAAGGTTTAAGAAAGAAGTAATAGATTACCCTCTCTTTTTAGTATTAATGTTAGTTAATAAAGAATATTTTACTTATATACTAGTAGATTTAGGTTACTTATTATATAGACTAATAGACTCTTGTTTTACTTAAAAACACTATCTCTTACGTATTAGCTATAAACCTTATATAATTACTAGCTTTAAGTAGCTATTAGAGAGTATAATTAATAAGGTTATAGTAGTTAATACTAATATTAATAGCTATATAAAAAAGAAAAGCTACTTTTACGTAGTCTTAAACCTAGTGTTATATAACGTTATCCTTAGTCTCTTTTAGATAATATAGTATAACGTCTATTTAAGTTTAAAGAGGTTAGAATTAGTAGTTAGCTTGTCTAGTACATAAGTTAAGAACTAGACTATTAACCTAGACAAACCTCTAAATTACGTAATAGTATTAGTAGCTAGGTTTATGTTTACTATATAATAAAGAGAGAAGAAGAAAAAGCTCTAAGTCTTTTTAGTAAGTATAGCTAATATCTAGAAGGCCTTAGCTACTAAGAAGAAGTCTAATTATTAACTCTTTTTACTTACTTAGTACTAAGAGTTCCTCTTGTTATTTAATTATATAAAGGTAAAGAGGCTACTACTACTTTATAGTAAGTTAGTTAATTACACTATTAAGATTAAGAAGACAGATAAAAAAGAACAAGAGATCTTATAAAGGCCGCTTTATAGTATGTTAAGAGACAAGCTATTAGTCCTTTAGAAGACTCTAACTAACCTACTAGATAAGTAATTTATCTAGGTTAGTAACTTACTAGTAGTAGCTTTAGTACTCTTTATATAAAAGCTAGAAGGTAGACTCTAGTTTTGTATTAACTACTAGAGGCTAAATAAGATTACTTAAAAAGACTAATACCTTCTCTTATTAATCTATAAGACCTTATAAAACATTAGATAAGCGAAATAGTTTATAAAGCTAAACGTAATTACAGCCTTTTATAAGATATAGATTACTAAGGATAACAAATAAAAGATAGCCTTTTATATAAGGTACAGCCTATACAAGTAGCTAGTAACGCCTTTTAGGCTTACAAACGTACTAAGTACCTTCTAGAAGTATATTAATTAGGCCTTTTAAGACTACCTAAACAAGTTTTGTTTAGTATATATATATTAGGTACGCTAACACGTGAAATTATAATAGCTTAGAAATTAAGTATAAGGTAACTACGTACTACAACTAAGGTAATAGTAGGCATTAAGGAGTATAAGAATAAAGGGTAAAGAGAGAAAAGAAGAGAGGTTTAGAGATTAGTCTATAGTTAAAGTAGTAATATACCTTTAAATATACTATAACTGTCTATTAACTCTTACCTCTTTTACTCTATAGAAATATACCTAACATTCTAATCTCTTTTCTTTACTAAAAGGTTATAGACTATTAGAGTAAGAAGTAATAACGTAGATATAACAAATAAACCTTAACAAGACGTAAGCCTCTTCTTAAGTAACTCTTTAGAATACCTTTTTATAAGTAGATAGTAGTAAACCTAGTACGACTCCTTAAATGTTAATAGAAATCCTTTTCTTAAGTAAGACTAAGTTAAATAAGAAGATTACTTAAGTAAAGGTAAAGTAGTACTTTAAGTAAAAGTAAGACTACCTTATAGTACTTAAAAAGAGAGAGGCTCTCTTAATAAACCTATACAAATTTAATAACCTTCTTAAAGTAAAACAGTCCTTCTAGTAAACCTATATTAAAGAAATAAGAAAGAGCTATTATAACACTCCTTTTATTTTACTAAAAAACAAGACATATACTAGTATTACGACCTTCTTATTTAACTAGAAAATAGAGTTTAACACTTATCTAAAGAGTTATCTAACAGATACTAAACGCGTTAGCGCTATAGTAGTAGTACTAAAGGATTATATTAAAGAGTACTAAAAGTCTTTTATTTTCTTAGAAAAAGGTAGATTAGTTCTTAATGTAACTTAGAGAGAAATAAAGGCGTAGCTCTTTTATAGTATTATAAATAAAGGTACCTACTCTCTTAAAGTAGTATTAAAACTCTAAATATTAACTTAAAACTAAAACAAGACCTTTAGGAATTTCTTTTAATAGTATAACTCTCTAGTTATTAAACTTAGCTACGTCTTCTTAAAGATGTTTTATATCTGTCTTTTTATTAATTATTTAAAGCCTAAGTTAAGGGCCTATATAGTAAGTAATAAGGTCTTAAATACCTTTAAGGTAGTTAAGGTAGTAGTATTAAAAGAGAAAACTCTTATTTAGACAAGGTAATAAGAAGGCTCTTATAAAGCCCCTTTAATACTATACTATACTAGAAGAGGCTCTTCTTATACTTTAAAGACCTTATCTATACTAGTAAACACGTAAAGGGTATCTAGTAGCTAAACTTTAAATATATAAGAGGACTTTCTTAGTGTTATAAAAACCCCTTTAGTAAGTAAGGTATAAGGTAACTACTACTAATACTAGTAGCCTAGTTATTAGGCAAATTTATACTTACTATATAAATGCTTTATATATAGTTAATCTAAGTATACTTACGCTTAGTACCTTAATAAGACTAGTACTTTAGGCGCTAATACTACGCTAGTAGCCTATTACGTTATGCCTAAACAATAAGAAAAGAGACAACCCTTAATAAGTATTTAGGTAGAAATGTGTATTAAGGGTAGCTAAGTAGCTATACTAGCCTTACTAGACTTAAGAGTAAAAGTTAACCTTATCTACTTACGACTATTAAGACAAGAGGTACTATAGTAACTTAATAATTATATTATAGTGTCCTTACTATTCTAGAAAACAATAACAAGCTTTAAGTTATACGATCTGTTTATTAAGGCCTAAGATAACTACTTAATAGTAAGGCAACATTAAGGTAGATTTGTCGTTACTAATATTAGAGACTTAGATATTATACTTAGATTCTTATAGCTAGAGGCTATAGACCTAATCGTTTTATAAAAGACCTAAACGTTTATATACCTTATATTATCTTTAATAGTTAGGCTATATGTAATAAAGAAAGAAATTAAGAAGGTAATAAAAGAAGCTTAATTTATAATTATAGTAATAGTATAACTAATTATAGTTAACCCGGAATCCCTAAGTAAAGAAGAACTATAAAAGGAACTATAAAAGGATAGTAAGGCTATAGTAACCTTACTTAGTAAGTACTAATAATTTATAGACGTCTTTTCTAAAAAAGGGGCTAGATTACTACTTATAATTAATAGCCTTACTTATATAATAGACCTTAAAGAAGACGTAGTACTACTATATAGCTAAATCTACTTACTTATAAAGGTTAAGCTAAGTGTCTTATACAAATATTTAGATAACGCCCTAGTAAAAGGATAGATCTGTCTAAGTAAGAGCCTTACTAGTACTCTAATACTATTTGTTCTAAAGAAAGGAGAAAAGTTACGACTTTATATTAACTACTATACGTTAAATAGTATAACTAAAAAGAACTAAGCCCTTATCTTATTAATTAAGAAGATCCTTAATTAGTTATTATAAGCCTGTGTTTATACTAAGCTTAACCTACGTAAAGCGTACTATTGAGTTTGTATTAAGGCTAGTAATAAGTAGAAAACGGCTTTTTAGTACTAATATAGCTACTTTAAATACTACGTTATGCCCTTTAGGCTAGTAAACGTACTAGTAACCTTCTAGTCCTTTATTAATAAAGTACTAGAGAATCTTATTAATAATATTTATATTATATATCTTAATAATATCCTTATCTACTTTATAAATAAAGAAGAGTATATATAGTATATTTACTATATCTTTAAACGCTTTTAATAATATAACCTTTATACTAACCTCTTAAAGTACAAGTTTAATATAAAGTAAGTAAGGTTTCTAAGATACGTTATTAACTTATAAAGAGTTTGTATTAAACCTAAGCGTATCTTTATAATCTAAGAATAGCCTATTCTTATAACTATAAAAGACATTTATATGTTCTTAGGTTTTACTAGGTTCTATAAGTACTTTATTAAGAATTATTTAAAGATTACTATACTACTAACAAATCTCCTTTAAGGTAACGTCGCTAGTACTATTATACTAAGTTCTAAAGCCCTAAAGGCCTTTTAAAAGCTATAACTAGTCTTTATAAAGGCCTCTTTCTTATATTACTATAACCCTAAACTACTTATACGTATAAAAACAGATATATCTACTTATACTATTAGTACTATTCTTTTATAGCTATAAGAAGGCCGCTAATACCTTATTACATTTATTTCTAGAAAGCTAAAGAGGCTAGAGCTACGCTATAATACCCTTAACGCTAAGTTAATAGCTATTATTAAGACTTTTAGGTTATAAAGGCCGTACTTAGTATATATATAAAGTTTAGTATTAGTTTTAATAGATTACCTAAACTACTATTACCTTTTTATAAAGCCAAAGTTATTATAGTAGTAAGCTAGATAGCTAAAGGAACTTTCTGTCTTTAACTTTAAGATTAAATATAAGAAGAGTAGCTAAAACCCTACTAATAGGTTATTATAGTAGCCTAACTTATAAGATCCTAATAAGTAATTAGAAGCGTAATAAGCTCTTTTAGTAACTTTCCTTAACAAATTCTAAGTAAATATAGTTACCTTAAAAGCCGTTAGTCTTACTATAAGGCTTGTTTAAGATAAAGCTTTTATTTCTTTTATTCTTCTAATTCCTTTTGTTTCTTTAATTCTTTTTATTCTTTTTAAAGGTCTAGCGACCTTCTTAACGTATACTATCTTAGTAGAATTACTCTAGTATAAGAGGCTAGACTTATGCCGGCTAGTAGACTAAGGCGATTATAAGTCTTAGAGACCTTACGCTTTTATTACTAGAGTATTAAGTCACAAATTAAACACTCTTATACTAGTAGAGAACTCTACTTAGAGTTAGGCTAGTAAGAGTAATAGCTAGGTAATAGTAACGTTAACGTTACTACTATTACTATTAGAAGCCTTTTATAATATATAGTAAAAGGACGCCTTTATTACTAATAAAGAGTAAAAGAAGTAGTAAGGTAGCTAAGGCACTACTAGGTCCTTATAGACATTTAAGAATAATACACTACTATAGTATTATAAACGTATATATATACCTAATAATCCGGGCTTATATAAAGAGTTACTAAAGCTTTTTTATAACGTACTTACTATAAGGTACTAAAGAGTTAGTAAAACAAAGAAAAGGCTTTCTTAATCCTTCTTTTAGCTAAGTCTTAATAAAGACGTCTACTATTACGTTTTTACTTATACTATCTGTTAAAGAATAAAGGTAAGGACTTATCTACTATATAGTAAGTTAGCCTTACTTCTTATTCCTTCTAAACCTTAGTAAGAGATCTTACTTAACTTTATTATATAGCTACCTTACTCTTATAACGTAGTAAGTAAACTATATAATTTAATACTTATTATTATAGACTAATTTACAAAATTTTCCTTATATATTCTAATAACTAATCGTCTTACTAGTAATAGGCTAGCGTCTTTTCTAATACACTACGTTATATAATAATTTAGAATTCTAGATAGTATTATCTTAGACTAAGGCTCTTTCTTTATAAGTAAGTTCTAAAGTAGTTTTTACTAGTACCTAGTAACATTATAGTAACTTAGTACTACTTATTACCTATAAATAAACAGGTAGACAGAACAGTAGAACTAAGCTATTAAGTATTACCTTTAAACTTACTATAGCTTTATATAAGACAACTAAGTAACTAAGCTAGATCTTACTAAATTTATATATAATACCTTATAGTACTCTATAATAAACGTAACACTATTATACGTACTATATAAGTACTAGCCGTAAGGTCTTAAAGACATACTCTTAAACTAGTTAAAGCTAGTAGAGGCGCTAGTAGCTAATATACAAGTAGAGTAGCTATAAAGTAGCTATAAAGAAATTATTATATTCCTTTAGTATTCTTAAAAATAGTATAAGAAATAGTATAACTAGAACTAAAAAAAGATTTTATTTAAAAAAAGAGACTAAGTACTCTTATTAATAAAACACTTAAGATAACGTTAACTCTCTAAGAAATTTATAGATAAGTATATTAGCTCTTACTAAATTAAAGACGTTATTAGGGACTATAGACTTACTTATAGACTACGCCTTCTTTTATTAGTATAGCTATATCTTACCTTTCTAATTATAAGCCTAGAACCTTATAGGGCGTAAGAAGGTAAAGTCCTTATAAGCCTAATAGACATCTTAGTCTTAAATAAAGAAACATTTAAAGTAAAAGCTATTCTTAACTATAAAGGCCTATAAAGAAATAGACTTTATCTTATAAAATAAAAAGGGTATAACGATTTAGAAAACTTATAAGAACTATAATAGAACCTTAATAATAGCCTACTTCTATGTAAATATAAACAAATATATTAAGATAATTGTTAAAAAGGTATAATATTACTAGTATAGTTATAGTAACGTAAGTACGACTTTTATATTTATTATATAAAAACTTAAAAACCTAAGTATCTTAAAAAAAAAACACTAAACTACTCTTTTACTAGTAAATACCTTTTAAAGCTCTACTAACTTTATTATTATATATCTTAAAAAAAGAAAAAAGAAAGAAATCTAAAGTACGATCTTACTTATTAAAGACACTTTAACCTTTATTTGTTTATTATTTGTCCTTATTACTATCCTTTCTACTATTATTTTCTTTA
>NW_020194471.1:1421914-1521352 GCF_003019875.1 Amorphotheca resinae ATCC 22711
TTATTAAAGACGCTTTAACCCTTATTTGTCTATTATTTGTCCTTATTACTATCCTTTCTATTATTATTTTCTTTACTATTATTATCTTTTATAGTATTTACTACTAGTTTATTCTTTACTTTCTTACTTCCTTTAGGTCTTTATAAATTGTATACGTACTACCTTTAAGTTAGTAGCGACTTAGTATTAAGGTAAGAGATACTTATAACTTTCTTAAAATAAGACATATACTTTTTAAAGATAGTAACATACTCTTACTATACTTATATTACCTCTTCTATAAGCTAATTATAATAGTCTACCTTTATGTTTATAGTTATAGTAAACTTATTACAAAGCTCTAACTAATAAGTAATTTTTACTAAATAACTTAACTTTTACTTTATATACTCTTTTCTATCTACTTTATTACTATAAAGTCTCTTTTTTACTAATATTATAGTCTAAGACTTTAAATGTTAAAGGCTCTTCTTTACTAAAGTTTAAGTAGCCTAAATTATAGCTTATTTGTCTTAGCTTTAACTTTACTATAAATAATAAACTACCTTATCTTATCCTTTTTTATAATTACCTTTTAAAGTTTAATTCCTCTAGCTTAGAGAGTTAAAACAACCTAGTAACGTTAACAAAGCTACGACGTAAGAGTATTACCTTAAGAAAGGTTATACTTATAAAAATATACTCTTTCTTTAGATTTTTATAATAAACGTACTTTACTAACGTAGCTACTATACTATTAGGCCGTTACTCTTTACTAAAAAGAAATACTTATAGTCGTTATCCTTATACTTTAGTAAGGTACTCTATAGGTCTTATAAAGCTATTTAGTTTAAGTATTACTTATAAGCTACTAAACACTTTATTAGTACTATATTATCGTTAATAGTTTAATAAAAGTACGTTAAAAGTTTGTTAAAAGAGTCGTAAGAAAGAGGGGGGGCGTAATAGTATTATATTTATATAAGGTAAAAAAAAGAAAAGAAGGTAATAAACTAGTAAAAACGAGTCTTTATATACCCCTTAGTACTATAAGGGACAGACTAAGTAAAGAGGGACAAAAGAAGTGTTTTTTTATATTTACTTAAAAAATACGATTATAAGTAATGTAGTTTAATCCTTATAGCTACTTACTATTAGTATACTATTAACCTTCTAGTAAGAGGTAATAAAGGATTTCTAAAAACAGTAAAAGGGTAAGGAATACTAGCGTGCCTAGGTAATATAGTTTGTATTACGTATTAAGGGTCTTATAACTATCTAGTGACTTACTAGTACTTTACTATAATGTGTCTTTACTAAAAGTAAATATAAGAGGTACGCTAAGTAAAGATCTAAAAGTATAATATATAATAGAAATCTTACGGTTTAGCTATATGCCTTTACTATACTATAAAGTCGCTACTATTCTCCTTTTTCTAATACTACTAGTTATATAGTTATATATTTACTTACTAATTTATTCCTGTATATTTATTCTTGTTTCTAAAGAGGCATTAGCCTACCCTAGCCTCTTTATAATCTAACGGCTACTTATAAGCTTCTAAAGACAAAAGCTAAAAAGAGAGGATACTATATTAGGTATACTAATACGTAAAATTATAATAGCTTAGAAATCAAGTATAAGGTAACTACGTACTATAACTAAGGTAATAGTAGGTATTAAGGAGTATAAGAATAGAAGGTAGAAAAGAGAAAGAAGAAGGGTTTAGAGATTAGTCTATAGTTAAAGTAACGATATACCTTTAAATATACTACAACTGTCTATTAACTCTTGCCTCTTTTACTCTATAGAAATATACCTAACAATATAGATAATATCCTAATCTACTTAGAAAGGACTCTTAAAGAATACTAAGAGTACATATAAAAGGTACTAACTAGACTCTAAGAGGTAGGCCTATAGCTTAATATTAATAAGTATAAGTTTAAGGTTAAGTTAATAAAGTACCTTAGGTTTATTATTAAGGCTAAGTAAGGTATATAAATAGACTTAAGTAAGGTTAAGGCTATCTTAGACTAAGAGGTACCTTATATAGTTAAAGAGGTCTAAGGATTCTTAAGATTTATAAACTTTTATAAGAAGTTTATCTAGAACTTCTCTAATGTCGTATACCTAATTATAGACCTTATAAAGAAGAACAAGGCGTTTAAGTAAACAAATAAAGCTAGAAAGGCCTTTAAATAGCTAAAGAAGATGTTTGTATTAGTACTAATTCTTACCTTCTTTAACTATAACTATAAGACAATCTTAGAGACAGACTTTTTTAGGTAGTATATAAGTAAGACACTATTTTAGGTTAATAATAAGAGAGTTATACGACCTTATACGTACTTCTTAAAGAAGAATAACTTAGTAAAGTATAATTATAAGATCTATAATAAGAAAATATTAGTAATTATCTAGTACTTAAAAGAGTAAGACTTAAGTCTATAGAGCGTTAAGAGTTTTAAGATTTGTATAGACTATGTTGTAAGAAACCACTGGCCTTATTACGTGGGGTTAGCAGTCACGGGACTAGGATACTCCGGAGGCCCTAGTCTAACCTAATTAGGGTTAGTAACCCGCTAAAAAGTTAGTTGTTTACTATTACTATACAGGCACTCTATATAATTACTTTACTTAGTTAATTTAATTCATTAGTTCCTACGATACGACGATAGATCGAATATCCTGTATAACATAGTAGTAATACTATTTGATCTCCTCTATTACTAAATTTAGATTTGATCTATCTATTAATCGTAAGATTCGTCGCGGTAAGGCCTGTTTTTAATTATAGCGCGCTAGTCGAAGATTAAACTAGAGCTCTAGACTAGATCATAGAGTTAAGAGAAGGGGATAACAGCTGTATCTACAGAACCCTTAGACTAATTACGATGTCTAACTTATTAACTGTACTCGTAAGTAGTAAGAGGCTATAAGGCGAGAGTAACTACTATACTTAGAAGTTAGATGTATTTGACATATTAGAAGCTAATAGACTTGACAGATACATATCTAAGAACTACCTTATACTAAAGGCTGTTAAATATAGTGATACTAAGGCTACAAAAGAGGAGTAAGACTAATATAACGAATAGAGAGCCGGTAACGTAGTAACGCGCCAGGTCATTAAGGAGAATATCTCGTTAGTTCTTGTACTTAATCTTATAGCAAAAGTAGACTTAGTAGAGGCTATGTAGACTAAGCTAGCTAATTACTATAAGGGTAAAGGGTTTACTTAATAGTACTAAGCGACAGATAAGTTCTAGCTACTTAGGTATAAGGATTACAATAATATAGAGAAGTTTATCGACGCTTTTATAACTCGATTAGAGCGAGCTACTTAACTAGATATAGCGCCTAAGAGCGACTACCTGTACGCTATTATCTTTATTAATCGACTTATAAAAGCCTTTCCTTAATAGGCTAAAAGACACTAATCCCTTTAGAACCTGTAGAAGAGCAGGGAGAAAAGCACCCTATTACTCGACACATTAATCATAGAGATTAGGGATAAGGCCCGGGCAAAGGATAACAGATTAGTACCTTTATTAGTATCACTATATAGTAGTAAGCCGGATAACAAGGATAAAGGGAAGGGCAACAAAGGTAAGGATAAGGATAGTAAGAAGAAGCTTAAGAGAAAGTAATGTCACTACTATAGTAAACTTTATGTAATAAAGGATAAAGACGATTACTAGACTACGTTCTTAGAAAAGTGTTCGAAAAGGAAGGACTAAAAGGAGTCTTTACAGGGCGCTATATCACTCTATACGGTAGGTGATTAGTAGCCGTAGATTAATAGCGCGCTAGGCCTAAGGGCGTCAAAGGTAGCACTTAGGTTAGCTACTTAAAAGGAGTTCTAGAAGGGGAACTAGTGCCTAGATATAAGGGCAACTTACTATATATATAACGATAAGTCGATCTTCTATAGCTTTAAAGTAACTAAGTAGTTATAACCTGTTCTAACAGGCGCTAGATTAATCTAACTAGAGGGTTATAGCGATATCGTTCTAAAGGCTAAGGTAGGGGGCGATTAGTATCGCGAACTACGGCTAGAGAGAGTTCTATTTATTCTAACCTTCCCTATTAATCTCTTGTCAAGTGTTAAGCTCTTACGCTATAGCGGATCTATTACTAAAAGGGCCCTTCTTAATAGAGAAGGGGAGACGCTTATACTTTATAAGGTCGACGATATAAGGGTATATCTATAGTTAGATACGCCTAGTTACTATATTACGGCTCTACTAGCTGCTCTTTAACAGGGCAAGCCTAATATTAAGCTTTAGTACAGGAGATTAGGTCACCTAGGTTTTAATAACGTTAGAAAGACTGTAAAGATTACTACTAGTATACAGATTACGGATAAGCCGGCGGATATAGATCTTAGCATTACGGTTCTTTATAAGCCCTGTAAGCTATTAAAGCTACCGCGTCTGATTAGGCGTTCTATTAAAAACCGCCCTACCGTTATACTTTAAGAGGTAAGTATAGACGTGGTAGAGATTACTCTTATTAGGTTCTGTAGTAAGCGTTACGCTACTATTATAACAGATGCGGTAACTCGCGCTAGATAGGGCTACCCTTACAAGAAGAAGAGGGAGGCTTATAATAAGATCCTTGGTTTTATTAACATAACAGAGCGTTAGTTTGCGCTATACAAGATCCTTATGTTAATAGTTAACGGTAGTAACAAATACGGTAGTATCGCGTTGACTAACGTCTGTAAAGTAAAGGGGATTTATGTTAAAGAGACTACGCTATATACCCCTAAGTAACTAGGGGTGTCTAAGATCATAAACAAGATTATAGCTAGGCGTTTAAGGTCTATTATAATTAATCAGGATGTTCCTAAAGAACTGTAGCTAGAGTTGCTAGAAAGGACAATCTATATTGTTAACAGAACGGCTACATTAGCTGTTAAGGGCAAAACCCTATATTAAGCCTTTATAGATTAGCTACACCTGAATCAAGTCAACAAGCCGTCTGTAGCCTACTTACGGGTACTTAGTTGTAAGGTGTATGTTTAGATCCTAGAGTAAAGACAGGTTAAGTCAGGCAAGTTTAATAAACAGGCTAAAAAGGGGATCCTTCTTAGCTTTAAGGGTCACTAAATTTACTGCTGTTACGTGCCCTTAAGAGCCTACAAAATCGTTAGATTATCGAACGTAAGATTTAACAAAAGGGGATTTATATTAGAAGTATTAGATAGTAGCTTACTGCTAACTAAGCCGCGCCCGCTAACTAATCTGCTTATAGATTTGACAAACACTAAAGACGTAGGTAAAGCTAAAGACGCTAATAAAGCTATAGAGCTAGTTAAAGATTAGGATCTAGCTAAAGTAGCTAAAATAGCTAAGAAACCGCCCCTTACTACTACTGATATTAATCTACTAGCTAATACTAACTCTACTGTAGAACAGATCCAAGATTAGTCGACTACTGCCTTACCTAATTTAGTAGCTGTTAAGCGCGGCCGGGGGCGCCTAAAGGGTTTAAAGAACAAGCTAAAGGTAGCTCTAGCTCTAGCTTTAGATCAAGCTTAAGACTCTATACGTTTAATCAACCTTAAAACTGCCTAAATAACTTGATCCTAATCGCGTTACATAACTAAGAAGGATACGAGAGATAATACTAAACAAGGGGTGTAGCAATTAGCCTACTTAGCTATAGCTACAGCGTTCTACGCTACTTACTAGACCGTAGTCAAAGACGACCTAGAGAACGTTCTGATTACACACAAGGAAGCTGTTAGCGGCGCTAAGTCTAAGTAGTAGAAAGAGGCTGTTTAGAACGAGCTCGACTTACTCGTAAAGAACGATACATAAGATCTAGTCAAGAGATCAAGCCTTTAAAAGGGAACTAAGGTTCTAGGTAGTAAGTAGGTGTTTAAGAAGAAAACTAGCGTCGATAGTTTAGTAGTACGCTATAAAGCCTGCTAGGTAGTTAAAGGATACAAGTAGCGTTACAGACGTGATTACGATTAAACTTACGCTAGCGTAGCTAAGAGCATGACTTAGAAAGTGATCCTAGCCCTAGTAGCTAAAGAGGATCACGAAGTAGAACAGATAGACTACGTTACGGCGTTCCTAAACGGTAAAGCCGATAAGGATATATACGTTAAACTTCTAACTAGTTCTAGTAAGGGTAATACCTATGTCTGTAAGCTTAATAAGGCTCTATATAGCCTAAAGCAGGCTCTATAGTTATAGTAGCTAAAGCTACGACAAGTGCTTATTAAGCTAGGTTTTAAGCCTCTAATAGCTAACGATTATATATACTAATACCCTAAGAGCAGATTAATCGTTATAACCTATATAGACGACTTCCTACTAGTCGGCCTAAAGGGGAAGGAACTAGCTAATCTAAAAGCAGCCCTACAGAACGCTTTTAAGATAAAGGATCTAGGTCCTTACTACTACTTTATAGGCGTTAGGATCGTTAGAGACAGAGAAAACAGAACTATATCTCTTGTATAGGACGCTTATATTAATAAGGTGCTTAAACACTTTAAGATAAGTGATTATAAAGCCTCTAAGACGCTATTAGATCTAGCTTACGTAAAGCTTATAGTTTCGAACCTAGAACACGCTATAGCAGATTAGATTAAACTATATTAGTAGATCGTTAGCTCTCTTATGTACCTGTTAACGTAAACACGCCTAGATCTGTACTATTTAATGTCTGTACTATTACGCTATCTTACGAATCCTTCTACTAACTATATAAGCGCTATAAAACACGCTTTGCGTTACCTATAAGGTATACCTAACTTAGGAATCACATATAGGATAGGTAAAGGAGTGTTAGAAGGGTTATATAGATATAGCGACTCGGATTACGCTAGTTGTATAAAAACACAAAGATTAACTATTAGATATCTATTTAACTACTATAGTAGCGCGATATCCTTTAGATCAAAGCGCCTACAGGTAGTAGCACTCTCCTCTATAGAAACAGAGTACTATAGGCTCTCTAACGCTATAAGAGAAGCCGCCTGGCTAAGATAGCTATTCTACGAGTTAGGTGTTAACTTAGAAGACACTAAAACGATCCGAATATATAGTAATAACTAAGGATCTCTAGCGCTAACAGATAACCTAGTTATCTACTAGAGAACTAAGTACATTAACGTGTAGTACTACTATATTTAAGAGCAAGTCGCGCTAGGCAAAATAGAGGTTTGGTTTAAGCGTACAAAGGATATGACAGTAGATAGGCTTACTAAAGCTCTAAAAGGACCTAAACACACTAAGTTCTTAAAGCTGTTAAATCTATACACGGTAGCTATTCTAATTACCTAATTAGGACGATTCCTTGTTTCTATTTCCCTTTTCGGCATTAAAACAGTAGAAAGCTTACTAGTTTGCTATTTCTATTTCCTTTTATAGTAATAGGACGGTAGAAAACTTACTAGTCTACTATTTCTATTTCCCTTTTTAGCGACGGTAGCAGCAGAATCTTACCGGTCTGCTATTTCTATTTCCTCTTTCGGCATCTTACTTAGTAGAACGGCAAGCGGTGTAGAGTTTAGGCTAGATAGATAGATAAGACGTTACAGGCGTAGATTTAGGGGTGTGTTACAAGAAACCACTAGCCTTATTACGTAGGGTTAGCAGTCACGGGACTAGGATACTCTAGAGGCCCTAGTCTAACCTAATCGGGGTTAGCAACCCGCCAAAAAGTTAGTTGTTTACTATTGCCATACAGGCACTCTATATAATTACTTTACTTAGTCAATTCAATTCATTAGTTCCTGTGATACAACGATAGATCAAATATCCCGTGTAACAGACTATAAGAACCTAAAGTACTTTATAATAGTCTAGAAACTAACTAAATAATAAATAAGGTAGTTCTTAATCTTATTAAAATATAACTTTATAATCTTATATATTAAAAGAAAGACAAACCTAATAGCTAACGTACTATTATAACAAGACTAAGATATACTATTAAACTAAGAAGACAAACAACTATAGTACTATACGATATAGTTACTAAAGCTAAACTACTTAGTTAACTTCTTAAGTAAGTTACTCTTAAGGTAAAAGATAACAACTAAAAAGAACGCCTTCTTCTAAGGATTAATAGTAGCTATAAAGCTATACTTACTACTTATAAGGACGATCTATACTACCCTTATAAAGAGTATTACACCGGCTAGTAATAGGCTAGTGTATAAGGTACTAGAAAGAAAGGATAGCCTAGAAAGGCTTTAAGTAAGTACTTAAGTAAAAGATTAAGTATATAATAAGATAATCTAAGTACTAGCCTAAGGTAACTAGGTCTTCTTAACTAAACTTAGGGTTAAAGTATTAATCGTAGAGTATAGCTTAGACTAGGGAAATTAGCTACTCTTTTAAGGTAAGCGCTAAGTCCTAGACTCTAAAGAGCTTTATATAAAGCTAATCTAGTATATATATAACTTAGTCTTAATAGGCTATTTAGGTCGTAAGGTTATATCTGCCTTTATAATACATTAGTTCTTTTAGCTAAGGATACTAAGGGATATCTGTTGTTTTATATAAAACTATAACTTATATAGCTATAACAAGGCTTAAAGAGATTAGAAGTAAGGATTCTTAAAACCCTTACTTATACCTAATTAGATATAAAAGGAGATTTTAATTAATTTTATAGTTAACCTACCTAAGAGTTAGGGTTATATAAACTTAATAGTTATTATAGACTAGCTAAGTAAAAGAGTAATTCTTAAGCTAATAGTATAGATTAGAGTAAAAGACATAGCTAACGCGTTTATATAATACTTCTACTAGTATTATAGACTACTATACGCGATTATATCTAATAAAGGACTATAGTTTATAAGGATTATATAAGTACAGATCTATATATACTTAAAGATTATATAAAGGCTATTAACTATGTTTTACTCTAAAACAGACAGGTTAATAAAGTGTATAAACTAGATAGTAAAGATATACCTTTATATATTTACAAATTACGCTTAAGACAATTAGGCTAAGCTACTACTAGCTATAGAACTAGCGATTAATAATTAAGACACGGCGTCTATAAGAGTAAGCCTTTTCTTTTTAACTTATAAGTACTATATTAGCCTAATCTAGACGTTATATAACCTAATACTATATAGTACTTATAAGAGCCTTACTTAGTAAGTAGACAATATTATAAGAAAGCTTAAAGATATAACTAAGTAAGCGTAAGCATTAATAGCTATAGTCTAGTAAGTATAAGAGGACTTAATAAATTAGTAGTACTTATAGGCTATATGATTTAACGTTAGTAATAAGGTCTAGCTTAATCTATAGAACGTCTATACAAGCTGTCTATTAAAGAAGCTTAATATAAAGTATACTAAGTTTATAGTAATAAAGGTCGTAGGTTTATATAGCTACTAGCTTAATACCTTACTAAGGATCTATAACGTATTCTCTTCTAACCTCTTACATCTAGCGTTATATAATCTATTCTTATTATAAGAGATAACTAATAATTAGCCTAGGCCTATAATTATAAAAAGAAAAGAGAAATACTATATTAAGAAGATTATAAGAAAGCGTACTATATAATAAGGCTAGAGTAGCTAGGTATAGTACTTAGTTAAGTAAGTAAGGTATTAAGCCCTTACTTAAGAACCTGTGTCTATACTAACTAACACTACTATACTAGTGTTATATAAAGAATAAGAGTAGTAAGAAGAAAGAAAACAAAATACCTAGTAAGGTAAGTGTTATATAATATACTACTAAGTATAAAAATAAGTTATTATATATGTTTTTTTTCTTATACTATTGTTTATAGTATATAAAGTTATAGTTATTATAGACGTTATAAGTTATAGATTATTAGGTAAGAGTATAACCTTTTATTATACTAAAAGAAGAGAAGAGTAAGAGAAACACTAGCTAAACCCTTACTGTCTAGACCTTATAGTATAATTAGGTTATTATATAACCTTAACCTTCTCTTAAGAAAACATATAACTATACTTATACTTAAGTTATTATCGTTACTTCTTTTCTCTTACTTTAAGGCTAGTAGCCTTAAACGATTATCTAGAAAAGCCTATTATATACTACTACTATAAGTAGAATACCTTACGCTATAGTCCCTTTATTTATAGTTCTTATACGCCTTATTCTAGAATCTAGGTAGTACTTAGTAGTTAAGAAAGACCCTTTAGTCGTTTCTATAATATAAAGAATAGCTACTAAAGACAAGTACGTCTATATATTATATAAGTATTATATTTATATAAGATAGATAATACGTCTATACTTATACTAAGGTAATATAGCTAAGGTAAAAAGGTATATTACGCTTTAAAAAGGCTAAGGCTTAATACTACTTGTCTATATAAATAAGTTATATAAGGACGTAAAGAAAGGTAATATATAAGATTAGGTACTACTAGGTAGTAAAGGCGTTTAACTACGTAATAGTATTATTAACTATATAGACAAGGCTATATATATATTAGTAAAGGCTAGCTAAAGGTAAGGTAGTGTTGTACGCGTTCTATAAGCTTAGGACAGCTATTTTTACTATATATATATAAAAAAAAAAAAAGGCTTAGTAATAGGCTAGTACTTGTATTAGCACTATATAAGTTTATACTAGAGAAGAGCTTAACTTACTAATCGTTAAGGGCAGCTACTTTAAGACGCTTAGTAGTAGGCTAGCGGCTAAGTTAGCGCTATATAAGCTTAGAAGAGAGCTTAACTTACTAATCGTTAAGAGGACAGCTACTTTAGAACGCTTAGTAGTAGCTTAATTAATAGATTATAGTATAATTGTATAGTATAAGAAGAGGTAGTAGTAAGAGTAGTAGATTAAGTTATTAAGGTTAAGTATAAGAAGAAAGAAAAATTAATTTATAGTAGTATAAGGATTATCTAGATTACTTACTAAAGAGAGCTAATTAAGGCCCTTATATAAAGTACAGGTTATAAGATTAGGCGTTAGTATAGAGAAGAAAAGAAAAGAGTAATGTTACGAGTTAGAACCTAGTAAAGGGTTAGTACTAAGTACGTAACTAACTAGACTATTATTACTCTACTCTAATAGTAGAGTTTTCTCTTACCTCTTGTCTTATATAAACCCTTTTCTTTCTTTTCTCTTTAAAGTATTCTTCTTATAGAATAAATCGACTTTACCTAAGCATCGTGTTATTAACCCTTAATAAGAGCTCTTGTTAAGCGTATAGACAAACCGTTTACTAGGATCTACCTAGATCTTATTTAAATGTACTTAATAGACTCTAAAGAAGTATATATCCTTTACTTTCTTAATAATCTTACTAGAATAAGCTTTATATATATCCTTATAACTAAATAAGGCTCCTTAGCTACTATATAACACTTTGTTTTCTTAATTAAAAGACACTTTAACGCTAAAGTCTACTAGATTAAGCTTAATAAAGAAACGTCTCTTAAGAAGGATTTTAATAATTAGGTAAAGGTAAAAGGCTTTATTATTAAATAATTAGTACTATATATAGTAGCCTAAAATAGGCTAATTAAAAGATCTAGAAGAGTACTTCTTAGTAGAGTAAGAGTACTAAAAATAGGATCTAACTTACTGTTAAAGCTATAGCCTAAACTAATAAAAACAGTCAGATACTTAGTAAATAGATCTCTTATTACTTCTTTAAGCTAGAAAACACTATATAAGTGTCTTTACTACTTTAAACTAAACCTCTCTTACCTCTACGCCTTTAGCTATAAAGTCTACGCTCTAATTAAGAATATAGTACGTCTTAATAAGCTAGAACTAAGAGCTTTTATTAAATACCTAGTAAGATATAACTTTACTAATATCTATAAGGTCTAGATCTTAGTAAGAGATAGAGTAATATCTTATAAAGACGTTATATTCGACAAAACACAAAGGTACTAGCCCTAAGATAAACAAGACACTACTAAAGAAGTAATTAAAGCTATTAAAATACTAGTAATTAGTAAATATAACTAGTAAATTAAAAAAGAAGACGATCCTTTTAATCTTCTTATTAAGAATAACGACAGTACACTACTTAATCTACTAGTAGATCTAATAGATCTTATAACAATAATAGATCTAACTAATCTTATTATAACTCTTATAATAATAAAGAACCTCTTAGCTAAGAAAGTAGAGAAGAGGACTAGAACTTACTACTTACTTATCTAAAGAACTACCTTTACTAACTTAACACATCTATTAGTACTATAGGCTCTTAACCCTCTTTTAATACTAAGAGCTTTACTTGTTTTAATAACTCCTTTTCTTCTACTTATTAACTCTAGTAAAACCGTAACTAAGGATATTAATAAGGTTATAACTAAAGATATAAATAAGAATATACTAAGGAGGTAGTTAGAAGATAAAACCTAATAAAAGGTCTAGTAGTATAGATCTAACTCTACTAGTCTTAATCTAGTAAATATACTTTTAATAAGAACAAGAAACAAAAGAGTAAGAAAAGAAGCTTATACTATCTAAATAAAACAGATTAGAGCCTATAGTAGCTTTTATACTACTTTTTAAACAAGAATAGAGTATACTAAAAGAAGGATCTATAGAACAAAACTACTAGACGTCTCTAACAACTAGAAAGAGCTTTAAAACTACTAATATAAGGATAAATTTATAGTAGTAGTAAATAAGGAGTATAAGGATCTTAAAAGACGTAAGACCTTTAAGACTATTTTAAAGAGTATATCTAAAGGATTAGCTATCCTAGTTAAGTAAGTGTTTATATATAAATTTAATACTAATAGCTTCTTAAACAAATTTAAAGTAAGACTTATAGTTAGAAAGGATCTTTAATATCTAACTAGCTAAGACAATTACACTACTACTTTAGTATTACAAGTGTTTAGAGGTTTAATAGTAATAGTATACTACTTTAATCTAGAGATCTACTAGCTTAACGCTATAAATGCCTTTACTAATAGTAATATAGACAAGACTATCTATATTAAACATCTTAAGGGTTTTAATAACCTAGAGTATGTTCTCTTCTTTCTTAAAGCTCTTTATAGGCTATACTATTCTCTTTTCTTATAGTATACCTACTTTACTAAAACACTAGCTAAGTTTAGCCTATATCTAGTTCTAGAGGCTAAGTGTCTTTATATAAATAAATACCTTATTGTCTTTTTTTATATAAATAATATTACTATCTTAATAAGAAAGAAAGATTAATAATACCTTTAAAACTTTAAATAAAGCTTATTTAATAGCTATAAGATACGTAATATAAGAGAATTAAAGTAGTTCTTAGGTATTAGAGTAACTAGAGACAGATCTACTAGAAGATTATAGCTTAGTTAAGACTCTTATATTAAGTTAATTACTTTAACCTTTTACTTAAAAAACAAGAAAGTACCTCTTACACTACTAGAAAGTACGCTACTTATCTTAAATATAAGACAGGCTTCTCCTTAAGAGATCTATAGCTACTAACGTAAGGTAGAATCTATTCTCTATACTATAGTTATTACTAGGCTAGACACTATTAGATTAGCTAACAAACTGTCTAAGTTCTTAACTAACCTATTCCTAGAGTACTAAAGGGTAGTAGATAGAGTAATCTAATATTTCTATAAAACCTAATACTTAGGGATCTAATTTAAAGGTAGTAATAAAGGCTCTAAAGCTTTTACTTATACTAGTAATACTATATATACTAATAATCTAGAGACCTAAAAGAGTATTAAAGGATACGTGTTCTACTTGTTTAAAAGACGTATTAACTAGAAATTAACTAAACAAAAGACAGTTACTACATTAAGTATAAAGGCTAAGTTATTAGCTCTCTCTTATACTATAAAGGATCTCTACTAGTAACAATACTTCTTTACTAAGATTACTCTAAAACTATATAAGAAGTTTATTATTAATATAGATAATACTTAAACTATCTGCCTTATATAATTAGGTACTTTACGCCTAGTTACTAAGCTTAAGTATATAGATATCTATTAATACTAGCTATACTAAGAAGTAACTAAAGAAAGACTTAGTCTATAGTAGCTATTAACCTATAATATACTAGTAGACAGGTTAACTAAGGCCTTACTATACTAGAAACACATTAAATTTATTAAATTACTTAATCTAGTAGATATTAAGACCTTAAACCTAAACGACAGCTAGCCTATAGATTAGAGTAGTTAAACACCCTTTATTTAGGTAAGAAACCCTTTTATTTAACTACTAAATGCCTAAGACTAGCTTTTACGCTAGTCTAAAGGTAATTCTTACTTAAATAATTAAGTAAGAGTTCTAAGATCTAGTTCTTATCTTAAGCTTAATTTCTTATTTAGAAAGTCTACTTTTTATACTATATTTCTTATTTAAGAAGTCTACTCTTTTTTCTTAGAGATTTAACTATTTTTATAGTTATATTCTTTAGTTCTATTTATTTCTACTATTTACTTAACCTTATTACTATTAGGGATTAGTATTATAGGTAATATAATAGAGAATTATAGTCGAGTAGCTAGTAAGTCGTAGTATACTTTAATTTAAATCTAAACTAATTCTTACCTTTCTTCCTTACTCCTTACTTCCTAAGATATATATATACTACCTAAGAACCTTAAGTAGCTCTAGTATACTTATAAGTACGTAAGACCCGCGTATTCCTAATCTTACCTCTTTAAGTCCTTAATATTACCTTTCTTTCTTATAGCTTTATCTTAGAGTCGTGTAAGCTATACTAGATATAGCGCCTTCTTAAAGTTACGTAAAACCTATACTAGATATAGTTAAGCTCTTCTTTTATAGCGTATACCTAAGATATATAAGGGCTATACTAGGTAAGCCTTATACCTTTTTTTATAGCTCTTACTTTATATATAGACTATTCTTACTTTAAAACCTTAAAATAATATAGTATAGATATAAGAAAGAAAGAATATCTCTTCTCTTTATCTACTCTTTATCTTTGTCTATACTTATAGTAGCGCGCTTATTATACTAGATTCGCGCTAGCGCGTTCCTAATAAGCTATATAATAAAGGCTCTAGCTACTCTTTACTTATAGTACTCTATCTATATAAGAATTTGTTTAACGTAAAGAATTGTTTATAAAGCCTTACTAAATGTTTGTATTATGTTATTAGTAAGTGTCTTATAATACGTTACTAAAGAAAAGTATATAAAGAAGTAAACTTTCCTTCTCTTACTTTCTTTTTCCTTTCTTTCTAAATTAAGTAGCCTTACCTCTTATACCTTCTTAGTACTACCTCTTCTCTAAGCCTTCTTTCTTAAGCTATTACTTTACGCCTTACGCCTCTCCTTATTCTCTCTTTAACCTTCTCTTTACCTTATATAATACTACTTTACTATAGCTAGCCTTACTTATCTCTATACTTATAAGGTACGCCCTTACGCCTTTTTTACGCGTACTACGTCTACTATATAAAAACATAAGTAGCTAAGCCTAGGCTTACCTATATTACTTAGGTAGGTTAGACTAAGTATAACTAATATACTACTAAGCGTAAAGCTTATTATAAGATCTTATAAGAGTTTGTAGCTAAGCTTAATAAGTTACTTCTCTTATCTAATTACGCTAAAGCCGCTATTATAGCTAATCTTGTCTTTACTTACTCTATAACCCTTAAAGTAAAGCTAAGGCCTTACTAGCGCTCTTTTACCTAGCGAATTAAGAGCTATTTTTACTAAGCCCGTCTCTAAGGCCTCTTATAGCCTTTATATACTACTACTAAAGCTGTCCTAATTATAGTTAACGTACTATAAGGTCTTTACCGCTTAATTAATGTTATTATAGACACTTATTAATATAACGTAAGTATCTCCTTTACTTTACTAGTACTTACTAACCTTAGTTAGTCTAACCTCTTACTTGTTACTAAGATAGATCCTTATAATAGTAACAATAATAATAACGACAATAATAATATAAAGGATAATAAGAATAATAATAGTAATAATAAGTAGTTAGTCTAGTCTAGTAGTCTTAGGCTATATAGTCGTAAGGCTTAGGTTATACGTATATGTCGCTAGCGTACGACTAAGACTTGTTTTTACCTTTTTTTCTTTTTTTTTTTCTAAATTAATAACTATTTTTAACTTAACTACTTACTATAACCTACGCCTTTTTTAGTGTTTTCCTTTTATAATACTACTTTAGTCCTTAATTAGTACTACCTTCTTATACTCTTAGACTACGTCTATAGCGTTTCTAAGGTTTCTTACTAGCTCTTATATATTGTTTATAAAGACATACTTCTTTTATCTTACTAAGTATTGCCTTTTTATAGCTTGTTCTTTATATACTAAGATTAATTCTACCTTAAACTCTTCTTACCCTTTTATAACGTCTAGGCTAAGTAGCTCTAGTGTTACGCTAGCTCTATAGTAGTACGGCTTTAGTAAGGACATATAGAATATAAGGTAGATTTTAAATACTAAAAGTAACTTAAGCTTATAGGCTAACCTATTTAACATAATATAAGTGACTTTAAAAGGGCTAAGGTAGCGATCTAATAGCTTCTTGTTAGGCCTAGTAACTTAGAGGTGTTTAGTTAAGAGTATTACTTTATTACTTACTTAAAAGGATATAGGTTTACGTTTCTTATTATAAAACCTCTTTTACGCTTTAATAACGTTATACTAGTATTTATCTAGCGCTATCCTTTCTTCTTTAATCTGTTTTACCTTCTTATATACTACTACTACCTTCTCTTTTATAATGTCGTCCTTAACATTAACCTAGATCTCTAGTAAAAACCTATATAGTACGTAGAATAAGGTTACCTTTATTAAGGAGTATATACTATTATTATATATAAATTTAGCTAAGGTAAGTTTTAATACCTAGTTATCTTATTTATACGTTATATAGACCTAAAGGTAGTACTTAATTGTCTAGTTCTATACCTTAGTCTAACTATTACTTTATAAGTAAAAGGTAGTACTAAGCTAGTACCTTACCTTTAAGTAAAAACATAAGAAGGCCTAAAACTTACTTATAAACTAAGGGCCCTTATCTAATATAATCTTTTCTAAAGTCTTAAAATCCTTAACTATATAGTATATAAAGAGTTTTACTAGCTATAAGGCTATAATCGTCTTATAGTATAAGATATAGTACGCTACCTTTATATACTTATTAATAACTATAAGACATAAGTTAAACACTTTTCTATTAAACTTACTTAAGGACAGGCCTATAATAAAATCTATTAAAATCTACGCCTAAGGCCTTATTAGCTGTTCTAGTAGTACTAACTTACTATATAGCTAGTACCTTTTAGGTTTAGTCTTCTAGTAGACTATATACGTCTTAACCTACTCCTTAATATTATAACGTATACCTTACTAGAAGTATTTATACTAGAGAAGCTCTAGTGTCTTAGTAGTACTAAAGTACCTTACTATTAGGTTATTATAGTTAATTATAAAGATCTTACTCTTTAAGGCTTTACTTTCTAAGATATAGACCTAGCTATTATACTAAAGTAGACCTGTTAAGTTAACGTACTACCTTAAGTAGTTATCTCTTTTATTTTTAAGTTCTTTACTTATATTATTTCTTATAATATTACCTTAAATTTAAACGTCTAGACTTTATCGTCCTTTTTCTATCTTATTACTAAGGCCTTATAGGCTCCTTATAGTAGTCTTATTACTACTAAGGCCTTGTCGCCTCCTTAAGGTAGTCTTACTATTACTAAGGCCTTATTACCCCCTTATAGTACTAGCGCGTACCTTACGTATTAGTATTAATTCTTATCTTTTTCTTTAAATAAAAGCGTCTTTTTATTAAGTATTCTAGATTAAGTTAGTTATTAATTCTAATAGTACGTTATATACTGTTTTAAGGCCTACTACTAACCTAATAGACTCTTATAAGATAAAGTGTCTATAGTTACTAGTCTTAGTAATAAGGTTAAGCTAGGTCTTAGCTACGTTATATATACCTAACAGCCTTATAGTATCTTACTTAGTCTATAGCTACTAACGCTTAGGTCGGCCTAAGACATCTTGTCTTACTTAAGAGTCCTTACCTTCTAAGAGTTCTAGAGATCTTACTCTTATAGCTAAGATCTATTACTTTTTTATTATAGTACTAGCGACTCTTATTAAGAGTACGCCTCTTAGCTTCTTTCTTAAGGCTAAGAGTAAGTCTTACCTAATCTTATTAGTACTAGACTTATAGTCTAGGCGCCTTAATAAGCTATTAGTAAGGTTATTCTTACCTAACTAGTACTTAATACTAAAATTAAACTTAGCTAGCTTCTAGACCTAACGTACTTGTCTCTTATTTAGCTTCTTCTTCTTTATAAACTGTTTTAGGTTATTATAGTCTGTCTTAACTATTACTAGTATAGAGGTATAGCTAAGGTAGTGTCTCTATTACTTAAACGCTATAATAATTACTAGTATCTCTTAGTTATAGGTTAGGTAGACCTGTTATACTAGGTTTAGCTTCTTTAAGTAAAAGGTAATAAGGTACTACTACCTTATGTCTTCTTAGCTAATAAGTTATAACAAAACCCTAACTATAGTAAACTAAGATATATTAGTCTTAACAAGTATAGGCGACCTTAGTATAAAGTAGACAAGTATTAAGATAGTTGTAAATACCTCTTTTAGCTTATTAAATACGTATTACGCTTTCTTTCTAAATACTAGAGGCCTTACCTTCTTACCTTAATTTATACCTTTTAAGAGGTTAGTAAGTAGTACTATTAGTTATAAGTAGCCTTTAATAAACTAGTAGTAAAAGTTTATAAAACCTAAAAACACTTAAATATCTTAGAAAGTATATAGTACTAGCTACTCTCTAATTATAAAGACCTAGCTTAACTCTATTAACACTTCTTTAGTTAAAACAACAAAACCTAAGAACTCTATAGACTAAGTATTAAAATCGTATTTCTTAAGGTTAACGTAAAGGTTATACTATTATAACTATTTAAGTACCTAGTATATATACGTTATATAGTCTTTTACCTTCTCTAAAAAGATTAAGATGTTATCTAGGTAGATTATATAAGTAACGTCTACTAGGCCTACTAGCGCCTTGTTAATATACTACTAGAACGTAGCTAGTACGTTATATAATCTAAAAGATATAACGTAATACTTAAAATAGCTATATTACGTATAAAACACTATCTTTTACTTATTACTAGGCTAAATATAAATATAGTAGTAAGTATCTTTTAGGTCGAGTTTTATAAAGACTATAGCTCTTTTAAGCTAGTCTAGCGTCTTACTAATTAGTAGTAAAGGCGTCTAATTCTTAATAGTAATCTTGTTTAGTACCTAGTAGTTAACGTAAAGGCGTAGACCCTTATTCTTCTTTAGTATAAACATAATAAGTACGTCTACTAGACTATAAGACCTTTTAATCTAGCCTTTCTCTAACTTATCTTTTAAGTATTCTTATAATACCTTTATTTCTTTCTTTACTAGTAAGTAAAGTAGTCTTTATAGCGGCTTAGCGTTAGGTTCTAGCTTAATTATATACTAAGCCTTATTTTTATCTAAAAGCCTCTTTACTTCCTTATTACTAAACACGCGTATAAAATCCTTATACTTAGCTAGTATACGTAGTACTATTAACGCGTTATTACTAAGTATAGCTACTATAAAAAGGCTACTATAACCTTTCTTAAAGAACGCCTTAAATAATAGTATATCTTCTTCTTCTTTTAAGACTTATACAAATTCCTTAGGTTCTATAATCTCTATACCTTTATGTCTCTAGTAATACTCTTATATCTTAGTAATAAAATTAATCTAAGGGTTTACTTTATAAAGCTATAAGTATCTAAGTACTATTAAGTATACTTTTAGGTTTATAGCTAAGAACTTATATATATCTTCTTAGGTTTTACCCTTTAAGTTAGTAGCGTTTACTAAGACCTAATACTCTCTAAAGACAAAAATTAAGTTACTATTAACTATCTAAAGCTATAAACGTAAAAAGGTAGTGTTTTTATTATACTACTTATACTTAACTATAAGAGATTAAGAGACTATATTAGCCTTTACCTTACTATTAATTAGACCTTATACTTTCTTTACCCTCTCTTAGCTATCTTATACCTTAATAGTAATAAGAAGGCGTATCCTTAGCTACTCTTTATAATCTAACTACCTTCTTTTATTAGAGAGGCCTAAGTTAATTAAGGCGACTATCTTTAGGCCCTTTCTTTTCTTAAGTTAGTACACTTATTAGCCCTTTTAAGGTAGGCTAGGGCTATATAGCCCTTTTCTTTATAAACGTAGTAGACGACCTTTAGGCGTGTCTTTAGTATAAACGTAGACTTATAATCTTTTATATAATGTCTTCTTTCTTTATACTTATAGTATTCTAGGTATAGACTTAGGTTTAAGCTAGATTATAGTAGCGTATTATTAACGCTTATACTAGAGTATTAAGAACGTAAGTCTTATAAGCCTCTTTTTTTTCTAGAATGTTCTCTAGACGTAAAGCGGCTTTATTAACGTACTAAGTACTTACTATATCCTTACTAGTACTCTTTAGATAAGGACTAACTTTTTTAATAACTTATATATTTACTATATCCTTACTAGTGTCTCTTTATATACTTGTTGTTATTAGAATCCTAACTTACTATACTTTTCTAGATCTAAGTTACTATTATAATAAGTTCTTTATAAGTCTATAAAAGCTTGTACTTAGTAACCTTAACTTAAAGCTCTTACGTTAGCTTAGTAAAGAGAACATTTATCTTAGTCTCTTTAGATTTAAAAGAGAGTTATTTCTTAAAGAGCTCTAAGTATTAGACAAACGACTAAATAGATTGTCTTAAGTAAAGTACTACCTTTTTATACTAGCTAAGCGCCTTTAACTTTACTATTTCTAGGCTACTTAAGTAAGATAATATAACCCTCTTAAAACTATACTATATCTTAGTATCTTCTCTTTACTCTTACTCTTTATATATTTATATAGATTAAGAGGTCTTTTCTAAGTATAGTATAACGTATATAATTTTACTTTCTTTTATTATATAAATATTAAGACTTATATAAAACTTTATCTTATAAGTATATATAAAGTCGTTATATTCTAAGATATTCTTACTTATAAAGGGCTTTAGGGCTAAGGCCTGTTGTTACTTAACTATTATTATTATAAATACTAGTAGTCTTAAGAGTATTACTAGGTGTCTTCTTATAGACTTTATAGCCTTATTATAGATACTATCTTACTCTTAGGTTATGTCTTTAGCCTTGTCTTTAGGTATATAAAGGCGTAAAGAGAGATACTAGCTCTTTATATACTCTTCTTTAATAAGCTATTAAAGCGACCTTTTTTAGGCCTTACGCTCTTTTTTATCCTTTTCTTTATTTAGTTACTTAAGTTTCTTATTACGTTTCTAGGCTTTTATAAGTTACGCTTATAGCCTTTTAACTTAACTAAGTATTACTAACTTATTACTAGTATCTCTTACTCCTTACTCTTACTCTTACTTAACTACTATATAGCTTACTTATATTATAGTAAGAGTTCTTTTACTAAGGTTTTCTTTACTAGTAGCTCTTCTTATAAGAGTCTCTTAAGTATCTCTCTCTAAACGACTAAGTACTATAACTATAATAAGCTACCTCCTTAATAAGAAGAAGAATTAGAATGTTAGGGATTAGTATTATAAGTAATATAGTAGAGAATTATAGTTAAGTAGCTAGTAAGTTATAGTATACTTTAATTTAAATCTAAACTAATTCTTACCTCTTTTTCTTACCCCTTACTCCCTAAGATATATATATACTACCTAAGAACCTTAAGTAGCCCTAGTGTACTTATAAGTATACAGGACTTACGTATTCCTAATCCTACCCCTTTAAGTCCCTAATAATTACTTAACATGTCTTACTACTTAGAGTACTAAAAGTCCTTAAGGTTCTTTTTTAAGGAGCTTTAGGACTTAAACGTTAAGCCTTTCTTAATTAAGTGCCTACTATTACGTACTTTCCTTAATTCTTTAACCTTTTACTTAAGGAGAGAGCCGTACTAGTAAGTACTAGTATACCTTTAGGTATAGGAATAGCTTTATTATTACCTAATTAGAGAGAGAGCTAAGGAGAGAGCTATACTAGTACTTAGCTCTTTAGTTAAGTCTAGAATTAGCTTAATCCTTAGAAGGGTATGTTAAATAGTAAGGTTAATTACTACTAAGATACAGAACTTATTCCCTTAATTACTAACTAACCCTTAATTAATATATAGGGATTAATCTCTTATACCTTGTTTAATAGTTTATAGTGTTATTAGGATTTAGGTACTTAAGTACTTATATACCTTGTTTATAGCGGATATAGCGCTTATACATATAAATAACAACCCCTTTTTTAAGTATATAGAACAGGGGACTACTCTTTATTCTATTTAATTTAGTTTAATTTAATCTACTTCTAACCAACTTAAATTCGCCTGTTATTACCACTTCTTTACAGTGATATATAACCTCTTTTATCTGACACTATCCAAGCGTGCTGTCTAAAACTCAATTCGTCACCTCAGTCGCGCCTATTTGACAGTTGTGTGCCCAGATTGCTTCCTATAGCTACCGGTAACTGATCGATCAATAGACGCTTCGACCGACTCATTGTTCGACGCTGCTATCAGAGATGAATAGCTGTTGCCAACGCGTTAAAATAGGCTTATTTGGAAGTGATTTCGACTCCTGAAGCAGACTCGCGAGGCTTAACGGCAGCCAACTGAAACGAATTGAACGCCAATTTGGTGTCAACTCAACTTGACTCAGCTCAAATCAGCACGCCAACTCGAAATAAATAGCGTTCACCAACGGAAACCAGAGCTCAGCAGACTTTCTAGCGCGATTGCTCAATCAACTGCAACAGCCATGGCGGATACGGCCAACACGATCGCCGTGATTGGATCTGTGGGATCCAGGCTACCGCTATAGGGGCCGACGTATGTGGGTTCGTCGATCCATCAAAGGATAGGCTCCCTGCGTAGCCCCAGGAGCCTATTTGGCTCGAACCACGTCACTTACGATCGAACGCACCGAATACCACGTGTAGTCAACTTCAAGAGGACGAAGAGAGTAGTTGCGCCTGCTTTAGAACCAGTATAAAGGTAACTACAACGAGCCTTCGGGCCAACCGCCCGGCTCTATCAATGTGTCAAACGGGGTGAAATGATCTACCGGCGCCTCCTAAGCACTGGGGAGAGCTTCAGAATCACCCCTACGGCACTGAATTCAAGATCGCCGCTGAAAAGGAGTATACCGATCTAGAACGGCGTTGCACCTTCAAACCAGTCCACCGTTCTGAAGTCAAGAGATATGTGATCCCAATCAGGTGGGTATTCACATACAACTCGATACCGACGGCTTCCTAGCCAAATTCAAGGCTAGACTGGTGGTGAGGGGCGATTTACAGCGCCCTGACGGACGTGATAACTATGCCGTCACGCTGGCGTCAAGGGTATTCAGGGCCCTGATGGCTATAGCCGCTCAGTACGATCTTGATATACACCAATTAGACGCGGTTAACGCGTTTACGAATAGCGATATGGATAGTGAGGTTAATATTCGCTGCGTTGAAGGCTTTGGCAAGCTCGATCACCACCTCCTATTGCTACCGGCCTGTATAGCCTTCGCAGGCTCAATAAGTTGGATCCCAAGGCCTTTGTTGGATACCTCGTGGGATACAACTCAACGAATATTTGCCGCATTTGGATCCCTTCAAAGAACAGGGTAGTGGCCACCAGGGATGTAACATTCGATGAAACAGCGCGGTACGATCCCATAGAACCTCAGGAAGCCGAAGAAAAGGCCATCAGGGCCCTTGAAGCGTCTTCACGAACGAACAACTGGCAGATCGAAGAACAGGATGCTGAAGACGTAATAGTGCTAGAGGTGCCAGGATATGTAATAGAGGAAAGAGAACAGTCAATTGAGCCTCCTTCGAGGCCTCAGGTTAGCACGAAAACACGGATCCCACAACTTACCATGCCACTCCCTACTCCACGGGCTACGCCAGACGCCGAATCGAACGAATCGAACGCATCGAACGCATCGAACGATTTAAACGCATCGAACGCATCGAACGATTTAAACGCATCGAACGCATCGAACGCATCGAACGCATCGAACGCATCGAACGCATCGAACGATTTAAACGATCGAACAGAGCCTCTAGCCACTGAATCCGGACCTAAAGAGCAAGCGCCACTATCGTCACCCGGCCAGACGCCTGCTATCGTTAACCCACGCCACAAAAGAGCTCGTCAAAATCGTCGATACGGATCGGTATCCTATAGCCCCGTGTGAAACCTGTCAATTATCCAACGCTAGGCAACGAATATCACGAGTGCCGGCAGACAGGGCCACTACCCTATTCGGTCGAATCCACGTAGATCTCATCCCCTTTCGAACAGCGGATACAGGCGAGCGTTATATCCTCCATATCCTTGATGATTTAACCCGAATGAACTTCGCATATACCATGGAATCGAAACAGGAAGCCCCCGGCGTTCTTCGCCACTTTGCTCGTATGGTATATAGGCAGTGGGGGTTCAAAATGAAGATTATTCGAGTAGACGGCGAAACGTCTCTTAAGAGGTGATTTCGATGAGTGGGTAAACGAAGAGGGTATCCTAGTCGAGAGATCAGCGCCACGAACTCCACAACAAAACGGGCCAGCTGAGCGATCTAGGGGGGTGATCCTTCAAAGGGGAATAGCCCTACAAACTGAAGGTAGACTACTAGAGAACCTGTGGCCTGAAGCTAGTAGAACAGCCGCCTACCTAATAAACAGGGTGAAAACGAGAGGCTGAAGCCCAAATCGAGCCACCTACGCGCCTACGGCTGTAAGACGTACGCGCTGAACAAGAATAGGGCCAGACTCGATAAACTAGATCCAAAGGCCTTTGCTGGATACGTCGTGGGATACGAGTCGACGAATATTTACCGTATTTGGATACCTTTAAAGAACAGACCTCCTGCCTCAACCAATGCTGGTGGATATCGACATGTTTGAGTTTAGTGGCTAGTCTAGTTACAACATGTCAGTCAGTGGATGAATATAGATCTTCATTACTGATAGTTTGTCCGGAAGAGAGAAGCAGGTTGAAATATATACATTCCTAGCCTAGCCCTGAAATTGCAAAGTAGGGAAGAATGGTTTGGTAGATCAGGGCCTGAAGACTCATGCTTTACTCAACAGCCGCCCTGTATCTAGCAATGTTACCCCTATAATCCCCCGAGATTAGGCGAGCTAAACGACATTTCCCTGAATGGATAAATTAGCGAAGTGAGCCCCGCCTCCCTCTTCACCTACGCCCTTTCCATGACATTCAACGTGACTATATACGTCGGAATATGCATTTCCTTCTCTGTTCCTTTATTCATAAGTTTAAGCTTCTATTTTTGCTCCCTTCTCTGGACCTTGCAAATAAACCAGCGCAAGCCAATTTCCCTCTGCATCCCCACTCTTGAGTCTTGAGTCTTGACCATGGTAAACAAACCTCTTTAAAGAGTCAACGTGACCTCCCACTAACACCATGACAGGAAGTCCCCCAAGGCACCAAACCCATTTATCAACATGAAGGCCAGCTTCGTGAACTTAGTACCCAAGTTCTCTCCGTGCAACCCTTCAACGCCCTCCCCGCCGCCGAGCAAGCGCTCTTCAAACAGCACCTCTCAGCCGCAGCCAGCGCCTACATCGTCGTAACTAGCTCCACCATTTTCTACCCCCAAGGCGGCGGGCAGCCCAGCGATGTCGGTTTTATGGAATCGCTTGTTCCGGGGGGTGCGAGCTTCCAAGTTCTGAGCGTGCGGAACGGGCCTCAGAAACGCACGTTGCATCTCGGGACCTTCTCTCCCTCTCCATCTTCAACGACCTTTGCCACCGGTGAGATGGTAAAGCAGGTGATCGACGGGCAGAAACGCGATCTGTATTCGCGGCTGCACACCGCGGGACACATCATCGGCGTCGCGGTGCACGAGCTCTCAGCGCAGATCCCAGACGTGGTGGATACGAAAGCACAGCATTATCCCGAAGCAGCGTACGTAGAATTCCGCGGCACCATTGATGGGAAGCATCTAGAAGCGATCCAGGCGAAAACGGATGAGCTGGTGGATAGGAAGTTGAAGATTAAATTGCATTGGTGGGATGAGCCGGAGTTGAGAGAGAAATGCAAGGCGGTTCTAGAAGGCTTCGTGATTCCCGAGGGGGAGAAGGCGAGAGCGGTCGAGATTGAAGGGGTCGGTGCTTATCCGTGCGGAGGTACGCATGTCCTGGATTCTGGGGGGGTGGGGAAGATAGTGGTTAGTAAGATTAAGAGATCGAAGGGGATTAGTAGGATTTCGTATAGTGTTGTGCCGTTGGAGTGATTGAGATGGTGTGTGAATGGAATGGAAGATGTGGGCATGCCCCCCCTGAAATACTAGATCTCGTGATACTTAGCGACTCTTCACTCAAATAGACTTGATCACATAACCTTACTACAGGAAGACAAGATGTTAATAGCGAGCTTGACTATCTATGAGATAAGACAACTTTCTTTTTGAAAGAAAAGGCACCTTCATATAATAGAAAAGAACCCACTACTGCTCATATCAACTCAACAATTCCCTCCCCTAAAGCCCCGGAAAACATAAATACACACCTACATACTCCCTGAACCCAAAATCCCTAGTGAATAAATCAAATAAGTTAGACTTCTCCCTGAACCCCTCTTTCAGAACCCCATTTCCTAATCCAATATAAAAAGGAAGCCCATCCCAACTTCCCAAGCACCTCCCATCACTTCCTGTTCCCAAAGAAAAAAAAGGAAATATTGCCAAGTCAGCGGTTCAGAACCAGGCCATCTTCATTCTCTTACTTAATCTTCTTCTACCTATCTCACCTCTTCTAGCTCACTTCATCTGCGCAGTATGAAGGACGGGCGGATCGAATAGCGGTAGAGGGTAAAGCCAAACCTGGAGCTTTAGAACGATCTTTTCATGCTCTCCAGCCTTCCTATCAGCCATAATGTCGAGCCATCTCGCCCCTTTCAAGCTATCACAGACTGAGACTAACTACGCCCTGTTTTCCTCTAATAACTACTGCTGCCTGGATTTCTGTTAAGTGTCAATCAACCCTTGATCGTTTTATGTCGTGTCTGTGGATTGATGAAGCTACCAGATGTTACTATATACATGATATAAGCAAGGAACACATGACAAATTCGCACCCCGCTCGACTCCCCTATCTCACTCTAAACCTAAGCTCTTAAGTGAATTTTCCCCTCGTCATAAAAGAAAAAGAAAAAGAAAAAGAAAAAAGGGATTGACAACGACTTTCCATCCTAAATTTGACAGCGGAAATCTGTTACTGAAATATATTCTTATTGTTAGTATTACTGTATTAGTGAATAGTAGGATATTGGAAAGGAGTTAGGAAAGACAATGATTGGGAGGTGGGGTTGTTCTAGACTTCTTGTGTAGGTATGAAAGTTGTGGGGAAGGGAGGGATTTGGAAGATTGGGTTGGGGGGGGGGGGGGGGGTAATTAATACAAGGTGCTTCGGGAAGGAGAATAAGTAGTTGGCTGGATGAACAAGGTATCTACATGATGTAGATACCTTAGGATACACTGTACCCATGGGTTGGGTCGTGGATTTATTTGGGGACCCATGGGTTGGGTCCTATATACTATAACCCACCCCATGGGGTGGGTACCCAACCCATTTGGTGGGGACCCATGGGTTTCTGCGCAGCCTATCTACATCTAAAGCTCTAGATATACAGATACAAAAGTAATTCTCTATTCAGCACCAGAAAAAAGAAAGAAAACACTTTCCCAACTAACTATACAACCCCCCCACCCCACAATCCCTCATCACTTTCCAACCTTTCCATAGCCCCCTTCTCCAAATACACCATCACATCCGCCCCATTAGCCGTCCAATGCCCTTCATTCTCCCCCAGCCCTTCAATAACCAGAACCAACCCATCACCCCCCATCTCCGGCTTTACAAATCTTAATTTAGGGCTCGCCGAACCGCCTATAAAGTGCACCTCCGTCGCACCAGCACCGACCCACGTCGTCTGCAAGACATGTTTGCGGCCCAGAAAAGCGCGCCACAGGCGTTGCGGGGAGACTTCGTAGGCCGCGTCGTGGAGCACGGCGGCGATGGCGCTCCGCGTGAAGGCTTGCAGATGTGTGCGGATGGTGCTTGCGGTTTGGAAGAGCGGGGGCGGGGAGGAGGAGGAGGAGGAGGAGAGAATGGTGGGGATGGCGGTGATCATGATGGGACTACCGAGGAAGTTCTGCGGGAGGGAAAGACGGGGACGGAGACCGAATGTCAGATTTAGATAGGTGGTAGTTGAAGCGGGGAGTTGGCGGGCGAGGTTGATGCGCGTCCAGATGTGCGCTAGCAGGGCGTCGTGCTTGGAGACTTGGGGATCGGTGGAGGAGGGTTGGGCGAGGTTGTGGATGTGTTGGATTTCGGCGGCGCTGAAATGCAGGACGCGATGGGCTACGGGAGCTTTCGTGTCCCAGTCTTCCCAGGGGATAGGGTCGCTGGGACTTAGGAGGGTAGTGTGATCAAAATCTTCAGGCGTGTGGACTGGCCATGGCTGGTTGGGCACTTCTTTATACCAATCGAACCGATGGAGGGGCAGCTTGCGAGCTTGTTCAATGAGGGCTGGATCTGGAAATTCAGCGTCGATATCCCCTGCTGCAGCGGCATCTAGACGATGTGGATCAAAAAGGGGAGACGGAGATGGCAGTGGTGCAGATGAGTGAAGAGCACGGCTGATGGAGGCCCAGTCCATCAGAAAAGTACACATTGATTGGGCATCTGATAGCCCGTGTGTAATCGCAATGCCTATCGAGGTGCTGCCGCAAGCAAATGTGGTGATTTGTATAATCAAATTAGGAGCATCCGGTGGAGGCTTTCCACTCGAGAGCGCCATTCGAGTTTGAGGGAGGAGCCCTTCCGAGGGAAATTGCAAACCATCCCAAAGCTTGAGGGCTGTTCTCCGCTCCTCGGGGCTGGGAAGGAAATCCGAAAGGGTCTTCGGAGATGTGGCCGTGACAAAGGTGACGCCCAAATCAGTGGGAGCATTATACGTGACTTGAACGCGACGGTAACGCTTGGTATGGCCTTCGTTCTGCTTTGGTACCACATAAGAGAGACGTCCAGTCCATGGGCGGTAAGAGTTCAAAGTCTTGGAGAGGGCAACTTGAAGGTGGGGTATTGAAAGAGTTGACTCTGGGCTTGCAGGAGGGTCATAGAGCCAGATTCCGGCACAACGGGCGAAGTAAGAAACAGTACAATCGACAATGGAGAGAGGAGCCGTAATTGGCTCTTCGGGACTTGGATCTGGGAAGATTTGCGTAGACGCGGTTACCTGAACTTCAAGAGGGGAATCGCTTTCCGGCATGATTGACTGATGATTAACAGGATGTAAAGCAGGGGAGAGACTGCCCTCTCACTTGAGATGGGACTTGGCATTTATATATGTTATATATCTTCGCTACCATGGGCAGCATATACAGAGGCGTGGTAGACCGTAGACCAATTAACTGCAACGACAGTGAGTCAAGACCGAGGATTTGCAGCAGGGTTGAGAGAGCGCCCTAATCGCATTAAGCTCGCCGGATTTCTTATGGACCCGGAATAAGAAGGTGAATGAATGCCTCGACTTGAAATTCAACCGCGCCTCAAAAGAACAGAACCATGCACAATGGCTCATATATCTGAGATGGTTAAGAATGACTCTTGGCTACGCCTCTATGATGGCACAAGAGTCACTGTTCGCTATGCTCGCAACCAACCACTTCGCAGCGTCCACTCTTCACTCAATCTTAGATGCTGCTCACGGCATTCATCCTGTAAATTGCTATCACCCTATAACCTACCTCCACTCTTCTCTGGATATTAAACCACCCCCCTCCCTCCCCAAACAAAGCATCCCTCCAACCCCCTTTATCTTAAACCTTCCTTGTCCCCTTCCAATATACGTCACTCTCCTCCACCACTACCCTGTCCATCCCCTCTACCGGCCCAATAATCTCGATATCCTTCTGCTGACCCTCCAGCACATCCCTTGTATGCCACTTCATCGTGAAGTTCTCTTTATTCCCCGGCCCCGTCAGCCGCGCCAACTGTTCATTAGTCGCCGCGTAGATGACCCTCCCGATATGCGCCCAATAAATCGTCGCTAGAACCCACTTTCATGAGCCTCTATCCTTATATATCCCTTTCACAGACTCCGGATAAGGAGAACCCAAAAAAGAAAAAACCCACCAGAACACATAGCGCATGGTTCCCACGTACTGACCAACGTGCACGTCCACAGGAACTCCTTAGGGTATTGCAGGTACGCGAGGCGCGCCAGCGAACTCTCAGCGTGATTAACCTGGTCGACGCTCTGGTGCGTCAACAGGACGGTCTCGTTGTCGGGTCCGAGGAGCACGGCGGCGAAGGGCCGCTTGCCAAAGGACACGGCGCGGCGCTGGACTGCGAGGCAGGCTTCGATGGCGCGCGCGATCTGGGCGGGAGTGGGCGTCTTGCGAGGGGGGAAGAGCGAGGGCGCAATGGACTGCGCGGCGCTGGCAGTCAGGGCTGCTTCGGCAGACATGATTCGTGGAGTGCTAGATGGTGAGTGAGTAGTGAGTGCTGGATCGTTAGTAAGGGGTAGCAGAAGGCGAGGGAGCCGTTACCTGCAAAGCTCTCTTCAGTAGGCCATGTCAAGATGTGAGGTATAGCTGGAGAGAGGCGATGCAGGTTCGGCGTTGGTAATTTACAGATTTGAGGATGAGTGGGAGCGGAGAGAAGAGTGGAGGGGAATGGAATGGAGAGACTCGGCCGAGATCCAGTTTACCCCGTAGATAGGCGAGTGCCGATCTGTCGAAGGGTCCTTATTTTGAGGGCAATGATAATTGGGCACCTGTGAAAGTGTTATACGAGCCCCGGACGATATAGAGTAGGTGGCTCTTTATCACTTTGAGGTGCTCGCATAACAATAGCCTATTTGGACACACTGTGGAAATCAGCATTGAGCATGTTGCTGGTGCGATGTGCAACAAAACTCAATCTCCCAGAGTACGCGGTGCTGGAGTCACGAGTGCATTCGCACGTGATGGACAATCCCACTGCTGTAGAAAGCAACGTTCAACACTCTGGAGATTAGCACGATTGCGATGTGCAACAAAACCCCCAGTCACGCGTATATAAGCATGACCCGCCGAGATGAACATTCCGTTGACATACCAGGTACCTTACCTTACCTCACCTACCTCCTTAACCTTAAGATACCCTAAGGTACCCAGAGCAGCATGTAGTGGTGCGATGTGCAACATAAACTCCACTTTCTCGTGCATGCTTATATTTTGAAGCTTATCGAAAAAGCACATTGTCGTTCCTCCTATTCTTCCAGATCTGGCTCATTGCTCATTCAATTCTTAAGACCCACATATCATCTTGTCTTTCATTGTTTCCATTCAGGCCTCCCGAGAGAACGATGCCACTGACATCCAGGTCTCCCATACCCGAACTTGCGAACCATCCTCTCTCCCCAGGACCAAGCTTTTTCACATCCTGACCCTCGGCTCCCTCAGCATTGGCAACCTCTAGCCGACTCCATAGACCCTCGCCCGTCTCTTTCCCCATAGCCTGCCACGCCGCATCTATGAACGAGGCAGCCGTCATGCCCTGTGGTGGACATTGGAATGCCCAAACGTCGCCCCAGAACTTGCCTGCTCCGTTATGACCTTGGCTACTTGGATCCCGCTCGCCCAGCATTAGGACCAGGTACTCCCTCCCCGCTCCCGTGCTGATAGATTGCAAGCCAGCCACACTCCTATTCCCTGGGCACACCATATTCTCCTCCGTGAAGTCAAGACTATGCCACTCCCCTTTTGCCGTAAGCGTCATTTCGCCTGCACCACTCTTGTCACTAAACGTCGCCAGGCCAAGTTCCAGAATATCGAGCTTGCCACCCTCTTCTCCCTGCCCATTGAATCCCCCATATCTATAGAGCCTGTGCTTCGAGACCGCGATTGAGGTACCCCCTCTCGGTTTTCCAGGCGCAGAGGGATATTCCTTCCATGTCCGACTCCTGACGTCAAAACCCCAAAGATCATTCGTCCTCCCCGCCGCCGGGCACCCCGCATGTATAAACAAGGTGCCATGCCCGTTCGCCTCCCCGTCTGCCTGTGCCCCCTCTACAACCCCGCTTGCCTCCTTTGCATTTGACGGCTCGGGCTTCTCCAGTGCGACACTCGTGTGGTAGGATCGCGCAACGGGATATGGAGTTCCTGGCATCGGGTCGAGAAAGGTCCAGGTATCAGTCCGCGTATTGTAGATCCACACTCGTCCGTTCTCTTCCAATGGCTTCATGTCCTTCCCTCCCCTACCGCCAAAGACGAATATCCGCTCCCCGATAACTGCCGCGGTATGTCCGACTCTCTTCTGGGGCACTTCACCACCAGCGACTTCTGGTTTGGCGGGGACGGAATGGTAATCGGAGGCTGAGACGTCACGACTCGATGGAAGAGCGACGATATGCATGTCGTTGTCAATGGGCTCGCGTGGGTTGATCTCCCCACCGAAGATGTAGGCTCGTCCGGCGACGACAGAGAGGGAGTGCGAGGAGCGGGGCAGTGGTGGGAAGTCGATTCTTTGCCATTTTGCTTTCAGAGGGGTAGTGTCTTGGAAGAGACTGCGAACGGCGTTCGCTGCACTTGCTGCTGCCTCCATCATCTTGGCTGGCGGGACGGTGAGAGTCTGAGAGGTGTTGAGGGTTTGTGGGGGGGAAGAGGATTTGGAGGGGTTCTTATGTTGAAGAGGGATGTCACAGCCAGCACCTTGATGGGTAGCGTGCTTGAGTGATTTGTTCTAGAGCGACCAAAGAGAAGGAGGATTCGAAATGCCAAGATAGTAAACTTAGTCTTATCAATATGATATAAATACCCCTAGTTTCGTTTCAATTCATTTTCATTTTCCATTATTCGAGGGATTATTCTGCATTGCCTTGGCGGGGCAATTCATACGTCAGTGGACGGGCGGGATCCATAGCGCCGACAAGGCTGCCTCGGAACCTTACGTACACAGGAGAGGCTGAGAACTTAGAATTTAGGACTTTGATCAACACCAACACCAGAGAGGCTAATATACTTCGTTCTTTACCTATAAATACACACATATACCCACCTTGCATACAGTGTCATCGCATATTGCCATCCCCCTCTCTGGGAGGCGGCAGCACCTTTCCATCCACCCATCAAAATGTTCTCTCGAAATGTCCTCCGATCTCTGCCTTCTCTCCCTCGCACGCCAACAACCTCAAGATGCCTACGACAACCCTTCCCACGACAAAAACCCTCTTCCATCTCCCGCCGCTTCGAATCTGGCTTCCCTCCACCACCTCCCCCACCCCGCCGTCCGGACAAGATACTCCCGCCTCGCGGCCGCCCGGAAAAGAAAATCTACACACGCTACGACCCTGAAGAGGCTCGCCGAGCCAAACCGCTCATCACCGTCGAGGCCGTCCGGAACGCCGCCACCAGCCGTTCAACCAAAACCGTGGTTATAATCGCTGCCGGCTCCGCAGTCATCTTTTACTTCACACATCTCGAGGAAGTGCCGGTGTCAGGGCGGAAAAGGTTCATGTGCTACAGCGATGCGTCAGTGGAGGAGCAGGGCCGCGTCCTATATAACATGGTGATGCAAGAAGCAGGGCGAGCCATCCTGCCGTCCTGGGACCCCCGCGTCCGAATGGTGAACCGGGTCATGAAGCGCTTGATACCGGCGAGTGGTCTGGAACATGTCGACTGGGAGGTCCACGTAATCGAATCCAATGGTACGTTGCGGAACCCGCGTCGATGAAGAAATGAATATGAGCTGACCTGTGATATAGAAGCAAACGCATTCGTCATCCCCGGCGGCAAGGTCTTCGTCTTCAGCGGTCTCTTACCGATCACCAGAACGGAGGACGGGCTGGCGACTGTCCTGGGCCACGAGATCGCACACAACCTCGCGCGGCACCAGGCCGAGCAGATGAGCCGCGCCGCGTACATGATGGGCCCTCTCCAGATCGTCTTCCTTATCCTCGACTATTCTGGGTTCACATACGGTCTGGGCCGGCTCCTCGGGACGTACCTCCTCGATCTCGGAATCTTGCGGCCCGCGTCCAGGATCCAGGAGAGCGAGGCGGACTACATCGGCTTGATGATGATGGCGCGGAGCTGCTACGATCCGCGCGCGGCCGTCGGCGTCTGGAAGCGCATGGAAGCCGCGGACAAGAATAAGATCCCCGAGTGGCTGTCGACGCACCCGTCGAATGAGAACCGCGTGAGCAGGATCACGGAATGGCTTCCCAAGGCTGAAGAGGCGAGGAGCGAGAGCGATTGCGCGGCCATGTTGGCATATAATCAGGAGTTTCAAAGCGCATTAGGGAATTACGGCGGTTTCTTTGGGATCCGATGATGAGAGAGAGGAGAGGGTGGTCTTGTATATCTAGCTTGGCATATTCATGGGTGTGGAGTACGGCGCTGGCGCTGGAGTTTTGGATGCATAGCATTGCGAAAGCAAGATTCTAGATTATGGTAGATGCAAGCACAGCTCAACTTACTTACGACCCTATCCCATTGTTCATCTCTCTCTCCATCTATTTTCAACCTTCATCCCTTTCCCAAAGCAGCTATACCTTTCTCCTTCCCATCCCATCCCCAATTGCCCTCCTCTCCTCAGGGGACTACCTATCATCACGTGCCCCTCATCACATGACGCCACCCCACATGACGCAACCCCTCCCCTCCCCCTATCAATCAACCAATCAGCACCCCCCAATTTCCCGCTGACATTTCTTGAACCTCGGCATACTGATATCCGAGAACCTGGGGTTAACCACATCCCTCCCTACCTACTGTATATAAGAATCCATTCATTCATTCATCACCCCCGCCTTGTTACCACCCACAAGCATTTCCATACCAGATCAGATCGGCATATCCTAGTATCTATCGTCTCTAGGGCTATCGAACGGCTCGCACGATTCTTTTGTTGGTTGCAACTGGAGTTTGGAGGGATAGATTTTGATAGGGAAGAGGTGCTTGCGAATTGGGATTGGCGATTTGAGTTACCTAGGAAAGTGAAGGAAGGACGAAAACCTAAAGAAGCAAGAAGCAAGAAGACGAAGCCAAAAAAAATGTCCAAAACATTCACCCCCGCCGACGTCGCGACACACAAAGATGCGTCTTCGGGTCTCTACATCATAATCGACGATGGAGTTTACGATGTCACAAGTACCTTCCCCCTCCCCCCTCTTTTTTCATTCTCTCATTCATGATTCATGGTTAAATTTTAGAGTTAGAGGAGAGAGGCTGATGAGAAGGGGAAAATAGATTTCGTCGATGAACATCCCGGCGGAGCGAAGATCTTGAAACGCGTTGCGGGCAAGGATGCTACGAAACAGTTTTGGAAATATCATAATGAGGGCGTGTTGAAGAAGTATGGGGGGAAATTGAGGGTGGGGAGTGTTGCTGAGAAGGCGAAGCTGTGAAGAGGGGAGATTGGAGATTGGGAAGGCTTAGATGGCTAGATGGCTAGATGGCTAGATGAGCTAGATGGCTAGATGATATGTGATGTGCGAATATTATATATGTGGTGAAGCAAATTGGGATATATACAATACAGAAGAAGTGCTGATGAAACGCCGCCTGATCCTTCCTGCCGTAGACTTCCCAAGCCGATTTATTTGGATGCCATCCTATCCATCTGTCCAATAACCCAGAAACCCACGCTAGAACTCCAATCCAGAAGAGAGATACATGCACTAGAGATGACTACAACATCAATCCCCCAAGCAACATCCCCGCTCCCAAGCCCAACAGCGGAGCTGCAAAAATAGGGCCATATCCAGCGTAGTCGAGGTTATTGGGCTGCTGCGGCCTCAAAAATCTCGCGTTGGGATTCGTATACGGGCCCTGCGCATAGGGATTGTACCCGTACGCCCCGCCTGCATATCCCCGTGGTGCGTACTGCTGGCCACCCGGCCCATACGGGGGCTCGACATAGACCTCCTTGCCGTCCGAGTCCTTGCCCAGGAACTGCGGCACGCCCGTTTCCATCGCCTTCGTCAAAGCGATGCGGAATCTGCGCTGCATCTCGTAGGCGCGGCGTTCCTGCTCTGCGCGCTCGCGCCGCCGCGCCTCGCGCTCTTCGTGCGTCGAGTTCGTCAAGGCGTCTTTCATGCGCCGCCCCAGTTTGCGCGCCCCTTTGGCTTCCCCCGTCGTGTGTGGCCGCGGAGGAGGCGTGGGACGACGCTCTGAGCTGGTGCTGCCCTCAGCGATGACGGCGGTGTCGGTGGTTGCGCGGTAGATCTTTTGGATGCGCGCACGCTCGGGTGGCGAGAGGGAGTTCAGATACTCCTCGTCCTCGTAGGGATGGTTCCAGGTGGAGCGAGGGGGGTTGGTGGTGGTGTCGACGAAGTAATGATGCTTCTCTTTGGAATCATATAGACGCATCCATCCGGGAGGCAGCTCGCGGGTCTCGTCTTCCGTTGGGCGACGGGTGAGTGGGGAATCCCTATTTCCTGTCTCGGGAGGGACTTGTAATGTGTTTGAACCCGAAGCGGATGGACCGGAGACCACCTCATCGTATGATGGAGGGGGTTCAAACGGGTCGGCTGCTTGCATTGTGTTGTTTTGCCGATTCATCTCTGTTATATGCTAGTGGTGATGATATTGAGACTCGATGGGAGGAATATGTAGAGGAGGCTTGAGGCTGTGCGTTTGAGTGACATGACGTCAACGTTGCCACACCTCGGTGGTATCGTCTTGGTCCCAAAGCTTTGTATACATGGTTGTAGATCCGACGGGCCGTTCCAACAGTCGTCTAAGGACCCGAATCCTGTGTCCAATGATTCCGTATGAGGATTGGAGATTTAGATTCGTTGAATTGAATGTTGACCCCACTTATATCCAGATCGCACTCGCGAGTTGGAGACGGGCTATAACAGAAAACACAAAGATGGAGGAGAATGGAAAGTGATGAGGAGTCTCATCTCAACCTTCTAGAACACAGGAAACAAAGCAAACCGGTGGAGAGTATGGGAAACGTTTTTTCAAAGACTGGTAAATCAAGTCTTGATTGAGAGCAGCGTAGGGTCAGAGACAGATTCCCAAAAGAAAGAAGTTGAGAGACGAGAAACTTCAGGTACTTATCTGGATTCAGCAAAACTCCACCTGCTCAATGGCCAGCCTTAACAATCCCCCGGCGTGGATTCTATCTCGCCTGAAACCCTCAAGTAAGGTGCTCATCCTTCCCAAACCACAACACTCGCCCTATACTCGAACAGACGCCACAATACCAGCCCCTTGGAACGCTCACAGGCCTTCCTTTGACAAATGAAGTAGCGAGGCGGAACGTGCTGAGGCATGGGATGATGAGTGGCCAGGATCAAGCTGGCGAGGGAAAGTTCGAGACATTATTCCATGATCACGTGATAGGTAATACATGGACGCTGACATTTCTTGGCAATGTACTTACTGATGGGCTTGGAAATGTGGAGTGACTCGTGAGATGACGAGCGGGTCCGGAAACGGCGGTCAATAGGAATTCTGGGGTTGGGCTATCGAAGATAGGAAGCTAGGGTTTTGGCATATTCAAGGTTATCACTGGATGGGGTAATCATGGAAATGGTAGAGGTGTGAGATTCGAAGGGAGGATTATCCCCTTCGCTGCGCGCCTAACCCTGATATTAATGACCGGCCGTTCACCTCAAATATGAGTAAACCTGCCGCCGGACATGTGAGATCTAATACCCTGAGGAAACAAATGAAACTACAGAATTCCACCCAAGTCAGTGAGGTGGGATTTACCCTAACCCTTATCCAACGCCCAGACATGAACCGCCCAAATACTATGCCGACGCCCATCAGGCCATCAGCTGCCCAATCTCCATGACACCGGAGATTTCATCGTCATCCATGACCACCAAGATAGCATCATCGCCATATTTAACGCCCTGCGAATTTCGTCGCATGCTCTTCACCCACTCCCTCGCAGTCGTCAGTGCCGTCTCGGCCGGGATCTCAATCCACTCTTTCCTCGGCACCATTAAGCCCTGGATTTGCGGCGCCGGCTCGTCCATATTATCCGGCTGCAGTCTCTTGATGCGGCGAGGCGGCACCACTACATCCTGTCCATGTCTGACCCAGCCCGTTTCCGATCGATAGGCTGACATTAGGATATGCGCCCCAGTCATGAGACCCTTATCAGTTTCCGGGATTTCGGAAAATCGTATGCAGAGGTCGGATACCTTCTGAGGCCCTTTGAAAGCGGCCCCAATTGCGCCCCCGGGGTGATTCTGCGAAAAGACGGCGGCGACGTTGATGTGTAGCTCGTTGGAGATCACGACAGCCAGAGCGTCTCCCAGAGCGAGCGCCATCGTTGTAGAGGTGGTAGGTGCTGAGAACCCAAAAGAATCGGTTTCAGATTTGTGGATCGGTGCGGGGAGAAGAATGGCATCAGGGCGGTGCTTGACGATCTCACAGGTCGAGGGGTGAGTGTGAGATGTCATGACGATAAGTGGTAGAGAGGCATCGAAATGTGGTAGAAGGGAAAGAAGCTCAGGCGTCTTGCCCGAGAAGGTAATAAGCAGGATCGTGTCGTATTTTCCTACTTTTCCGAGATCGCCGTGAAGTGCTTCAGTTGGATGCAGGAACGTTGCGTGAATCTTGAGGCTGTTCATCGTCGCGACTAATTTCTTGGCAATATGCCCACTCTTGCCAACACCTGAGATGACGAGTTTGCCCTTGTCACCCTCGAATCTGGTGATTGCTTCGACAGCTGAATTGAAGCCCTCTTGGGCGATTGGATCGGTATCGTATAAACGGGTCAGGCAGGAGAGGGCTGTCGCTTCGGTTCCCAGGACGTGGACCGCATTGGACAGTCGCTGCTTGAAAGACGGAGCGGAGCCCTGGATTTCAAGGGGTGTCATGGACCCCAAATTGTCCAGTGGGGAGCATTCGCGCTCATCTGGTGTTGCCGGAGAAGGAGGGGAAGGCGGCGGCATTGATGGGGCGTGCGAGGCATTCAGGAGGTAGACCTCGCTGTTCTGAATAGGATGGTGATCCAGCGCCATTGTGAGAAGGGTATTGGTATTATATTATCACGAAGTGAATACGAAGGTATATACACCGAAGGTATATGTGTATATTGCAATTTGCAGTTATCCGCTGAGCACGACGATAACCACAATGCGGTCCTGGGACGGTGCGCAATATATTGGAGATGTCTGGAAGAGTTAGCTAGAGTTTACGCCAATCCGTTCGGATTGAAATATGCATTTGAACTGACCAAAGGATTCTATATCCTCTCCCGCGCGCGTCAAGTCTTAAGTGGGATCCTCAGGCGGAAAGGGAATCTTCACGAAGCGCGGAGACAACCAGCTTCAAAGAGAACGAAGAGTCGATCTGCGTTTACGGATCATCCTGAAAGGGCTGCTGGCAGACGCCATGCATAGCAAACTGGAGTTCGTTTTCTGTATAATCCGGGGGAGAGGAAGATGGGCCAGAATATGGAAGGGCGCGGACCGTCTTTGTAGCAGATTGCGCCGTGTTCTCGATTAACTCCGGAGGCTTACTCGGTACGGCTTACGGAGTATCATATATCATGGATCATGGATCATGGATCATGGATCATGGCAGGGGCCAGAAGGGAGGGCTCGAATCGAAGGATGGGGTTGAGGACGTCGGTCTGCTCGGGCTGTCGGACTGTCGGACGTAGGCGGTTCATGGCCATACGTTATACGTTATACATTGTGGGAGGAGGGGCAGATCTTTGGGACGGCGCTTGTCCTGATCCGGCTGTTTTGCGCCCAGCACGCCATCTGGTCCCTGTTGGCACTCTTGCGTGCAGTTGCTTATGTCAGCACCTCAGCCTTCGCATGTTTTGAGTCGCATGTTTATATGTTTATCCGCCGATCCGCCTCCCTTTATCCGCATATCGGCCTATCAGCGGGGCCCCTCGGCACGGATAATCATCGTCGCGTCGGGTCGGGAGCCAGTTCTGTAGAGCCTTAGAGGATTGCGTCCTTTCTACTTATTCCGAACGTCAAGTCTTCTGTTTTCTTTCTTGTTGTCCAAGGTGCAAGGCTCAAAGAAGCTCGTTCAAAAACTCGTTACTCGTTAGGGCACCGATATCCTGCAATGGGATTTCATATGCTCCTACGCTGGGAGAGTGCTGTCCTCGAGCTTTCAAGAAGTTATCTGCTGCAGGTCTGCTTTGAACTCTGGTCAAAAGATGATCGTGAGCTTCAAGATCAAGGACAGATACGGCCATTTCCAGCAATCGCAGCCTGAGGAGCGTTAGCAGCGAAGTTGAGGCTTGGCTCTCCTTATCTCTCATGTGTATTCCAAGGACAAAGGGAACATGCACGAGTCGTCGGTATCTTCATGCACGATCCTGTAAGTAATACATGTTGAGTCGATAGCGATAACGACACTACGTACAGTACTACTGTACCACAGGGAGCTAGACGTATGCTTTTCTGCACCCGAGGGAAGGGAATTCGACGCGATCGTTCGAACCCGCCGATAATTCCTGTATACGGATGAAGGGGTCCAGGTGGAGTTCCTCGTGGTCCAGTAGTTGCAGCGATGCAGCTTGGCAGGTCTCGAAGATCCCGGAAGAACGCGCAGGCGGTGTAGACAGCGGCATCTAGGGGTCTTCGATCTTTCCGCCGTAGACGAGTCAAGCAATACACGTGCAGACGCCTGCTCTCTGAACTCCCAGATCATGATGGTCGACGTGGAGAGCTGGAGCCTGGAGGATCGTCGTACGGGGTGAAAGAGGTTGCAGGAGAGACCGAGGAGACCAGCGTCTGGAACATCAGATCTGCATCAGTTGTGACCCTTGGACGCCTGCCTTTTCTGATAATCTGACACGTGACTGTATCAAAAGGGGCTGGCTCTGGGCGTTGCTATAGCTGTGATGAAGTACACCAAGCAGAGTAATCGATGCATCTCTTATATAGGTGGATTTTGGCAGAGCTTGAGCTTCCTTCGCCCAAGGGTTCATGGACTTCTTCTGAATGGAAGACACGCCGTCACATGCGACTTGTTTCTATAAAGTGCCTACCTAGGTAAGGTATATCAGTTACGAACTTATATGACATGACATATGACAGACTATACCTCCCGCTCCGAGGCCCTTTCTCCTTGGTACAGTATCCAATACCGTGCCCAGACCACATACCTTGTGTGAGTACTGCCCTGCAATGCTCTATCCTTCCCTACTCCACGCTTACCTGCCTCGAGCGTCGATCCAGGCCACCATGGTTATTGATAGTGCTGGAAAGGTTTACGTTATTCCCCTGAAACAAAAGAGAATAATATCAAAATAGAATCAGAAGAGTCAAGATAAAACGACTGAAGATATAGAAATGCCCAAACCCCATGATCAATCATGATAAGCGAGAATTGTATAGTATAGAGGGGGTTTGTTGTCACACAAAGAGCCAGATTGACGTCTCGATACTAACTTGGAAGGTAAGCCTCACCCAGCCTGGCCCCTTCCAGTCTCCCCACAGTGTCCATCTCGAGACTCGAGTTCGATCCGTCTTTCAACCAACCATTGTCCCATTGTACCCCACCATCACTGCTACTGCAGTAGCATCCAATCGTTTCTTAAACCCCCCTGCGAAGAAGCACAGGTATGTACCCCTTGATTTCTTTCTCTCCACAATGGAATTATCGAACTGCGAGGAGTCGAGGACGGGGAAGTTATGGCGCGGGCACTGAAACCTCGGGTTCTCCTGCTTGGCCACCCACCTCTGAATCAACAGGAGCAATGGGAAACTAGAGCTTCCTCAGTACCATCTGGAAAAGGAACTCTAAATTTGGTTTCAATTCTGCATGCGGTTATTGTTGTTTTGATACCGTGTCGTTGCATTTCGCGTTCAATTCTTCATCCAGTGCCCCTAACCGCCTGCTTGTTGATGGAATGTCTGAAGTCCAAGCTGATAATGTCGATAGACCATCTTGCAGAACCCTTCATATCAACTGAGCTCGTTACTCCCATCCGTTCAGACAGATACAAAGGTAAGAAGCTGAGATCTTCGACATTCTTGGAGCCGCTCCACGACCCTGCCCGATTTGAGAACTACGATAAAACGAAGCCGGAGATTACAATGGGAGGCTTTATATATCATGAGCGCGAGACCAGAGACATGTGCTTTATCAACTTCTAAAACAGCTCGAAGTTCAAACCAAGGACCTGATATGAACGAGAATACATGCTAATTCGCAATGGCATAGTCCGAAATGGCAGTCATTTCCCTCCCTCCAGATCCCGAAGCCATCCATCATATCTCTAAACGAAGCAACTGGGCCAGCCACGAAGCAGGTGTCATCGTCGTCTTCTGCGTAGTCTTCATTGTCGTTACCGGTGTCCTTGGTGTCTTTATTGGCCGCGCCATTTCAAGACGCAAAATCAGTCGCTCAGTTGTATAAAGGACAGTGATGAAGGCCGATGCTGTCGATATGATAATGCTCGTTGATGAGAGGAACGTGGATCTGGGCACGTTCATGAACCATGACGCTTACATTCCTATGCTGGAGAATTGAAGGGGGATGAAACACTTGCTCAGCGCAGTGATTGCATCTTACTTCTGTATCATAATCCCCCGTAACTCAGAAACAAGGGCTGCTTCTGCTGGTTTGGCGTTTGAGCAGGCCAATCCCTTGGTTCGGCCCCTATTTTCATTTTTCCAAACTGGACGATGGACATATCGCGGATTCATCACAAACCGAAAAGAGGAAAAGGAGAAAAGGAAAGGGGTCTAATAAAACTCAAAAGTAATAAAATAAACAAAGAGTCTCCCAGAATTGCACACATCATATCAATTCATCAGTCCAAATACCTAAAGGTAGGTAGGTAGGTAGACAAATACTGACCTCGCTTGGTGAAAAGGGGCTTTTCATGAGCGAAGCGATCAATATTCGCAACCCTCCTTTAAGGAAAATAAGGAAATGAAAAAAAAGTAGGCCACAGAATTAGACACACTAAGTAGATAGCTTTTAGGCTGAATAGAAATAGCAGAAAGCACTTGCTGGAAATTTACACGATGACTTCTTTCTCGAAGGATTTTATAGGAGCTTATTCCAGAGGATTTACTAAGAATTTGAGACAGAAAAAGAAGAGCTCAAAGAGGGGGGTATGTCCTTGGTCCTTGAACAGAGTGTAGTTTTGGTTAAGGGAAAGGAGAGAGAGAGGATTTCTAGTTCTATAGTAGTACAGTAGTGAGTCAGATGGCGTCAAGAACCGTGGTTCCATCATTCATTAACGCTACGTAGATAGAGAAATTGGGAATCTGAGACTAGATCTCTTCTCAATACCTCTTACCACCAGGCTCCCGCGCAACCATTGATCTAGGTATAAGGCTATCGGCTATTCATGCTTCAACCGCAGCTCTTACGTAGTACAGAGAGCTGCGTTCTAGAGACTAGAACTCAGGGCGAGGGGAGCTGATAGAGATACAGGTATTTGGTGTGCTAGAAACTACTTGGTGTACTAACCACATAACCTCTCGCTCAAGGTTGGCTCAATCTATGCTCTACTCAGCCTCCCTCCTTGCCTCGGTCTGGCCGGGTCAGAAGTGGATGCAGCTTTGGAGGAGTGACCCTCAAAGTTGTGGCTCTAACCCACTAATATTTCCTGTGCAATAATTGTAGGATCGCAAGGAAGCGCAAACCTCATACTAATTCAAGGATCAAAGTCTTGTCTCAAATCATTGACGAAGATACAATGTGCCGTCCATACCTCTTAATCCCGGAGCTTCCAGCCTTTCAGACTTTCCCGATGCAGGCATGAATGCACTTGCATATGGCACTGGCTGATCCCAAGCCTTAAGGATGTACTTCGTCATTCCAGATCAGCAGAATATTTCTGGTGATGTCGTCTAAAAGGAAACATTTGGTTGAATTTCGGTGTATAGCAAGTGCTACCGGCTCGGGCCGTCCCCAGATTTGAGCCCTTTGAGCTTGGAAGTAGTCAAGCGCTATGAAAAGGAGCCAGATGTTCAGCAGGAAAAGTAATCTGTCGGAAATGAACTCAGTACACATACCTTGGGCTTCCCTAGGGCGCTTTTCTGAGTTTTTCGTCTTTTATTTTGATTTATTCTCACCATGTCAGGACGTGTGTTGGTAGAGGATACGGAGTAAAGCATTGATCACTTCGATTGCAACCTCAGGCAGCCAAGGCACCCCGCCCACTCAAAGCACCAATCAATGCTGGGAGACGCGTTTTACACGATCCCGCTCCACTCCATAGACAGGCACCATGTATTTACGCGCGCTGCCGGGGTGCCAGGGGCCTCGAGGGTCGATCCTCTCGATTCTCGATTCTCGACAAGTTGTCTTCCCTCTCTACCCCACGCGACCCAGGTGCGTGCCCGCTGACTTCTGGCGGAGATCCGTCGCGTCCTCCTCTTGCCTATTTATCTGTCTGTATATAAGTAACGAATCTCCTACCTCTGTTCTACCCCTCTTCACCACGAAAGGCTGCAGGTTAGTGCTCTGTTGCGTGAACGCGAGTCCATGAAGCTGATGCATCGAGGAACAGGTCTGCGATGTCCTCGGTTTGACTCGAGTCGCGACGCATCCGGCGGGCTCGTCGTCCCTGAATGCGCATCTGCCTGTCTTTTGGACTACTATATCACGATTATACGACTGCCAGACGAGAAGCCGATGAGAACACCGCTGCTGGGTGCGAGAGTTCCAACTAGCTGCTGTTGGCCTTCGATCGGACCGTCACAGACCGCTTCGCCCTCAATGCGATATAATCTCTTGAGAGGCTCCCTCTGCCCCATTCTTATTCCTGCCCATGGCTGCCCCTCCCCAGGTTCCAACAGCCCCAAACACTCCGCTCTTGAATAGATACAGCAATGACGGCTTTTCGAATACTCGGCCGCCAAGTGGGCCGTGCAATTATAGAAATATGAGCATTGGGGCCGATGTGAGATGTGGATGTCGTCGGTTTACGGACAATGCCCTACAGGTCCAGCTTCTGGATACGCCGTCCGGATTTTGTGTCTGCACCCATCATTCTTGCTACCATGACCGCTATGAAGATGGGCCAGTGGTTGAAACTGATGTACAGGTAGCTGAGGGGTCATCTCTGACCCCGGAAAAGCCGAAGCAGCCACAGGAGCCGTTGCAGCCTCGTCTAGAAGATGAGCGTCCAGAGGTAGGGCCACAAGAATCTCTACCGGATACCTTTCAATGGAACCGTTTCCTCAATTCTGCAAGCCAGGGAAGTCTCCCTCCTATCCCGTCCCAGTGTCTCTTACCGTCCGACAATGGGTCCAGAGCCTCAAGCAGCCAAGCAGGGTGCACTCGACCCTTCGCAGGATTAGGACTCCAGACCCTGAGTCATATACCAAAACCTAATTCCGCGGCGCGGAAGAATAATCCGGACTCCCGAAAAGGCCCCTTGCTTCATGAAAATGGGAAGGCTATGCAGATTTACGAGGATTCGAATGGCCATGCATACTTGCAGAGCCTCACCGAGGTGGCTACGCCGAGCGTGAGATCCTCCCAGGGTGTGGAGGCTGAAGCTGCCTTTATCAAGAATGGCACAATCGTTCAAGATGCTCTCCAAAAAATCGCAGATGATAGAGCAAACGGAGTCACTGTAGCCTTGAGGACGACCGAGGAGGCCACTGAATCTAGGCCTGCCCCTATCCCTGACCAAGAAAATTTATTGCCAAGGATCCAGAGCATCGTGAGACACGTGATTGATTATCCCATGAAAATTCAAAATCATGAACATCGACTAGATCAACTGGAAAATGCCTCGTTTTCACAAGCGCTCCTTGAGGAGGTTCGGGAAGGACATGATTATTTAGGTGGCCGTGTCGGGGATCTTGAGGACCGGATGGCTGAAGTTGAGAGGCAGCAGCAGGCTTTGAACGATGCCAGTAGTGTCGGCAGCCGACAACTCCTTGACGCTTCTATGGACTCAAGAATGTCAAACGCCCCTTCTGCCTTGAGTTCAAATGCTATTGGCCCGGACTATTCTCGCATAGAGGCTCTTGAGTCACAGCTCTCTGACCTCCAAGCTGTTGCACCCCCGTCTCACTCGCGACCGTGGGAGGTGGAAGTCGTGTTCTTGCCTTTTGGTCCCCAGTTGATGGGCATCTGGACTCCACAGCATCTAGTTACTCGAGGAACCAGGATGAGCAGTATGTCAGGTGATGAGTGGACGCAAACTCAACACAATTCAATGGCTGCAGCTCAAGCAAGCCTTGCCGCTCATGATCAAGCTATAGCCTGGGAGACTTCAGCAAAGGCTCTTAGTGAGGAGCAGTCGTGGTTGATGGCGAAGGCGTGTGGTCCTCGGAGCAAGGTCGATCAACGTCTTAGGAGCAGAGGACTAGTCAAGTTGATTCAAATCAAAGGGCCTGACGCCAGGGATGTTCAAGCCGCGATGTTGTCTGCATTTGGGAAGTTACTAGAGACCCTCGCGAAGGACCCCTACAGCCACCACGAGCACAAAGGCGCAATTCCCCGTCCACTAGACAAGTACCTTGGACTTCAGGCTTCCTGGGTTCCTCTCCGAAAGCTGCATAAGGATTCCTGCCTACAATTTCTCAACATTGCCGAGATGGTCACTCCTGCGCTCTGGACTGCACAATTCTTATCTTCAAGCGTTGCCATGCGTGCCACTGGGACAAGGCGTCTTTATGTCACCCAGCCTGACGGCTATATCCAACATCTTGGGACAACTACTACTTGGACGTGGCAGAAGCTACGTCAAATGGATCGCGTTTACCCTGATGCAAGTTTTGACCACACGCCCGAAGCAGATGCACACGAGCCATGCTGGGAGTTCGACGAACGTCTTGACCCACCACCAAGTGTTCACTCTTCGATTGAATCCCATATCTCATTGAGCATCCGACCAATTACCAACGAAGGGACCGAACAGACCTCCTCCTCGGACCAACTCTCATCCGCCTCCCCCAACATCTCCACCACACCTACCTCTCTCGTTCAGCCCTCCGGCTACCTTATCTCTCCTCTTAAAGAACGCCACCCCTTCCAGCCCCTCCGTACTCGTACAGCCTCTATGCCATCCCTCATTGCCCTCAATTCCCCCTCCCAACCCAAACGCCGCATTTCCTCTTTCAACAACGAACTTCAGTCCTCGCCAGTGCGCCCGCGGATTCTGAAACGTTTGCGCACGCGGTCTCCCAGCCGTCCACGCGATACTCCTCGTTGGAGTGTGGGCCCGCCTAGTCCATTCGCATACGCTGAGGATTACGTGGAGATGAAGAGAGGGTTGACGCCGTTTGCATATGCAACGCCGCATAGTAATGCGCCATACATTGAACGTCGGATTAGTAGCGAGTTCGATGAAGATGGAGGTGATGAACAGGGCAGCACGACAGAGGAATTCGAAGGCGGAGAACAGAATGCCCTGAGTGACTATGACTCTGGTAGTAGCAAGGGGCATTCAGAGGATGAATGGGAAGGTGTCCAGGACCCTGTTGAGGTACAGGAAAGTGGGACACGCGTCCTTGGCATGGTTGTTAGTGGAAGCTCGTGGCGAAATGAGGACGAGGAGAGTGATGACGACGGAAGCAGCTGTCCGAGCGAGTATCCGAGTAACCAGCCTATAGGTCTCGTGCCGGGCGAGACGAAGGCAGGCTTTCGCATTCATGTCGATGAATAGTCCGAACACGCCTAATGCGGAACGAACCACGTGTCCCCGACCAAAAAAAACGCATATATATATACATATCTCACGAAATTGTAAGATGACACGGAACAATACGCCATACTCAGTCATATATCTTTTTCTTTACGTATAACTCTTCGCTGCTTTGCTTGGAAAGCAGGATTATATATGCGAGCCAGCGACAGGCTACAGCGTTCCGGAATCAACGCGTTCCCCTTTTTGTTTTTCTATATATATGATCAAATGCCTCTCCTCTCCAGCGGTTTGTTCTGGTAATAGGAACGAGGGGAAGGATAATGAGGGAAGAAGGAGTATGCGGATTGGCGTACTGTACAGACACAGAGACAGGGCAGGACTGGATTTGATTTGATTGGATTCAGCAACGTCGAGAAAGAAAAAATGGTTTCGAATATGAAAAACATCATTACGCTACTCTCCACTTCATCTTGTACATGTAGAACTGGGTGTAGGTGTATACGTGAGGATCAGGAAGATTAAATTCAATATTTTGATAATTCATAGATTTATTACTGTATACCTAAGTACCTTAGGTACGTAAAGACGTTGTTTTTGAATTGAGAGCTTCTTTGCCCCTGAAACTAATCGATCGTCCGTCTCGCTTATCGCCAGCTGGCCCTTTGCGTCCTACGTACCTCTTACCTTATGATTTCCTAATAAAATGAGCCATCGAAAGGAGTCTGTCTTCCTGTTACCAGGAACATAGTAAGGACCAAGTGTATTATTATTATGTTTTTATAATTACGGCCGGTTCAACTCTTACATTCCTAGCTAGATCTGCAGAATCTCTTTAGGCTTCGGGAATAAAAAAAAACTATATATATATGAAGCTTAAAAAAAGAAAAAAAAATTCTTTTGAAAGGAAGGAAGAGGAAGAGAGAGAGAAAAGAAAATGTATAGACACGCGTATATACACGTTCAATCCTTGCGTTCGCCGGGAATCGAACCCGGGGCCCATCGAGGTTAAATAAATCACTTTATTGGCAACGATGGATTTTACCACTAAACCACAAACGCGGACAAGAGATGTAAGGATTCGGATTAGAACAGTACAAGAATCAAGGGAGATAGATAGAAGGTCAAAAAAAAGCCTTGAAAAAAAAGGGGACGTGCTGTCACTAAGCGAGTTAGTCTCAAGTAAAATGATTAGTAACGCCGAACTTCGGAAGACGCTCACTTAGAATCAGGATCCCTTTGTAGGAAAGAAAGGAATCGCAAGAAAAAGAAACAAAACATGATATAGAAGCAAAAAAAAGGAATTCTCTTGTATTGCGTTCGCCGGGAATCGAACCCGGGGCCCATCGATGTTGAGTGTTAAGAACACTGGCAACGATGGATTTTACCACTAAACCACAAACGCTTGGAATATATCGGGACGGCTTAAACGTCGGTTAAGGCTGTGTAATGGGAGGGCTGTCAATGTGGACTATGGATTTTGTAAGCGAGGTGCTGCCACTAATCATGTGATGAAAATAAATGTGTTGAAAAACGATATAAGAGTTTACCTTGGGGGTCGAGTGGAAAAAGTAAAGTAGAAAGGGCGTAATTGTTAAAAATGCTTCTCTTAGAAAATTCATGAATCGAGGATCCATGGGCTGGGCTTTTGAGGGTTAAGATCGACCCAATCGGTCCGCCAAGAAACCATAACCCAATCCATAGGGACACAAGCGCAGCCTGTTGATAACAGTACCACATCTGGTCTCAATTCAATCCATGAGCAGGCATCTCATGCCGCACTTGTGGAACTGGCCCCTCATGTCCCACAAGCTCACCCATAGGAGTCTGCTGTCCCAGGGCAGAAAGTCCTCCTTGACCATATCCCCCCAACCCTATCGGCGGACTTCCATGGTCGCCTTTGTATGTCCGCCGTGCTGCTGTTGGAGGATCAGCGTAATCTGATGCTCTCTTCTTACGCTGGTGGCGGAAGAATAAGAAGCCAAGCAGACCAATGAGTATGACACTGACAGGCACCCCGACGCCGGCGCCGATGGCAACAGCGTTGGTGCTTGAGAATTTGCCAGTGTTCGTTGGACTGGAGATTGATGATGTGCTTGAAGGAGTATCAGTCTGTGCACTTGTAGACACTGTTGTCGCGGCTGCTATGGAAGTCGAAGAAGAGGAAGTTGAAGGCACCACCCCAATTGTTGTAACGGCCGAAGGAGTTCCTATCGAGCAAAGTCAATACCATCTTCACTACATGTATAAATTAGTAGACTTGCCTTGAAATATGACAACATTCTGCCGCGTCTCGCAATTGACCGCACTTTGATCAAAATCAACGCAGTAATACATGTCAATTGTTGTATTTGGACATTTTGCCATTCCCTCTCCGCCGGCTGTATCATCGCTGTACGGAGCATTTGCGTTCACGCAAAAGTTCGGACAATAAGAAGAACGCCATGTTTGATCAGTGCAGGAGCCTCGCACGTATGATGAAAAGCTCTGCGCCTCTATCGAGTCGTTACTCTGCATGCAAATACCGTTGGATAGACAAATGTAGCCCACTGAACAGCATGCGGATTCAGCTGTGGTGTCGGAACACGGAACATCGCTAGTGGTGACATCTCCGTTAGGATAATAGCATACTGAGAAGATTGGAGAGAAGAGGCAGAACAGAATGAGGAGTAAGGAGAATCCAGGCCAGGATCGTCTGAAGTCCAACATTATAGAATGACGCTGGACAATTCGAGATGGACTTGTGCACAGTAAATAAAATAGAAACGACGGAATGGGATGTGGAGAAGGTGAATACCCTGAGACGGGAAAAAGAGCAATACTATCCCCCTCCCCCTCCCTGTATGTTGGTTATTCAGGGCTATCTCAGCGTAAAAACCAACAAGCTTAAAGTCAAAGGTTCTTACAAAATAACAACGATTATTATAGATTCAAGTCAGAATTGTCTAATAATAGGCATTAAACACTTGGACAAATTGCAAGATTGCACTACCGCTGTGGCGTGGATCGATCAATAGAGTACATCCACTTGGGGAGCGGCTCAAGCCGCGCGGCTAGCACAGACGCTCACAATCAAATTGGGCGATGGCTCGGCCCGCTCAACTCACCTCACCATGATAAAGAGCAATAACTAGCATGAGCAATTCAAGCCGTTGGAGCCACAGTACAGGGAAGGCAGAGCAGTACCAAGCAAGTATCAATGAACCAAATCACACGTCAACGAGGCCGGCTCTAACCGTTTTGCAGGCATCACTCACTGTGGGTGGCAAGAGTCTCTTCCTCTCTAGAGAGGCCTGCTTCTTCGTCAAAGAGAACTTGTAACCGTTTCACATATTCTTCTCGATCAGCGACTTTCCTCTCAGCAACTAGAGAAGAACTCTGGCACCAATACTGTGAAAGTATTCCTTCGGTCTTCGTAGAGAGAGGAAGAAATTTAGGACCGATATGATCTTCGACTAGAGCAAACGCGGCATTTACAGACGTAATACAATGCCAGAACCAGACTGCTCCAGATTTCCAGCCGTCATGCATGATTGTTGTCAGTGAGGGCGCATCCGTTGGCGTCATCCTGATTTCTTCTTCCTCAAATATATCCATAAACTCCTGGCGAACTATATCAAACTCACCGAGCCTGTCTTCTATTATCTCATCGATACCGCATCCCGTGAGCCAATAGGGAACAGAAAGCATCTCGGCGGGTAGCGCACACACCCACTCATGGTCTATGAGACATGTAATGTTCCAGTCTTTGTCGACGAAGATGTTACTCGCATGGAAATCGGTAAGCTGAAGACGGAATGGCCCGTTACGACTTTCTCGCTGGATGTAGTGATGTGAGAGTGCCCTAAGCATCGCTTTAGCAGCCATCTGGCCGAGACAGTCTTCCGTACTGTGAGCTGCATTCGGATTGCCAAGAAAGAAGTTGTCATGGAAGGTGAGTATATCTGAGACAAAGGGCTCAGTACAGGTATATGTTTCATTTCTCGATATCGTTCTTGGGGCGCCTTCATTCTCTAAAATGATAATAGAGCAAGGCAGCGGCCGGTTTGACAGTGTAATTGTGCCGTTATTATGGAATTGGAACGAGCCTATTCGAGGCTGAGGAATGCGAGCTAAAGACAAGATCAAGCGCGCCATGCCTCGGAAGAGCTTTTGCCTCCGGACCGGGTCCCGTCGATGCCTATCCCATGTGTTTGAGAGCACTTCGCCTTTATCGTGGCCGATATACTCGAGGAGCATATACGCAGTGGGTAGGCGCAGGTAGGTCGGACTTGGGGCATATCGAGACAAAGCTGGGTACCGAAGCAAGTTGCGGGAAAATCGCTGGAACATGCGCCAAAGGCGAAGATAAAAAGGCAATCGTTGCTCGTGTGCAAACTATAGACGAAGCAATAATGTTAGCACGGAAATCTCAAGAGATACAATAACTTACGTGTCGGTTGTCGGAGAAGCCAAAGCCGTATAAGTATGGAATGGGAATGTCGGGGCATCGATCTTGCATCCAAACGTAGGTTCCAACCTCGCAGCTTAGTTTCTCGTCAATGGTGCCAGGGTATTTGGCTTCGGCAAGCTTGTGTGGCATAGGACAACGAAACATCAAGTCCTTGTTGAAGCTGGCCGACCTTACTTCCACAGGTATACACACATTAAAGCTCCCATGAATCCATCGGTTCTCTGCTTTGACGATACAAGCGTCTTCATCGCGCAGTCTCAGGTGGTGCCGAACAATAGCCTGGATCGTTGCTCGCTGATCCCAGAGCTTCTGAAAGAGCTGTCTCCTTGCTCCAGGGTATGTTGCTTCATTGATGATGTTGGCATCTCTCTTGAGGGCCGACTCGTAAGTAATGTGCTTACCATTATCGAGCTCGAGAGAAGCTGGCATGGTAAAAGAAGCATCCCTCGCCGACGGATCGAGATATGGTTGGCACCTGCTGATGGGTTGCCAGGTCCGATGCCAAATAATTCTCAGGGGCAGTGAGGCTTTATCACGTGATGCGGCCGCTCCAATGCATGAGCAATCATGCATTCGAATGCTGCTGCTATTTTGTGAAGCTTTGCTGGTGATGCAACAGATGTCTAGGTTACTGTGTTTATCGTTCGTTCCTTACGGTCAATCTTTTACACGCCACTTCAAACTTACATCTGTCCTAGCAAGGATGGACAAAAGAGGGATGGATCTTGTCAGGCAGGTACAGGTAAGGTAGTGTGTAATATGGTAACTGCCCTGGGAATGCCCGCGATCGATGATGATGAGCTTGACAACCCCATTCGATTACTCCAAAACCTTCTAACCCGTGACAAAGGATGCATAAATGCAGTGGCTACTTGCAACAGTATCTATCGCGGCCGCTTAAAAGGGTGCGCTTCGGTGTTAAAGACAAAATGATCCAGATCTATCAGAGATGTGTCGCTGAAAATCAAGTAAAAGTACTTCAGTGTTTCCGCAGTCCAAAAGGACTCCATACTATCGGATTGCTGTGGTGGTAGATGCGTTACGTCACTCAAAGCTGCGTTCCCGAAAGCCGTGTGCGTGTATTCGGTGATTGATTGGAAGATCTCCCAAGCGGTGTCTCGAAGGCTTTCATCTCCCGTGATCCGGTAGAGGATGAAGATTGATTCAATTGTTTCGGGCCTTAAAGAACAATCAGCGCAATGCAGAAGAGGAGCAATCCAATTGACTTACCGAAGAATATATCTCCTGTCCGCTATATCAGTAAATCCAGGGAAAAGACCGAGATTCTTGATCTGCTCTGCCATGGATGCAGCTTCCCCAACTTTGAAGTCATCGTGGCGGCTCTCAATACCAGCGTGCCACTTCTTCTCGTCCCATTTACAGCTCGTCGCATCTTCGCACGGCACAACATGGAAGCTTTCTGGCATTATACCGCTAGGCATTGATTGATATGCCCAAATGCAGCCGTCGACCAGCTTTCGAGCAATTGGTAAGTCATCTGGTCTATCGAAGATCCGAGACCCGATTGCCATCATGCCCCCGACAAAGCATGCGAGATGTTGCCCTTGTGGGTCGAGTTGGACCTCGGTAGGGGACACCACACGTACATTTCCTGAAATGAGAATGTCGTCTTCATTTGGAGTCATTGGTCGGAAGAGCAAGTTTTTCTTCGCCGTGTCGATGGCGATCTCGTAGAGGTTGCGGTATTGCTGAGATAGTCCGCCAAGTAACATGTATTGCTAGACATATTAGGATACATGGAGACACGGCGAATAGGGATACATACCTTAGGAAGATATTCGTAGAGCGAGTCTGCCATAGCTCCAAGTGTAAAACCAGTGTCCGTTCCAAGGTCAGCTGCCTGCGGATTCACAACCACTGGCCACATTCCCGGAAGTTTCGTCTTTAATTGTGCCTGTTCAAAGCGGTCGGAAATTCGCTGGATTGCGTCGAAGAACTTTGCATCACCAGTGAGTTGTGAGAGTCTCGTAAATTCAAGAGATAAAGATCCGATCTCAGCAGCAAGAACTCCGTCATCCGGCTTTTGGGTGTCTCCAGACATTCCACTGTTGAGGCGTCAATAACTCAACAGGGTCAATCATAAAGAGAAATCTTACGTCTTCCAATACCATCTTGTGATTGGCATCCTATTGGGAGTATCAAATGCCGCATACAGCATGTCTCCTAGTTCCAGGGCCTTCTCCAAAAGAACGGGATATTTCCCATCACTAAGGTCAAATGCAGCTAACAGCCCTCCCAGATAACGAATGGTCGTCTCAAAAGTATTGATTTGGTCTTCCTCCGTGGTCGTAAAATCGATATCCCTGACGCTTTCAACCGCTTCTTCAAACTCAGTCTTTAGATCCATGATCCATAACGTATCCAGCGAATCTACCAATGTCGCTGCCCAGCCCCCGAAATGGCTTCGAGAACTACCAGATATGGGAGTGAGTTCGTCTTTCAGCCATGCGTGCTCCCTGTATCCATTCCATGCCCGAATGAATGTCTCCTTGACGCTTTGACGCCTCTTAATCCGCTCGTCTGCAGCCGCACCCGACTCGGGGGTGAACTTATGCTGGATAGAAGATATTTTGGCCGGATAGCCAGTCGGAAATGGAATCAGCGATGATACTGGATGTTTCTCAGGCCGGGTACTCCACTGAAATTGCCCGTCTTTCGCGGGGGGACGATTGAATTGGCCCGCGCCGAGAAAGATTGGTGTAGATTCCGCATCTCGCGACTCGAAGAAATAGAAGAACGCGATCAGACCTACTCCTGTAAACAAGTAGAGGGGAAACAGTCTCCTGGTTAACATGGCGCTTTAGGAGGATAGCTATGTGGGCGATGCTTCGCAACAATGGAAATTTTGGTGATAGCAATGGATTGATATATTTCCGGCATCTGCCTTGCTGCAAACTGGAGGTAAACTGGCAATCCAGGATTTTCAGGAAATCAGGGCGGCTTCCTAAGGTAAGTAGGTAGCTCAGAGCGTATATTAACCCCTGACGAGCGCATGCTGAAACTTTTGACGCTGTGATTCCGTCCAAAGGTGATATAAAGCGTACCTGGTATAGGAGTCCCTGACGAGCGCGTATTGGAACTTTTGGCGCCGTTCCTCGCAAGGTACATAGGGCCTCATGCCGCTTTCACCAGCAGTTACCCGAGCCTTAAAGCAGCGCGAAGCTTTGGCAAGCGGCTACGGAAAGACGCTCGCTGTGAGTGAGAGAATCAGAGCAGGGGTCCACTGATCTTGGATCTGAAGACTGCATTCTCATTGTTGCATTTTAACGTCCTCTGACATCACTAATGAAGGACTCGGATGGATATAACCACAAGATGGATTGAGGCTTGAAAGCCTGTTTCTCCTGAGCTATATGCCTTGCACCGCCACTCATCAAGCCCAGAGATCTCTCAGGAACCGATAAGCGATTGGCTCCACTTCCCCGCTGTCCACAATGACGTTCCAGCCACAGGCGATGATGGAGGTTTGACGTCGGGGCTCTCCTTTCTCCAGGGAATCACCTTTTTGATGTGTTTGTGCAGATTGATACTCCAATCAGATAACCCATGAGGCACATGCAACATAGACAAGCACTTGGCTGTCGCGCAATCATGATCGGCTGTGCGGTTGATACAGGAAGATGGGCATATGATGACCCATATGACGAATGATCAGCTTCAAACATCCAAATTCTGGGGGAATGCTGTGGGATGTTTGTGGCAACTTGAGTGCTATCAAACCATCTCACCTTTTGAGAACAAGGTTTGTAACAGGTTTCGTTTGTTGACTCTTTCAGGCTCTCAATAGATATATAACAGCCTTTCCTCCAGCCTGAGCCCAACTTCTTCTGCATCAACACTCAACTTCATCACTTGAAATCGAACTTCAAAAAACTTGAACAGGAAAAGTATTTCAAAGACACAAAAATAAATCAAGATGACTGGCCATACCAACACCGGCAAGGAGTCCACCATGGACAAGATCAAGGTATGCTTATACACCGTGCTCATTGAAACTCCTATTGAGTCCACTTGACCACCATTGCTAACACAATAATCTCCTAGGATACCCTCCACCTGCACAAGGACCACCCAACTGATACAAGGACCGGCCATGCCACAGGCCCTGAATACTCTACTACTGGCAACACAGGAACTGGAGCTGGATATTCCGGCACTGGACCTGGTGTCACTGGAACTTCTGCTACATATCCAAGCACTGGGACTGGTGTCAGGGAGACCGATATATATTCAAGCGCTGGACCTGGTGTAACCGGAACTTTAGGCCGTACAGGCCCTCATTCGGTAAGCCTAGTGATTATACGGGGCAGGCTTTGTCAGCTCATTTCGACACTATAAGAACTTCTACTGACACATTTGTTTTCAAGTCTGACTTCGCCAATACTCTAGACCCTGTAAGCATTTCATGGCTATAAGAGTTTTATAGTGGTTCCTTTCTGACATATACATAGCGTGTTGATAGCACTAGAACCGGTGCCACCGGGACTTATGGTGGATATTCTGGCACCGAAACTGGCCTAGATCCTGTATGTGTTCGATGGTATACCGTATCCGTTTATATCGATGAGTTGCTGACTCTATATAGCGCTATGATAGCACCGGCACTACTGGGACGACAGGATACAGAGGAACCGACACCACGGGATATGGTGGTACCCACTCTAGGAGAGAAACTGGAGCCACTGGTGGCATTTCAAGCTCAACAAACGCAGGTTCGTCTTCCTGTAACTGGCCTTTTGGGCCTGAACACTTGAAACATGCCTTCTAGTGCTGCTGCATGTTGCAATACTCTTCCATGCCATACAATCCATAGAATCTGGCTAACTATATTCATAGGCCCTCATGATGCAAGTACCACCTATTCCTCTTGATTATTGATCGCGCTCTGCCTATAGAGTACAAACCAGGATTTCCTTTATTGAATGCTAATTAATATTCTACAGTCGAACTTAGCCAACAAGTTGGATCCAGTAAGTCCACCTTCGATTCGAATTTCATTCCTCTCTTCTGACGGTGATCTCTAGCGTGTCGATAGTGATTTGGACCACCGTGGAAACAGACGCGGCGCTGAGAAGGGAGGTTTCATGGGAGCGTCAGGAAGCCATGCTACCCCTGGAAGCGGAACAGCTCAGAACACAGCTGGGTAAGCATCATTAACCCTTCTTAAAGCTTGTCGAACAGAGGCTAACCTATCTGCAGTCCTCACGTGGGTTTCAACAGTCCCAGTCTTGAAAATAACCGACTAATCTTCTCTAGAACTCTGACTTCGCGAACCGCCTAGATCCAACCGTCGATTCCGACTTGGACCGGAGTAGGACCTATGGCCAGAACAGGACTAATATGTAAACAAGCATTTTCCAGGCCTAAGGTAAGTTACCATCAAAAACGTGGATGTTTTCGCATCGCCCTTCATATTAAGATTCGTTCTAATTCCTCTAAGGGGTACCAAGATGGATCCGAACGGGATCGTGTATCCAATTACAACTGTATCCAGAATTTGAATTCACCCCCTGGCTCGTTCTCGATACCCGAAGAGCACTCCGAAATCGAAGCTTTCTTCACCTGTTGGCAATACAAGCGCTATGGATAATTGAATTTTCTGGGATTTTTGAATGTATAATACAAGATTGGCAACTTTCAGTACAGTCTAGTTTATTCTTCCCTCTTTATACAATACGCTCTCTTTTTTACTCGCGCGATCTTTGCGATCCAGATGTGTTCCTGTGCCCCTGAGCATTTCGCTTAATTGGTGTTTAACCTCCTATTCTCGCTATTTCCCCACCGACTTCCTCACCACAAAATAGAAGTCGATCAAAGCACGTTGGTTCCCCCAAGAGTCATAGAGAGATCTTCTTTGATGAACTTCAAAAATGCTATATATCTTTCTAGAAGAGCCCTTTCTTCCATTATATATATCTATGGAAACCCAATTTATTCTTGAAGCTCCCTTCACTTGATTCTTGAATCACTTCACAAAACCTACCTACTCACAAAAACAATAACTCGGAGTGGCATTAGCCCTTGTTCATCTTTGAACCTTGCGTTCCTACCACCTACCTTATCTTTGTTACATTTTTATTCTAGACCTAGTCCTCCAGGCTCTGTCCATCAAGAAAAAGGAAAATACTCCTGAACACGAACAAACATACCTTACCAAACTACACGAGTCTTGGTAGCACCACACCCAAACCAACCAAACGCGAAGTTGAGGACATTAGGCTATACATATGCCTATTCAGCACATCTTCGAGCCGTTCGCGGGTTACGGACACTACCTCCCGGCGGTGACTTGGTAGTACAGTAGTACTGGAAACAATTCCTCGTTGGAACAAATCACCGTTGAGGTGATAAAGCAACAATAAGAAGGACACTATGGCGGCACCTTGCACGTCTCTTGGCAAAAGACGAGAAGCAGCTATAAGAGGACGGGAAAATATATGAAGGAGTAATGCTGGGGACTTGAAGACTTCGACAGCTCAATCTATTCTGGACGTGGTGATGTACCAAAGACAACGCAGTATCAGCAAGGATTCCTCGCATTCTTGCTCAAATACTTTATGCCAGAACGCATATTAGCCAGACGGAGCGGGATCATCAAAAAAAAGGGGTGAGATTGTCGAAATGGCGCAGCGTCAGGGCAATCCGGATAGTCAAGAGGACTCAGATGAATGGGTCTTCAGAGGGCACGGTGGACCGATGCTCTCATCAGGAGGTTTAAGGAAGCACCAGCTTCAGCAACACTTCGGCAGTTGCAGGAAAAAAGGTATACAATAGAAGACGCCAAGTCAGACCGGAGTCTCCGTGCATTTACGGCAGAAGTGCTCCGGCATGCAAAAGCAGCTGAATTCAACGGCTTCATGGGTCTTCACAAGCTTCTGAAGATAACAGCCCTGGATATTTCGCAATTACAGAAAGAAATCAACAAAGCGTTGGACGATATAGCTCGAAGACAACAATGTATCGACCCGCGACCTTCGACACCCCCCTGGGTCGACTACCTTACCTCACCGTATCCATCCTACGAGATAAGAAGGGCTCCTCAGCCCAATGTGATCTGGGCCAAATGGACTATGGTGACCTACCACAGAGATAACAGATTCCGGAATTTCAGCAACATCTTCCAAGGCCCTAAATCACGACTCACAATCCAGCACGAAGTGGACATGATGCGCCTCCAAATGCTGTAAGACAGAGAAGGCATGTAGATGCCGAGCTCATAACCCTCAAAACGTTCGTCATAGAACACCAAAAGCATATCGCAGAATATTACCTGTCAGAAGTACCGACAGGCTATAGAAATGCTCTGCGATATCATCCGATTCCCCAGAACACGATCTGAGTCACCGACTCCGGGCTCTCTCCAAGATCATCGTCTTTCTGCCATCAGATCGATCCAGGGAACCTACCTAAGTTATCTAACCTATTACTCGTCGTAGCACCAAGTACCTTTCGATTGTTTCTGTTATTACTTTATTTCGGACCCAGCATCCTATCTCTGGTTCCTTCGCACTTCTACATCATGCCCAACACCTAATATCTACCCCTTGGTATTATTACTAGGCCCTATTCACAGGACTTAAAGTAGCCAGGGATAATCGCTACATCGGCCATGGAAGACACGCGATAGTCATCCTTGCTGTGTGCTTACTAGTGCCGCAAAACTAGAAGTGTTGAGACTTCTAGAGAGAGGGGATTCGAAACAAGATGGTGGTTAGAATAATGGAAAGGCTTTTTCAGTACTAAAGTACTACCTACCTTACGGTCCTTACCAACAAGCCCAAAAACAAGCCCAAAAACAAGCACAAACAAACACGGACGTTGAAGAAATCACCCGAGGCTCGCTATAACCGGCACGGGTAAGACGAGACAGCAATCGCTGCCTCATTATAAAAACCGCACGAAGACCTCAAAGACCATGGAGACATATACCGCGACGACTTCGACCTACCTCGTACCTACCAAAGGCCGACGACACTAATTCACTGAACGCTATCCCAAAAGCAGAAACAAAACGGCAAAAGCTATATGTTTAAGCTCCTGTCGTATTTTGATCATTCGCTCATAAGGGTATATTCTATACGTCGGCGACGAATCTTCTACTTCTGGCTATCCTCGCCGGGTCTAGATACGACGGACTATAGCTACGATAATAACTATTAACGCGACTAACTCGATCCAATACGCCCAGGTGCTATTCCGCATTATCGTATTCGTACGGTAGAGTTGGAGTTCGCCCCTAAGCTACTCAAAGATCATACGGAGGTATTCAAGATTCACACCGCCGCGCTGATTGTCGGATCAGGGGGAGCAGAAGGCTTCATGAACGTAGCCAGACATCGACGTCTATGTCACGCAACCCTTGATCTTGGTCTCGAACGGATGAATCCCCAGAGACCCGGCAAAAGTTGAAGGCATTCTTTAGCCTCTTATTATAGAATAAAGAATGTTCTTTTCCTTATGTGGGATGATCCGCTGCACAGACAAGGCCAACCATATACAGGCCTGGAACGAGACAGACAGCGATACCAGGCGTTTAATGACGCCCAGAACTCACAGTTGGCAATGATCCAGAGGATAGTCAGGAAGCGCATCCCCCAGTTGGACAATAATGAGAATGCTATATTACACACCAATGGAACTATACAGATGGTTCAGGTACTTTAACAACCCGTTGATAGCATCAAGATATCGGGAGCGCCGCTGAGATCCTAGTCTAGCGAGACCTCGACGACGCCTTCTTCATTTGCATAACAATAGCGAACTTTTACTCTGATTAAAAGTATTGCAACCATATCAGAGCAGCGTCTACCGTTATACCAGGACGTCACGAGGGACGACTTGATCAGTGGCTCACTAGGGTTCTTGTTCCGTGTAGAGCTACGGGCAGATGAGCCTCAAAGCGACGATCGTGCCAACACGGAATGAATCCGAACAAATGGCGGTGGAGTTCTCGTCTCAGCAAAGCCCTACCGCCAAATGGTCAGCCCCAGAAAACGAATACTTGCAATCCTATCAGTTATTGTTCAAGACTCTTAAAGGTATTCAAGAGAACTATGTGACTACTAGCCTACAGGAGGCCAAAATCAACAACGAATGGCTAGATAACTACCATGGCATGCTTGATAATCGAGTGACCTTAGGACACAAAAAACTGGAGTTACTTCTGGAAACAGTGCTTGGATCATCGAGGTCGTCGCAGTCTTACAACAGTTCACCAAGCCTCAATCTTTCGATCTTATCGTCACGGTCTTACCATCAAAAATACCGTGCTACATGATAGAAAGGCCCTACGTCTACCGAGACGACCCAGTCCATAACAGGCACCTCAAAGTGGCTACTATACAAGAGACCCCTGACGCCAGCACGAGTAGTTCTACTAAACGCTGTCGGGCCCGCGAGGAAGAGGAGACGCCATATAGACCCCCGAGACGCCGTACATACGAATTGCGCAAAGAAGGTTGAAGAGTTGATGTAGTCGGTCGAGGCAGGAGATGAGGTCGAGGGCTAGCAACACCAGGAAGTATGTACAAGGAGTATTGCTGCGACCGGGGGCCACTAGACGCCCAAATGAAGGACATGACAGACAAGGTCCTACAGGATGAGAACGTCGACGACGTCGGAGAAAGGCAGCCAGGGAAGAAAAGGAAGGCGTGCTACCATGTAAGGGGCAATCCTTGATGATCGTTGTGTTAGAGCTGTGGATTGATCAAGCTACCCGACGTTACTATATACATGATATGAACGAGTATCATGGGACGGACTTAGGGGCTGCCTGGGGCTACCCTCACCAATGATGATCCCGAAGACGAAGATACCGACGCAGTAGACGAGAAGCTGGAATGGAAGTCGCTCTTCCAGGCCGAGTTTAATAGAGTTGTGTGCGACGAAGCACACCTCATACAGAATCCCCGGACACGGACATCCATTTCCGTGAGCCTCAACAGAGCGAACACCACTTGTAATTCAGACCCTACGACACAAAGAAAGAATTCAAAATGGCATCAAATTTGACTTTCTCCGAAGGAGTAGCAGACGCTACGCTCGGCTTCACTGTTCTCGCGGTCCTCTTTGTTTTGCCGTACCTTCTTATGGCCTTTGGCTTCTTTCTAGACTCTGACTTCACTTGTACAGTCAGTTCACCCTTCTAACGGTGCCATTTTCGCACCACCTCGCCTCTAAAGACGCGGGCCTACGGCAATTCACAAGGATATCAAAATCCTGCGTAACATCAAAATCCTGCGTAACAGTTCCGACTTAAACAGACTTCTTGTGCCACAACCCAGACCAACTTCCTCTCTATAGAGAATGGTCGTGTGTTATAGTACCGGCGTGTGACCTAGGCGCCTTCTTCGACGCGTATGACCCATAGTTGGCTTCAACGGCCACACAACACCACTTGGTATCCCTCTTGCCATCACAAGACATCGACTTACCTCCCCCTGTCCGAAAGTTCTTCTGACTCCTACAAGTCACAATGCCAGCTACCACATTACTACTGTTAGTGCTACGACCAACAATCCCGCTGCTGGTGCTACGACCACTACTAGCTCCAGTGGCTTCAGCTACAGGTAGAAAATGAAGCAATGATCGCGATTCATTCAACTTTCAACCAAGATCCCTCTCCTATATGGAAAGAACGTGCCTGCACAAGTACCATCACCTAAACCAGGCATCACAACAATAACAACAATAGCAAAACTCTACTAACAAATTCAATAGCAATAGCGCTAAGAGAAATCAAAAAATATCAAAAGAGCGCAGATCTTTTGATCCCGCGGGCCCCTTTCGCAAGACTAGTAAAAGAAATCATGCTCTAGATACGCCCGGACTTTTGAGTCTAAAGAAGCGCAGTAGAGGCATTACAAGAATCTGTAGAAGCGATGTTGACGACCGAGTTTTCTTGTAAGTATTCGATCTATTATACTAATCTTTATACTAATCAAACAACATATAGTAACGAATCTCGCCGCGATTTATACTAAACAAGTAACGATTTAACAAAAGGACATAAAGCTTGTACATATATGTAACAGAATACTCGGATATCCTAAGCTAGGAGGTACTAGGCTATAGGGGTTAAATGTAAAATAGAGCAATAATGAGGTCACGAGTTACGACTCACGATTTCTGTCGTGGGGGCATTCTTTTGGACAGAAGACATCAACAACTAGATAGTTTTTGCCAGAGTATCATCAAGTAAAGTAAGGAGCACAAGTGAAGCTTTGAGAATTGACAAACAGTGGATTTAATTCAAATGGCAGCGAGTGATAGATAGAAAACGACAACGTAATGAATCTTGGCAGCGAGTGATAGAAAATGACAATGTAAAGAACTTTTTGTCGATGATGATGGGTATTGAATAATAGAGGTGTGAGGAAGAAGTGAGAGGTGTAGAACGGCTCCGCTGCCATCAGTGTAGAGGATAAATGGTTTGTCGAAGTCGGGGAAGGCCAGCTGAGGGGCGTTACCGACTCTTTCCTAAGAGTCTCCCAAGCGTCTAAACACTCCTTAGAAACCTCAGTACCGGGCAGAGTGATAGGGGTGTCATCTGCCCAGCGACGCCGTTCTGGATCCATCCACCTTTGGGCTGTTCTGGAAACCGCCGGTCTTTAGCTTTTGTAAAGGCAATACTATAGAAGCAAAGAATAGGACGAACTTTCAATAGTAACTAAAAACGAGATGGCCGTTTCCAACTGCAGTAGCGTCTATGGGAACTTTAGTGCTCGGATTATTGATGTATCTTGCAATACTTCGTGCACATTTGCCTGAGTTAGAACATGAGGGCCGGTGGCAGTTATTCCTGTGACGTTTAGTTGTAAAGCTGCTGCTATATTAGCAGGCTCTATCATCTATTCGCCGGAGAAAGCAGATGTGGCAAGAAGCATGACTCGGGCAGCACGAGTAGTATGAGCACAGGCACGTAAAGGAAGAAAGATAGAAGCTTAGAGAGGGTGAATTAAACGTAGGTGCTTCTAGACCACCCCGCCATTTCCTAACTAACTATTATAATACAATTTTGGTACAATTCTCTCCTCCGAGATTGTTGACAGAGTCTTTTAAAATACAACGCTTGATATATCATCCTATCGTGATTATGGCCAGCGACCCCTCCATCTTAGATCATGTACATAGCCGCGCCGATCATGACCGCTCCCCACACGGGTGCATCCGTCTTCATGGCTCCTGATTTCGAGGTACTGGTCGAGGAAGCCGCCGCGCTAGTCGCACTCGCCACCACGGACTCGATGCTGCTGGTTCCTTGTCTCGCCTCGCTGCTGATTGAGCTCATGGCAGACAGAGCGCTGCTGCGTGCCTCCCCTGTAGCCGTGGCCGCGACACTGCTCAAGCTTGCGATGGCGCTAGAGGCTTCGCGGGTAGCGGTGAAGATTGCTCCTGATGCAAGACTTGAAGCGGTAGAGAGGGCACCGGCCGCGTCTGAGGTTGCTGTTGAGAATGCTCCGACGGCATCTGATGTCCCTGTTGAGATTGCTCCGCTGACGTAGGACTTCGCTGTTTGGATTCCGCCGGACGCGTACGAGATACCGGTCGAGATGGCCCCGGCCGCGTCTGATGTTGCTGTTGAGAATGCCCCGACTGCATCTGATGTCCCTGTCGAGATCGCTCCGCTGGCGTAGGACTTCGCTGTTTCGATTCCGCCTGAGGCGTACGAGATACCGGTCGAGATGGCTCCAGCCGCGTCTGATGTTGCGGTCGAGATAGCGCCCCCTACAACACTTGAAGCCGTGGAAAGCGCGCCGCCGATGTCCGAGATCCCAGTTTGGATACCGCCTCCTATTAAGGAGGTCACCGAATTCAAGACGCTACCGATTGGATCTTGAGGCAAGGCTGAAGATGTGGAGGCCAAGAGGGCCGTAGCAATGACAGGGAGAGTCGAGTAACGCATTCTGGGAGTGACTGTGTAGTTTCAGTTGAATTGAAGTTTCTAGAGAACGAGAGAGGTGAAAGAGAGTTGTCTGAGGGAAGGTCAAGGTGAGTTGCGGCGGTATGGAAGGGGAAATGGAACAGGGCTCCGGAAGGATTTTATACTTCGGCATTCGAGACCCAGCCATATGATGACAAACGAAGCCTATTTAGTCAAATATAGTAATAATACGGTAACATAGGTGCGAATAGCTTCACGGGAATAAAAAAAACCGCTCAAAATACGAATGAAATATCAAAATTACTAAAAACAGAAGATACCCCTGACCCTCAGCCACAATCGCGCGTAACCCGCTGATGAGCCATGACGTGCCGGGCATGGCACTATTCCAGATACAGTCTAGGGTTGAAGTCCAGCCACAGTTCCGGCCCGAGAAAACCAAACCGAGGCCAGGAGGCTGTGCACGCTAAAAGGGGCTGTGGCTGGTCACACTCCGCCAGTAGAAGTACCGGTTGCGTACTCGTACTTCGTACTTCGTAAAGCCATTTCTCTTCGTTCTCCGGAGCAACCAGCCCGACCAACCGTACCGTTGCCATGACTTCAGCATATACTCGAAACACCGGATGTGTGGGGTTAGTAAAGAAGCGTCGATGGTTGGCTAGAACTTCATTGATTGCAGGTAATAATGTCGCCGGGCAGGGGACCAACCACGTGGTTGCCCCTGTGGAGGGTTTGTCCCTGAGTCGAGTTTGAGCTTAGTAACATCTCCCCCTGAAGTCGAACGAGGAAAAGAGATGCAAAGGAGTGGTAGGTATATCAAGAAGATATAGATCCGGTATGTCCGGCGAAATGTATACACTGTAATCCGCAAAAACACTGCCAAATCCGCAGAAAGCTTCAACAATTCAAGAGTCCAACATTACTACCTTGGCACGTTTATAGTGGCCGATCTCTGGGGCTCAGTATGCAGGCGTGAAGGTCCATACCTGCAATCTAATGCACCCAATGAACAAATACCACTGAGCCCAATGTGAGCCCAATCGCTGGGAGTAATGCCATCATAATCAGGGTCATCTGCGCCGCAAATGCACGCTAGTAGGAGAGGAAGGCATCGTTGATCAAGACTCAGATCCATCTCCCTCCCATTCATTGTCCCTTCGCCTACACCAGCCAGGTGTATTTGAACGCCTTCAAGAGCATCAGCTTCACTGGTAGGGGTATAAGAGAGTTTGGATACGTCGTGTGTTGAACAACAGCGGCTGTCGAATTCGTCAGCATAGCTGAGATTGGAACCAAGGATGTTGATCTTTGAATTTGAATGTCTGGATGATGGTAACAAAAGCTCCATCTTGTGTATCTATGTGGGAATTCGTCAAGATAGACGTCGCAATTTCAAGGAAGCTTGGTGACTGATCAAATGTGCATTGATATCCCTGATGTTCACGCAAGAAGCCCGAATTGAGCCAGCAATATCGTTTATTGAAAGCTACTCGAGTTCTGATCCAGGCGAAGAGGTATACCGGTAATACCCCATGGACACTTTTCAGTTAGTGAAGGCCTCTCGGATATTATAACCTCTATGTCACCTTGAACTCCTTCCAAGTTAGCTTATCCACAAAAGCCTCAAGAACATCAAAAGCCTACCAGCTAACGGCAACAATAACTGCCTCACGCGTTTTGAAGTCGTCTCAGAGCCTCCTCTGCGTTGATTACCCCCTCCTGAAAACCAATGCCCTTTGCTAAGGCCTTCGCCTCCTCATATTGCTTTCTAGCGTCCGCGATCTTGCCATTCATTTCCGCAAACTCGCCCAAATTATGGGTCGCAACAGCACAAGCTATATCACACTCTTCTGTCCTCTCCGGAGGGGAGATTTTGGCTGTTACTGCTATTGCCTTTTCTGCCCATGCTCGGGCATTGTCGACGAGAGTGGATCTTGATACCGGTTTTTCACCGGGCGTCACTGGTGGATCTTGCTGGGCCAGAGAGATAGAAAGGTTGTTCACTGAACTTTTATTAGCATTGCTTCGGAGGAAGAGAAGGGCGGAAGGGCCTACTTAAGACAGCTGTGTGACAGCTCGATGGCGGAGCCAGAGTGAGAGCCTGGAGAAACAAGGGAGCAGCAAGGTAGTGCTGGTTCTTTTCTTCGTAGTGATGACCCAACGCTACAGGATGTTAATATCAATCCTGTTTCTTCAGGAATTCAGACTCACCTTCGAAAGTCCCGCCATTTTCTTCTGGGCTCATCCAATCTCCCTCACCAGGTTTCACACCCTCCTTTTCCCGTCTCTGCTGCTCTTTCACCACCGTCTCAACTGCCCAAACCAAATTCTCCTCCGCCTTATCCTTCTGCATCACGTACTCGTTGGCGTACAGCTCTCCTAGCTTCACACTAACGCCCACTGTCTTCCCTAGGACCCTGGTCCTCTTCCCTTCATTCCCCGGCACGTTGCCCAGTTGCTCAACCCACTTCATATTGTCACTCTTCACAATTTCCAGAATATCGATAGCTTTCTGATATTGCTGGACTTTTTCCATCAAAGCTGCCACCTGGATCTTCACGCCGATGATCTCATCCGAGAAGGGGTCCATGCCAATCTCATCAGCGACACGGAGAGCCTCGCGGTAGTACTTCACGGCGAGTTTCGGGTCCAAGGAAATATTGGTATAGTAGAGGGCTTTGCGAAGTTGTTTGGCGACGGGTTGAGGGAATTTGTGGAAGGCCCCTATGATGTAGTTGTGGTAGATATAGTTAGAATACAGGAGTGTCCCTGCTCCGCAGAGGATACTGTCAATATTTGTTAGCACTGCGCTCTTTCATAATCCAAGCTAGGTGGTAAATACAAGACGAAGGCTGCAGTTACAGAGTACGGATATGCCTTGAAGAGAGCTTTGGCTGCCTTTGCCGTCGAGGTGGATTCATGTCTGCGCTGTCCCGGGATCCTGCTCTTGGGCATCTCTTGTCGTGGTCGGCGGAGGCATTGGGAAGGCCCAGTGCTTATCCGAGAAGTCGATTGATATCTCTGCCGCTGTGCCTGGGATGGTACTGAGCTCTTAGGAACAGCTTCTGCTCGTCCTGTCCGAAGGCATTGCGAAGCACGATTTGCGGCCGGGCGACCGATGGCTCCAAGTCGAGGTGCAAACATCCTGAAGGCCAAGAACAAATACCCTGGAAGAGAGAGAGATAGCAGCAGTTTCCGGGTAGCTTTTATCGACCTCAATCGGTGTTCATGGATAACCAGAAAGACGTGTTGAAGCTTCGGTTTCGCCAGGAAAGCATTAGCTCAGCTCATCATCACGTTCGCCAAAAGTACCTTACCCTGCAACCCCGACTGACGCTACGAACCCCACTTCCTCGGTCCCAAACTCTCCTCCATGATTATCCCCAACCGCTCTCAATAATATACCTATATACAATCAATCCAGCATTCCTCGATCTACTTCCCCAGAACTCCTTTCACCATGGCAGGCAAATTCGAGCCCAAAGTTCCCGTCAAGCTCAACCCTCCAAAGGACGACCCTATCTCCAAGGAGTTCCTCTCTCAATGCACCGGTGCGCACTCAAACACGACTAGTTACGCTTCCAAATCTCTAATTGTTATACACGAATAGGCGTGGACGGCGCTCTCTGCTATGTCGCAATCAAAGGGAAAGTCTTTGATGTGACGGGCAATAAAGCCTATCAACCAGGAGGTTCTTACCACGGTTCGTCTTCCTGCCCCTCTTCACCCCTCTTTACTCTCCCCCACTCAATCACTTTTCCCATTCCTCTATCCATGACTTTACTTTTCCAGCAGCATATTCCACAGAATCTTTATATTGATTGTATATAAAACACGTTTCCGGAACTAACGAAATCGTTTCACAGTATTCGCTGGGCACGATGCCTCCCGCGCCCTCGCAAAGACCAGCACAAAAGCCGAAGACGTCTCGCCCGAATGGGCTGACCTGCCCGACAACGAGAAGAAGGTACTAGACGATTGGTTCACATACTTTTCCAAGCGGTACAACATCGTGGGCGTTGTCGAGGGAGCAGCGAATCTCTGATTCCATCCATGATATTTCACAGAGGGGACGCAGTCTGCCATGCTGCTTATGTGAAGGGAGTTGAGGCGAGTGCATGATGTTACAAGGAAGTGATGAGAATAGAGACCGCAAAAAGGGCAAGGACGGGCGAACAGCGCCAGTGAATTCCGCCGTGCGTTGATGTCCTTGGCAGTTGAAGATCGCGTGCTGAGCGGCGGCATAGGGTTCGGTTTGGTAGCACTCTTGACTCGATTTGGTACGCAGGTAGAACGTCCGGGAGGTGCATGACAGGGCGACTAGTATCAACTAGATCCCACTGAGGGGCATGAAAGAAAGCGCTTATTTCAGTTGCACAATATATTGGATTTCCAGATCAGACAGTGATTTAGTGATGCTGGCGTGACACGGGACGTTGAAACGTTAACAATATGCTACAGGTGGTAACATCACCCCTCGTATCTCCCGTGAAGACTAGCGTGATAATTGTTACACACCTTTGGATTGTATACTAGGGAGTTATCTTGAAGTTAATACTCAGACATACAGAGGAAAGGAATCTCCATTGCCATGCAACGCGACCAGGCAAAACTTCGACATAATATAGAACACAATCTCCTTCACCAGGAATAATCCGGAAAGGACTGACATTACACATTACACATTACCGGAGAAAGCAATCGTCATAGAAACCATGTCAAACACACCAACCCCGCCTTCCTGATAGCCCCTTGTCAACAACAGTCTCACCCGTGCTCCAAATCTGTCCTCCCACCAGTGAATCAGAGCTCTAATGACGGGCCTTGACATAGGTCCTCTTCGAGGCCGCAGCAGCATCATGGCACAGCGGACACGTCGCGTTCCTCTGCCAGGCCTGTTTGGTGACTTTCACGCCAAAGCACTGATGGTATGGATCACAGCGCGCGAAGTGGCAATATGAGAGGAGCTGGCTGGTGACGTGCCCACAGGCGTAGTGGAATTCCTCGTAATCGCACATGGTTCCGCGTGGGAGATGCTGCACGCACCAATCATACTGGTCAACGGAGATTTTGGGATGAGGGAGAGGGAGACGAACTGCAGACTCCTCTGCTTGCTTGGATATCAAGGCCAGCGGCTGGAATTGAACTCAGCTCCGTTAGGTCTTTCTGGCGGTGGCGGCCCGGTGGGGTAGGTGTGGGGTCGCAAACGAAGTTTGTTTCTGCGGCGGTTACCTGGAGAGCTGTGAGAATTGAACATTGGCGATGAATCGTTGCAGATTTACAAATAGATCCGCTGGTGCAATGTGAGATGGGTTTGCAGATGGTATTCGAATACAAGTAGTATTTAAATTTTCGACGGATAGACGCACAGAGAGAAACAGGACTGTAGAGAAAGTGAGGCTTCGATAAAGAAGAGTCATCGACTGGGAAAATAGTCGTCTTATAACCTTTCAGGGTCCAGTAGGAAGTTCTCGTAACTCATCTGTGGCTTCAATTATAACACCAGATCGTCGTCCATATGCCATATTTGTCGATAGCATATCAGATCTCAGACTCCTATGCCATGGCCCAGAGCAATACATGTGCTTCGGGCAGAGTCTAGAAGCTATTACTTCCCATCTTGAGAAGTTTGCTCTAGCACCGGCAATGCACAATGTGTACCCGGGTACAGGCCTTCTCTCAACTCGATGCAGAGATCTTGGGACCGACAGAGCGATTGGCAAAAAGATGGGATAGCTGCCATCAAATGCATAACAGCCACGGAAAAAAAGGTACCAAAAGCAATCAGGTCCTAACACCAAAGATAAGTGGGCAAGTTCTCGAAGTTAATTTTGAATGCTTTTATTTTAGATTTTCTTTTGGCAAAAATGGATGCCATGGAGACATTTGTGAAGAAGACATTCGAGGATCCGACAATGGGGGAATACAAAAAAATGCAGCAAGGGTATGAAAGATACACTTTCGAGGACTCGTTGCAGACGGGACAGCTTTGAATAATTCAAGTTGAAAGAGGGGGGTCGGGCGTCCAGATGAGCAATGTGAGATGTGACAGAATCTTTGAGGATGCCTGCTATATTGACAATCCGAATCCGATTCTGGTTTGAAAGCGCTGGCGCAATAAGAATCTAACCAGGTTACTGGAAGCTATTAAGGATGGGTGTAACGAGCGCTTATTTCGTGGAGGGCTGGAGGAACATGGAGAGCAGATCGACGCGGAAGCTTTCCACACATGACAGGCATGGCTTGGATGGGGTTCGGGCCGGGCCTAGGTCCTGCTTCTCCAATATTCAAGTATCGCGACAATGTGACAAGCAAGCACCATGGATTCATAGCACGTTCCTTGACGTTGCTATTAACCCAGAACTGTGTATACTAGAGATTTGAACGGGCGAAATAGCTAAGACTAACCACAAATCACGTTTTACTACTACAACTCGGAGCATTTGAGGCCCAGGGATCTCTCGCAGATCTGGTATCCCACGAGATAAATGTGGTAGCATGGGTGTTTGCGCAAGGGCGGGTTATTGTACGAAGCCCTTGGCCGAAGACCTGCTTGCCTGACCGAAAGGAGATGCGTGCCGGATCGAATGCATTGGTACCACCTGCGGTGAGATCTTGGGGCTGTAGGTGTTCACGCGCCACACAGCATACAAACATCAGGGGGGAGGCTGTTGGATGATTGGCAAGATATGTCCGGGAAGCTGCGTTTCGATGTCGCTGTTGGTCTGGTCGCTTCGTACGATCTGGAGATACTAATATTCTCACATGTAGCAATCCAGTCTCCACCAGATAGTGGCATTTGGATGAAGGCCCAAGAAATCGATGTACTCGGGCGCGGAATGCTACCCTTGCCATTCTACCCGTCGGCTTTGGCTTCAGCTTCAACCGTAAAGGAAGATATCAGGTAGTGATCTCTCGGGTGCAGCCTTCGGTGGATGCCCGGAGTAGGCTGGGCACATTGATGTAATACAGAAGATTTCCACTGAGTCTAGAGTCAGGACGACTGGTCCAACGACTTGTGCTGCGTTGGGGGACTTGACACCTTGTTCATTCTCCGGGACTGCTTGAGCACGCTGGCTATGGACTGAAAGGGAAGCAAAAGGCTGTGGATTAGGGCGATTCGTGCGGCAATGATGAGGATGGGAGGAGAGGAGGACCCATTGGGTTGCCAAACTGGTCGTCTTGACACTTGTCTCTCGAGCTGCAATGCATATAGGCCGTGCTGCTCCACTGGGAGACAGAGGTATTGAGGAGCAAACCTTGCTCCATACGAAAAATGAGATCAACATCGGAGATTGGGCTTGAGGTGTCCAGACCCATGATCCGAGATGGACTGCCAGTCGAATGTCCAAGGTAGTAGGACTTTACGAAGTACTCTACCTTGGCATCGAGGCAGCATTCAGGCAGCAAGAAAGACGTTGCGGGCACGTGAGAGTGGGCATGCGACAACTGGCACGTGATAAGTACTTATGTCCTGAGGCCTCCATCCGGTCTCCAAGGCAGAGAGAGATCCTCGCCCTTCTCATCTCCATCCTCCATCTACATCTACATCATCCCACCTCTTTTGTACCTATTGTACATGGGTGCAATCCATCGCTACAGAACAGAACAGAGAAGATCAGCGAGTGCTGTTTGTTGTTGCCACTGCACCTTACTACTGATACCGTCATTGATTCATTGTCCGCTTTCCGGGATTCGCGCCCAGGGCTAGGCCTGTCTGTTGGCTATCCCCATGCCCAAAATCCAAAGTCTCAGGCCAAGTCAAGGCTCACCGAGCACCGTCCACGGTTCCACCGTCACAGTTGCAGTCCGTCCAATGATCCAATAACACCAAACGCCTCGTTCTTCGTCCTCCGTCCATCCTCATACTATCCTGCCGTGACTTGTGATTCGTGAACCGCCTCGTCCCAGATGCCCGCCCTGCCTTTGTGCCTCTGCCCTATCGCTACGCCGTAGTAGCACTGTACCGCGCATTCCTCGTCAAGCGACTGTGGCCAATCTGTCTGTGCCTTGATTGCCATCACGAGGCCACGGCATCGCCAGAAATAAAGTCCCTCAAATCTGCCTTGTCGATGTCTTGTTGAGGTTTGCCACGCCTCCTCTCCCGCGGACCACGCCCTCCGTCATTCCTACACTCCCATATGCTTCAGTGCTAATGTTTCCCAACCCCAAGTGTCGCTCGCTCTGTCCGCACACCACCAGCGCGAAGGTTGCCTACCCACTGTTGAGGCCACATCTGGGTGTGTGCTGGCCCTCGTCTGCCTAGACAGCCTGACAGGGATCCCGAGGATCTTGAAGTTCCGGCACCAACCGTATTGCATTCGAGGATCTCTTAGCGGTTAGGTCATTTCTACTTCCCTTTCACCATATGCCCCAGCTACTAATGCTAATGCTGCAAAGTTGTATTACCAATTCCGTCGACTTCTGCTCGAAACAAGAAATATCCTCGCTCCCCCTTCAGTACGACGAATTTCCCACGTTCTAACCTGCTTTGGCGGTTATCTAATGGGGTTTTGTTCTTAAGAACTATACCTCTCTTGTCCTCCCGAGCTTATCGGGTTCAGGACAAATGTATCCATCCAGACAGGAAATGGGTCCACCGACCTTCAACTATCCTCCTCAGGTCCTTGAGATTGATCCTAATAGCTCAAGAGTTCTTCCGAGTCCTTCAGCGCCTGTATCCCTTGGTTGGGAGCCAACTGGCTTTCCAAGCCTTCCATACCATGGATTTACAGAAATACCGTCGTATGACCCATTAAACATGGCGAGACAAGTTCCAATGGACAACCACGTCCGTGTTACTGCCCAGGATCCAATATCCAGCTGGTGTCTAAAAAATGACGACCCCTGGATACCGAAGGGTATCTCATCAGTGCCCGAAGAGAGAAGTTCAAGAAATCGTAAGGATAGTCGTTTTTCCTCGCAACTCGTTGGAAATCAATACCAGCAATTTCCATCAGATAGTGGAATCTACCCATGCCCCGTCCCGCTGTCGGATTCTGGCTATGCCACTGCCACCAGACGCAGTGATGGTAATGCCTCCATTTTCAGCGGTGATATTTTCGACCGGGATCAAGATGGGCAAAGCCTTGCAGGCCCAGTTGTCGACTTCCATCAATATCAAGGGATGAACGAAGTTGCACAAGATGCATATTCCAATAGTTGGGCAGCTCTCCCATCCATATCTGACTCGCAACCTAGAGAGACTTTAATTTGTCCAACTTGTTTCCTGCCCTCCAAGACACGGTCTGAACTGAAGTATGGAGCTCGTAATCTGTTGTTTTCAAGGGGCTTATACGTATAGGAAACATCAACTGCGCCACACGAAGCCTTTTACTTGCCAATATCCAGACTGCCCCAGAACTGAAGGATTTAGCACCAGTAATGATTTGGAGCGTCATACCAAGAGCAAGCATCCTTCCGCTTTTCAAGGGTCTGGGCCTGCGAAAAGATATCGTTGCCATGTTAAAGAATGTAAGTCCAAGGACAAGTACTGGCCACGTCTTGATAATTTCCGGAGTCACCTGAAACGTGTCCACAAGCAGCTGGGCGAGGAAGAACGCGAGGAAATGATACGACTGTGAGTGGAATAGCTACCTGTGATGCCGGTTTGATGTGGTGAATGGGGCTGATGGATTACAGCGCGGAGTATGTGGAACCGATGGCTTCCAACGGTATCCAGGATGATAGTATTCCCCAGAAGCCTTCTCTTCTGGAGTCTTCGCTACCAATAGCATCTCTTCTTCATCGGAGTCTACCCGGGCCTCCGATTATGGAATCTGATAGAGGACCAGTGTATCCAGAGGAGGCGATCGAATCATCTCAAGATTTACTGGCCCTTAAAGACTCTCCCTCGGAAGATTTGGATAAGCCCACTTCACTTGAGCTAGTTCCATCAGATGATTCTCCCCTTGAAGAGACGATCCAACAATTCAAGTCTTTTAAAGCCCCAACAGAGATGCGGGAGAATCGATCCACATTGGAGCATATTCTTTCGGCCCCAGTGAGCCTCGAGGAGCCAGAGCCTAAGAAAGCTGGCGTAAGCCCAAATACGGCCATGGATGACCTGAAACCCGACTCCGACTCCGAAGACAAGGGAAGTCGACACGACATTCCCACATCTGACGCCACGCTTGCCGAAGTAATGAGAGCCGCCTTGGTTGGCGCCAGTAATGCAAACCAGAACCTTGACCTCACCATGCATCATGATAACGTTCCTGACGGGAAGCCTTCTCCAAGTAGTTTGCGTCAATTGGAGCTAGATTCTATAGTGCCTACCGCCCGGTCTGATATTGACTTGGCAGATTCTTCTCCTGCTCCCGAATTTTCAGGGGATGCTGCAACACAAAGGATGGCCCTAGAAGTTATCCAGGCCCTTCGCAGCCAGGGCTATATCCTAAAAAAGGACCCAGGACCCCCTTCTCCCAAACCCAATAGTTCAGGATCAGCCATAAACAACCAGAGTAAAACCCCACTTACCTGCGAGAAGTGTGGGAAGACCACAGGGCGACCTTCCGAATTGAAGTAAGTCTTCACGACTATCTGTAATTCTAATCTAATCTTTCTCAGGAAGCACATGAAGAGGCACTCGCGGCCTTATGGTTGCACCTATTTGTCTTGCAACAAAACCTTTGGTAGCAAGAATGATTGGAAACGACACGAAAATTCGCAGCACTTCCAGCATGAGACGTGGCGCTGTCTCGAGGAGAATCCTGAGGGCCGTGCATGTGCCAAAGTGGCTTATCGCCGACAGACCTTCTTAGATCATCTGAAGAGAGAACACTCTATATCGGACGTTGACGCTATCAAAACCAAGGTCGACGCATATCATATTGGACGCAACTATCAGGCACGTTTCTGGTGTGGTTTCTGTCGCAGGACCATTGATCTAAAAAAGAAGAGTTTGGAGGCGTGGGCTGAGCGCATCGATCATATCGACGACCATTTCATGGGACGTAACGGCTTTCTAAAACAGGGTATTGAGTATTGGGTGCCAATAAACAGAAATGAGCCCAAAGGATACGCCCCTGATGATTCGGACTCATCAGCTGGACAAGAAACTTTGGATAAATGTCCGGCCAATCCGGCTTCGGGGCTCTTGAATAAAGCTTCAGGTATGGCAGAAGAGTCTTCAGCTTCAACAAACATCACAGAAGATCATAAAAGGGGGATTAAGAGAGGCCCCAATAGTGTTGATGGCAGGCCTGCGAAGCGACCTTTGGTTGGGCAAACTATTTACTGTGTAGGATCTCGACCTCGATATTCTATCGTTTGCTCCCTGCTAACGTGAGTCTCAGTGCCAGTGTGGAAGCGTTCATAACCCCGGGTTGGAACAGAGGTGTACCGTGTGCCATGATTTACATCGCTTCTGTGACAACTGTTCCGCGGCGCCCAGATGATTCCTACTATATGTCTGGATTGAAGCATGCAGCTACAGACGAAATTTCCTCGACTATACCTTTCCCTTCCTTCGACCTGGGATCCTCTGCTCTTTGATGATGTAATGATGCAGCTCACGCATGATACGATATGATGGACATGTATAAAAAGTATCTTATGATTTGATGAATCGGAGTAGGAGGCAGATATGCCGTGATTTCTTGGTTCTTTGGATGTCTCGTTATAATGATCCATGTACTCTAGGCTGCAGTCCGCAAGTCTTACCACATCGTCGCCTCCATCAGTGACCGAGTATGCCACAATTTTCTACCGCGGGATGCCGGTGACAATAGATCATGCCCTTTGACTCGCCAATCAAGATCATGAAGCTCAGCCGCAGCTGAAAGCTGCCAGTAATGGTGAGAGTCCCGAGACTGAGTGAGCATCCGAAGCGGGAGCATATTCGCCTATTCACACCGAATACTTGGGTATGCGGGGTGCGATGGCGATTGGGTAGGGGGCAGCATGATCAGAGAGATCACTGCAGGGCATAGCCATGTTCTCCGACAAGACTCAACTACTCCCTGTACGCGCGGTTCACGATTACGGGAGACTGAAGCGGCCACCACAATCTTGACCAGGGACGCCGGTGTCCGTGTCTGTTCTAGCGGTATAGCGACCCCAGCCATGCGGGGCGGAGCGCGCATAGTGAGGCTGCAAAGACCAGCGCAATCGAGCATCTCAGCATCTCGAGAACATCATCTTCATTCCTCCCGACCCGTGGATCTTTGGAGACCGGGCACGTAGCGGCTTGAAAATGTATTTGGGGAAAACGGGGTGCAACCTCGAGCTTCGAGGCGCCGGCCGCACGCATATCCAGGACGACACGGGGAGCTCGACATCTTCTCCGCGCAACTCACACGGAGTACACAGGGCTGTGTAACTGAGAGGGGGCCCTAGGGCTAGCCACCGACTGTAGTAGGGGTCCCTGCTCCGGCCGGGATCTGGAGGGTGCCATCTGGAGTGGGATGGATATTGGGGGCTGGAAGACGATGCTTGTCGCTCGATTGGGAGTCGCACACTACAGTCTTTTTCCCAGGCATGTGTGATACGATGGGGTGAATCGTTCCCCAGATATGTGTGTACGCCGAGACGCCGACTATACCAGTGATAGACACGTCGTGCCGGTCGCTTCAACGCTCATAGTAGCGTTGCTGATCCGTCGGTGTTGGAGGCTGCCTGGAGGCTGTCTGGTCCGCCTTGTCCGCCTTGTTCCCTTCAGCGTCTTTACCACGCTCTTATTGGAAGATGAATTGCGTGTTTGCAATGTGGAATCTTGGGGTCTGGTGCCTTAGCCTCCAAATTGGAGAAATCCAGCGAGATGGCCAGTGAGGAGCAAGGCCTACCTACCAGACAAGAGGCGCAGTGAACCCAGCTTCCAATGACGAGTGTCATGAAGACCAGCACCTGGCAGGGGTATGCATATACATTCTGTGCTAGTAAGGTGAGCAGTTTGGGATCGCGGGACAAGCCTCCGTGGTGCGGCTCTGCAAAGACAGCCGTAGCTTAATGTTTCCAGTCATCTGGCAGGTGGTGGTGGATTGGTTTTGGGGCTTGGGCTGCGGACTCTATAAGGACGACCCTCTGTGTTTGTTTGACTCTCTTTGAGCTGCGCCCCTCTTCAATATTGTGGTTTATCTGCTTCGCCTCCTGCTTCTGAACATCTGCTTCAACTGAGTGTGAGTGACCTCATTCACCCGCGCTGTATATGCAGACGGGGCAGGCCAAAACTGTATATATGGTATAAACCCAGATTCACTTGGAATTTCAGCGCCGCTTAATTTGTTGGTTTTTATTCGAAATCCAGAATAAAGCTGATAGCGAGTAGCTCGGCTCCTTAAAAAATCTACATACTCTCAATATCTTGCCCTCAATCCGATCTCCACAACAGTGACACCGAACCTCTTGCTGCGCGTACCTCAGAGCTATTGGTGAGAACTCTGTCAACTTCCAAAATGGAGTATAATACGCCCTATGGCGAGGAAAGTAACGGCCGGCCATTCCCTGGTTGCAACACATCAAACCAACAAGTTTACCGCCGCCAAGACTTCATGGAGGTCGGACAGACGTGGGTCGAAACCCTCGATCCTTTACTCTACCAAGGACAAATTCAGAACCTTCACAATCCAGAATGGCGACAGCATCAGCAACCTCTTCAGCGCTTTGTCAACGAGCCCGAAAGAGCTTTTTTCACAGCCGGACCCCTTTCGAGCAGACCGAGTGTCAACCGTCCTGATATGAACGGATCATTCGAAGCTGTTTCTTCCCTCCCGGGAGCAACAGGCCCGCGGATGGCCTCACCTTCACTTTCCCATGAGCTTTCCTCGCAATGCAGTAGTGCCAGGAGCCCCGAGACAGATCCTGAATGGTACTCTGATACCTATTACTCTTCCCAGGACCAAGATTATTTGTCCAAACTCAGTGGCGCATCTCACTTTCCGCCAGGACCTCCAAACGTATGGGTCGAGCGACCACAGACACTTTTCTACCCTCAGGATAGTGTATACTCATGCGTCAACATGAAGCAAGTCCAAGGGCTGCCCGATCTGCAAAATGCCACTTTCGCACCCGACGAAGGATACATGGAGACAGCTGGAACAGAGTACGTGATTGAGGTAGAACCTCGAGTATTGACAGAGGGTAAACAACAAGCAGAACACCATCACTGGTATGCCGGTGACGAAGGCCTTGGCGCATCGATCAAAGACGCAGAATCCCCTCAAGAATCAGTCACGACACCCGTCGAAACCGATGAAGATGCGGATGCTGATGTGGACGCCGAATACGACGCGGCCCTTGACGAAGAAGCTTCTGACGCCGAGTACACACCCAAGTCAACTCGAACCCGCAAACGCCGCGCCCTTTATTCCACCAAAACTACATCCTCATTCTCCGCCAAACGCGGCCGCGTAACCAAGTCTAGCAGGCCTGTCAAGCCCAACAAGTCCCCATCATCTTCTACATGCAAAGCCTGCAACACATCTTTCAAAAACCCTGCCGCATTACAACTCCACATGAACAACACGCATCCACGTGCTCTTGTCTGTGTATTTGGTTTTGCTGGTTGCAAGAGCACGTTCATGAGCAAGAATGAATGGAAACGGCATGTCTCGACAAAGCACCTCAGTTTATATTCCTGGATCTGCCAGCAAGGTGCATGCGGCATCAACGCTTCTCCTTCCTCATCCAAGCATGGCAGCATGACAAAAGGCGCTACCTTCAACCGCAAGGATCTCTTCACGCAGCATCTCCGCCGTATGCACACCCCCGTTGCCGTCAAGCGCCAAGACAAGAAAAACCCGGCATGGGAAGAGCGTATCAAGGAGCTGCAGACAAGCTGTCGGCAAACTAACCGTCAGATGCCTACAACTCTTCGATGTCCGGCTCAAGGATGCACGTTACTGTTCGAGGGCTACAGCTGTTGGGATGACCGCATGGAGCATCTCGCAAAGCATCTAGAGGAGACGACGCATACTAAGGGGTCAGGCATCCAGCAGGAAAGTGACGATCTGTTTATTGCCTGGGCACTTAATGAGAAGATCATTGAGCGGACAGGAGGAGCTACCTATCAGCTCGCGGGAGTAGCGTCTGAGAGGGTGTCTGATAAAGACGCGGATGGTGAGGATGAGTAAATAATATATCCTCATACACGTGTATAACATGAGAAGTCACGGAGGATGGGATGATACCTGGCGTTTGGGATGCTTATGACAAGGGGTTCATGATGCAATGATGGTGCATTAGCGTTAATGTTTGTTATATTTCAAACAGGGGACAATCCCTTACAAAAAATAAATGTTAAAGTACTTGCCTACTCTATCTATCCTTCTTCCTTATACAGTACAGAGAGTAGAATCGTATAGCTCTTGTGTGAAAAGCATTCCGGGTCTTGCTAATCGTTCCTGCTTCTCGGCAGCTTGGTAGCCACTGATTGAGGAGAAGTTATAGCTATATTCGAGAGTGGTTTCCGGGAGTAATCTTCTGGGATCTCTGGCTGTGCATATTTGGAAATGTTGGGTAGTAAGGTAGTTCATGGGTGAGAGGGAGGGATGGATAGATGGATGGGAATTAGGGATATTAGAAAACATCCAATTTTTTTGATATATACCTTACCTACCTGGGTACCCAGGTACCTTACCTTTACAAACTCCCCTCTCAGGCCCTCTCTCCCCCCTTCTCTCCTCCTCCTCTTAACCATCACGTGAATCATGAATATACTTGGTTGACTTTTTGTCGCACATCGCAAAATCTTGGCATTTGTGTAGAGATCTTTATAGCTGTACAAAGGGGATGCCAAGATTTTGCGATGTGCAACAGAACATTCTCTTTTCACCTGTAGTCTATTTCAACCCGTACAAAGATCGTGTATAGGATTTGCCAAGACTTTGCGATGTGCAACAGAACATTCTTTTTTCACAGTACCTACCTAGGTAGTCTCTTTTAAGCTGTACAAAGGCCTTGCAAAGATTTGCGACGTGCAACAAAAAGCCTTGTTTTCACAGTAGTCTATTTCAAGCTGTACAAAGACCGTACAAAGACCGTGCAAAGACCGTGCAAAGAGCTTGCAAAGAGCTTGCAAAGAATTTGTAAAGAGTTTGCAAAGAATTTGCGATGTGCAACAAAAGCACGTGAGCGAGGTAAAGTTCTGTATGAGTCTAGAATAGGGATACAGGGGTGAATGAATTGACTTGTTTACAAATTACAATGTTGCCATGTGAGGGAGGGCGTGACATCCACCTTAGGTGTAAGGAACAGGACTTAGAATATTGAAAGCTTGATCTGTTAGGTGGTTTTGTTTCTCTTTGAAGATATACAATAAACACATAATGTAGTAGGCGGGGACAGATAGAGGTGTTCTTTTCTAGAGAAGCTAGATTGGGGGAATGCTGGCAATTTTACCTTGAATTAATATCATACCCAGAAACAGAGTCCTCTCGCTGATATGACCTTTCCGTATATACTTCATACTCATATCTGTGCCTGCCATAAGTCAATACCATGCCCAGTCTAACGTATCGTCATTGCCTCCTGTTTGACAAGCTCGGTGCTTACCCTGGTACCTAGTCTATTGTTTCTTGTTCACATGCTCTTCTTCTTTCTCTTTCCCTCTTGAAACTTCACAAATTATCCAAAATGCAAGATAATATTGAGAGCAGCCAAGAGTCCCAAGACTCATTTGCATGATGCATGATGCATCGTTATTTCTTTATTGCAATCTCATATGCTGGGAATGAGTTTGCTGGATTTGCTCTTCAAGTCTTCCCTCAATTCTGACATTGGTATTTCTTATAGGTCAGCCTAAAGAAGGAGAGTTAGATTGTAAAGGACAAGTAATTCCGGTTTGAGTGGTTGAAAGCTTGAAACCGGGGCGCCCATATCGATGCACCTGAAATCCAGGCTTCGGTAGTGGTGAATAAAGTCACTCGGTGCATTGAACAGAATAGAGGACTGGGTATATGGGCCATTTGCGTCCAGCAAATCAACTCTTCTTTATATCCAAAGCGGTTAAGATCAGCTATATATTCCTTTACAAGGCGGGAGCAGGTCGTTCTTCGTCGACCGTTATATTGGTTAGAAGGTTGGTTCGTCGATCTTACGTGGGGTGCGGGAGTGGAGACAAGTCTTATCATAGGCGAACTTACTTGCGGGTAAACTAACTTAGCGATAAGCCAAGGTACCTGTTTATAAATCCATTCCTTCTTTTACTGTGGAAACGCACCACATCGACGCTGTTGTAGCAAAGCTCAACACCAGACGTGTATATTCTAAATTACTTGCTCATTTCTGCCTTAATAGAGCCCTTTATCCCCCCCCCCCGGTAACTGTTTATATCCGGGCAGATCTCTAACTTGATGTTTGCACCTTGTAATCTTGTGCTGAGATTGACGATTTTGACACTACAACCCTGTGAGATACCCCCCACCCCCTTTTGGCGGGTCAGATCCCGAATCCTCACGTGACCTTCCCACCTCGATCCACGCAGCGGTCAACGACAACATCAGTTCAACAACCTCCATAGCATCAGCATGACGGGCGACGAATACTTCCCCGAGCGGGCGAGTCTCCCAACCCCAAGCTCAACCAAGTCCTTCTGGCATAGTGAGCCTTCGAAGGTCCTTCTCGGCCATCGAACCACTCCGTCTCTCCCCCTCAAAGCGGACATAGTAATCATCGGGAGCGGCATCTCTGGAGCATCTGCTGCATTGCACCTCCGCGAGGAGCTCAATAACAAGGATGTCAACGTCGTCATGCTCGAGGCCCGAGAAGCCTGCTGGGGAGCAACAGGTCGCGTGAGTTCACCCCCACCCATAATTCCGCCTTCGTCCTGACGCAACCCAGAATGGAGGCCATTGCCAACCCTTGATATACGATTCGACTCCCGAAGTTGGAGCCTTTGAGCTTCGCAATTACGAGGCTATTAGATCTCTTATCGCCACCCATAATATCCCCTGTGAATGGAAGAGTATTCCGGGGTGCCACGCCTTCATGTCTTCATCCATGTTCGAAACTGCCGTCAAGGGAGTGGAGACCCTCAAGAAGACAGACCCGGAATTAGGAAAGCTTGTTTCTGTCATCACGAAGGAATCAACGAATCCTTCATTGGAGGATCTTCGAGTACCCAGAGCAGCAGGCGCAATTCTCCAGGTTCATGCCGCAAGTCTCTGGCCTTACAAATTCGTCTCCTGGATCCTGGAATCCCTAATCGCGAGCAGTTTCCTCAATCTTCAAACAAATACCCCCGTAACCAATCTCCAGAAAATGGACAAGGGATGGATCATCCACACGCCTCGTGGCATGCTCTCTGCTCCTACCGTCCTCCTAACTACCAATGCCTACACCTCACACCTCCTCCCCGCCTTCAGCGATTTGATAGTCCCTGTACGGGGGGAGATGAGTGCCCTGCTCCCACCAAAATCCGTAACGCCCTTAAGTAGCACCATGCACAAGCCATTAGAATGCTCCTACGGGTTCCTAGGCCACGGAAAGCAAAGTACCGACCAAGACGACTACCTCATCCAACGACCCTTCACCCACGATGGGAAAAGCGGTGGCCAGCTGATGTTTGGGGGAGCGCGCTCTTACGCCGAGAATGCAGGTATTGGCGTCTCTGACGATTCTGCCATCGACCCCCCCGCCGCCGCCTATCTCCGCAGAGAGATAAACGTCCTTCTCGAACTCGAGAATGAGGGGAAGGAATTACAGGCTAGCTGGGAATGGAGCGGGATTATGGGGTATAGTCGGGATGGACATCCATGGGTGGGCCAGGTGAGCCCGGAGTTGGGGGTCGGTGGCGGCGAGGGATTGTGGCTCTCTGGAGGGTTTACGGGGCATGGTATGCCTAATGCTTGGCTGTGTGGCAAAGCAGTTGCGCAATTGATATTGGGGCGTGAGATGGCAGATGTCGATGTACCGGAGGGGTATAAGTTGAGTAAAGAGAGGATTGAGAGAGTGAGAACTCATAAGGCGGTGTGGTTGGCGGAGAGCGAGGCTTAGGTCTCAGATTGGTCTAGATATTCGTATAGAAGAGGCGCCGTGGACACGTAGATATCATAGATCCGGATGCTATCAACGATTGGATTTAGTTCATACTTCCAGATATCGCTCATTGCTATCTCTGACAATACCCAGAAGCTCACTCATACATAATACACTAATCATACCACCGCCCCTACCACTATGAGCCTCTCTAAGCTCTCCATCTTCACCCACCCCCTAACTATCATCAATCGGCGCCGTCTGAATAGGATCCGTAGCTGCGGACTGAAGAGTAGGCCAATCGACATTCTGTTGATAGCCCATCTGCGGCGGGCTGATCCCAGGCGTATCACCGCCTTCAGGCATTTGAGAAGGGTCTTGGCTGCCGCCACCATCATTATTTCCAGTGACATTATCACTAGAGGCAAGACATGATGCGCAGAAGAGACCGACGAGTCCAAACGTGAGGGCGGTCCAGAAGGCGGTGCTGAAGATAGGCCCTTTGCGGATTGGGGCGTTGGGGGTACCGCGTTGGATGTTGAGGGTTTGAGCTGTGGGTAGTAGTTAGTAGTTGTTGTGTATGATGAGTGAGTGAGTTAGTGAGTGGAGGTTTCGTTATGGTGTGAAGAGAGAGGAGATGGGAAGGATAGTACCTTTATTATATTCATACCAGAAGACACCGATGAAGATAGCGAGCATCACAACAACGATGGCACCGATCACCACTCCTCCAATCCCACCGCCGCTTAAGGAACTGCCACCTGAGTGATAGCGATATCGATATGCGCGCTCACCAATCCTGGCGGTGTATGTTGGTGCCATGATTCTGGTTTTTGAGTGCTCGTGAGTGATGTTCTGGGTGGACAATGGACCTTTCGCGCAGGACGCCTTTGAAAGGGCGACATGACTTAATAAATAGATAACACGCTCATCTACAGGTGCATCCATTTCGCTTTCTCCTGCCAAAAGAGAGTGGAAAAGACAATAAGCCTGCTTGACCATCGGATCGGACGCCACAGCGTGATAAGCTTCTGGCAGCTGCATGAATCTCAGCCCACTCCACGAAATTGACCCCCTTCCCCAGAGAACCACCACTAAAGGCTCTTTCCTAAGCGAATTTCTATTCCTGTCCTGAGCTTTAGATTGGATTAATCTTTTTTGTGAACATGTGGCTGTAGCCACCCCAAAAGCAATTCATCTGCAAGTGGAAAAGCTTATGTTCAGCCGCACGACCGTCTACGAATGTGACGGGTTCGGCTTTCGGATTGGATAAGAGTTGATCACTCGTGAGCGAGCTGAGAAAATGAGGGGATAAAAGTATATCAATAAAAAATAACAAGGAATGTTCTGAGAAGTGGAGGGGATCTAGATGTACGCCTCGAGTTGTGGGATGGTTAGGGAGAGGGTTTATTAATAGCTTGCGAGGCTGGGATTGAAGGAGAAGAATAAGCAAACTCGACAAGGAGCAACCGATCGCGTGCTTAAACCAAGTATATCCAACGCGCTCTTTCAATTATCTAAGGGTTTGAGTGCTTGTGAAATGCATGTAATAAATGAAAACCATGGGGAGCATGCAGCATGCACGATACTTTTTCAGAGACATCATGTACTTAAGAGATAGCTCAACACTGGTGACTGCTACTATCACGAGTATATCTGGGTTTACCTTCAATACTAAAGCCCCCGATGATCCATTTTGGAAAGCAGGAAAATGGTAAGGATATGGAGATTCCGTGACTTGCGACTCAACCAACTGGTAACTTGGACGAATTGAAACTATCGGCTGAGATCGTGGGAGGGATAACTATGAGCCCCAAGCTGATCGCAGACTACTATCCGGAGAGCAGGGTTATCTCCATCACGAACAGTCCCAGCTACAGAATTCAGGCCCGCAGGCCAATTTCAAACTTTCAATACAACTATAGGGTGGAGAAAAGGGAAGATGGAAATAGCATTAAAGTACAAAAAGAACTTACACATCTCTGTCAGTCTATCCATAGACTCACACCCGGTGCCAGCAGATTTCCTTGAGGATTGTTTGATCTGGGCAAGTAGCTGGAATCCTCCCTTTATGTATCTGCACCGACTTAGGTAAGCACGGTGTTTAGATCCACCGATCCGGGAGTTCCTGGACAAGGTATGACGACGACCTCCCTCACTGAATAATGCTTTCCGGAGTCCTCGTCTGCCTCAGAGCAGAACAACACCACCACAGAGTCAATACACTTTATTGAATGCGCCTGTCTCAATCGATTTGACTCGACTTGACTCGACAATATGAAGGCCGCCATTGCTGTGCCAGTGACACTGGTCATGGCGTACCGAGCTTGGTCGCACAAGTCTCTTACACCGGCGGGAATCGTCGCTGCTATATTTACAGCTGTTGCGCATGCGGTCCATCCGTGGAATCTGCCTTTTGCTCTTCTCATAGTATTCTTCTTGGCTGGTACCAGGGTCACAAAGGTATGCATGCGTATTAGAAAAGTTGTTAATTGATCTGACAACACCTAGGTCAAGCACGATGTCAAGGCCAGACTTACGATGCAAGCATCTGGCAACCCTGGCGGTGAAGGAGCGAGGACACATATTCAAGGTATGTACCGTTGGACACCTAAGATTCGTGCGGTACTAAGGGCAATGCAGTACTTGCCAACTCCGGCGTAGCTTCGATCCTCAGTCTCCTCCACACATACCAACTTTACCAGCGAGAACAAGGCGTCCTTCCTAGCAGCGGTTCTATACCAGGCTGTTATCCATGGGGTGGTGATCTCCTGGTCATTGGAATAGTAGCAAATTACGCGGCGGTAGCTGCAGATACATTTAGTTCAGAGCTCGGAATCCTATCAAAGACTCGACCGCGGCTTATCACTTCTTTGAAGCTGCGAGAGGTCCCACCGGGAACAAACGGAGGCGTCACTATCTGGGGCCTTGCGTCCGGATTTCTGGGATCCCTTATCATCGTTGCCGCCTCGATGGCACTCATTCCTTTCTGTCTCCCAAAGTCACCGGTGACGGGATTGCGGGATATAAGTGGGTGGGGATTCAATCAGCGGCAAAGATTCGCGCTTGCGATGGCGTTTTGGGGAACACTGGGGAGTCTCCTTGATAGTTTCTTGGGTGGCTGGTTACAATCAAGTGTTGTGGACACGCGAACCGGCCGAATAATTGAAGGTGAAGGAGGCAAACAAGTCCTAGTCTCTAAAGCGGGACCAAACACCATGCACTACAGGAAACGGGCAGAGATTAAAGAAAACATCTTACACTCTGAAGGCAAAAGCTCGGTAGAAAAGCAGGCCCAGAGCAACGAAATTGAGGAATATCTCGATAAGAAAATGGGTGGGTTAAAATCTGACGCGAAGAAGACCCGAAGCCCCAGCTTTGGGGATGAGAAACCGGGTCGAAGAGTGGAGAGCGGTTCCCTGGGTTTGCTCGATAACAATCAAGTCAACTTTCTGATGGCGTTTACAATGAGTCTTGGAGCAATGGGAGTTGCGAGTTGGTTCTGGGAAATTCCATACAGCAGTATATTGCCCGCATAATACGATTCTAATGGGATATTTTCTACAAAGGGGAGAGGACGAGTTAAATCTTCTATATCTGGCTCAAAAACGAATCAAACCTTCCCCCCAAAAAGATTCCACAAGTGTGGTTAAGATTATACTTCGCATTCCACACTTGAAACAGAATGGAACTGTATCTCCAAACCATTTCTTAAAAACATTCAATATGGGCACCCCCATTCATTGAACCACCTTCTCTCTTTATACCCAAATATAGGCGACTGTGTTTCAAACAATGGCTAATTCTTGAGTATTTGTTTCTTCCGTACCAGCTCGAAGACTGTCCGGAACCCAAAAAACCCTTAGGGCGGATGGAACAGGTTGGCTGGAGACCAGCTTCTCAAGAAACGCCTGAATCCATTGGCTTCTACAACTTCCTGAGTTTCAGCCTGTTTTCCCCCTGCCTGAGTTTCTGTCTGTGTCTGTGGTGCGGGCTGCAGCTCAGGATCTCTTCTCGTTGTTGCCATTCCCTTAAGTCCGTATTTTCCAGTGTCTTGATCACTAGGGTTCCCGTAGTCAGGATTTTTCTCGTCCTTTTGTGTCTTCCTCTCGCGCCGACGTTTTGATCTCATCGCAGGGGCCGGAGCAAGCTCCTGTACATAAACTTCGGCGTCTTTCTCAGGCCCTCCCCTATTGCAGCGATTGAACCACTCATCTAGAAATTTTGCCTCATCGCACTGCAGCGGCATATCTTTTTTAGCATCCTTGAAATGACTCAATGCTGTACGTATATCATCGCTATAATATGTGGTTACGCCCAGCCAGAAACTGGCCCGGGCCATGAGAGAAACGTCACCCGCTTTCTCACAGTAATATAATGTGTCCCAGGCAATATCAAGAGCGGCGGTACTATCATCATCTTGGAACCCACATTGTGCTCGCTGTTGGACCATGTAGGATAATGCCAATCGAATTCGTATGATGGCAAGTTCTATGGCGCCTCGTTTGGCTTCGACTCGCATTTCCTGCGGCATTTTCTTGATATTCGGTGAGCCAGGAGCTTCTGGAAGAGAAGATTCTGGTTGGGTTGGTGCTGGATCTGCTTCTTTGGTAAGCTCCTTGTATTTGGATGATTGGAAGTCAACTTACAAATACCCTTTCGATCAAGACTTTGATTCAAAGTCGTTGCCTGGTTCCCCCAATTTTCAACTTTATGTTCAGTATTAGCGACCCGCTCTCTCGGTTGTTCTTCATCCTCGTTGACCATTTCAAGTTCCGTCTCCTGTTTTTTGTACTCTTCTTTGTATTTCTGTGCCTCCTTTTGTAGCTCTTGGGTGCTGACACTATGGAAGTTAAGCCTTGTCGGCTCGACAAACCCCTCCATAGATTTTAGTTCCACTTCGAGATTTTGGATTCTCAGCTCTTGCTCCCTTCCTTGGGTCTTGTAATTCTGCAAGGCAGAACGTTCAGCTTCCAATTTCCTCCTTAAATCCACGCCTTCATTCTGTAGTTCTCTGACCTGTTCTCGTAGACCAGCTACGATATTAACACCAGTCACAAAATCAAGCCTTGCAGAGTAGAGCTGCTCCTGGAGTTTCTTCATATTTCCAGCTTTGTCTTCAGGCTCTTTTCCCCTTGCAGCCTCTTGTAGTTCAAGGATCTCTTCAGCTTGTTCTGTAATCTTTTCCGTCAGACGTCTAATCGTTTCTATATTTTCCGGGATGGCTGTTTCATTCATTTCAGCATCTTCTGCCATGAGTTTAATAGTGTTCTCCGCTTCTTCGTTCCTGGATATCAGGTCCATAAGCCTACCATTCAAACTGTTGACTTCAGCTTTCAATTCCCTTACTCCCCTGGCTTCGGTATTCACCCCGTCTTCCGAGTTGAACTGGACGACAAGTGCAGCTGCATGCTGTTGATCTAGTGCTTCTTGGCGGAGAACTTTGATTTTATTCTCCAGTTCTTTGATCTTCTGGTTGGATTTATTATCGGTATTGGTCTCTTGGCCGGGGATTCGCTTTTCCAAGACTTTGCATTTCATCCTTAGCGTTTGAACTTCTTTCATGAGTTCTATGATCCTATGGAGGGCGGCCCTCAGACTTGCAACCTTTTCCAGATACTTCTTGTTTTGTTCTGCGTCTGGCCTATTGGATTTTATAAAGTTGCGAAGATTTGTGATCTCGGTTCTCATAAGCGCAAGCTCCTTCTTCAAGAGCTCCCTGTCGTAATCTAAATGTCTAATCTCGAGCTTCGCTTGAAGGATGGAACTGGTTTGCGAGACTCCGAGTTCTAAAGCGGCATTCACAGCAGGCTTTGCTTTTTCTATGCTGAGGTCTATCCTTTCATCATTCTCGTCCACATATTTGTACCATTCTATTAGCGCCTGTGGGAGCTAGATGGGAATTGTGGTTAGTCATACTCTTTTTCTCGTTGTCTGGAATTAGATGAAAACATACCTGCTGTCTCGGCATATGTATCAACTTTTCCCGTTGCCTCTCCAGTCGGATGGTCGCTTCCGTCGTCACCACTGGACCTCTGGCCAGAGCCTCGGCTCTCTCTCGCTCATCTTCCGCCTCAAACCATGCTTCCGCATCAACTTCTTCCTCGTCAAACTCGAACCTCGCCGGAGGCTGGTCTCCAATTATTGGTACGATGTTTAGCGGCCTACCGGGGTCTAGAGTCTGCGATCCTACGGGCCCGAAACCAGGCTCCCAAAGCGGGGAGGGTGTATTGGGTTCTTTGTAGAATGCAAGCGGTGGACGCGGAAAGTGCAAGTATTCCTCGATGGGCAGACTGAAACTTGGCGGAAGTGAAGGTGATCCGGAAGGAGCTCGTCCCGCGCCATCACCTGGCGGCCCTCCGGGACGCGGAGGTAGGGGTGGAGCTTTGGATGATGGCTGCTTATTGTCGCCGGAGTCTGTATCAGGACCTCCAAATTCTGAGCCAGCTGGTGCCACTCTCAACCCAGACTCTTCCTCAATTCCTACATTTGAGCCAGAGAAGACAGGTGGCGCTTGAGTTGATTGTCCCTCAAACTGTCCATCAATCGAATTTTGTGCTTTCTCTACAGTCTTCTCTCCTGTAGTGAGAGATTCATCCCGCGTCGCTCTTGAGGCTGAGGTTATGGCATGAGAGCTTCGAGTGGGAGGTGAGGTTTCCGTTTGGCCAAATTCACCGCCGAAAAGATGCGTCTTCAGCGCCTCATCAAGTAATTGTTGGATAGGTTGTGCTTGAGAGCCTGATGCAAGTGGGTTCCCCGACGTCACAGTCAAGTGTGACTGAGGCAAACCCGAAGTTGCGGGAGGCTGCCCAGCTATCTGAAGCTGTTCTCCTGTCGTTACTCTTCCTTGTGCAGGTGCTGGGATGGGGGTCAGGTTCCCTGACATCAACGCTGTCTCACCTCCCTGATTCATCTCCAAGCCTCCAGACTCCGATAGTCCATCACTGGATAATGGGACCGTGGACCACGAAGTTGATCCTGCCTCTCTCCACTGTTGAATCTGAGACGGAGGTTCCGGCTCCCAACGAGCGCTCTGCGGTTGCTCAGGAGAACTACCCTGCGATGTCGAAGGCGTGGACGCAATAGCTGAGACATTCGTCCGGGGCATCTGCATTATCAGATTAGCTAACTCATCCCGGGTGCGCGTCGAGTCTACAACTGCTTCTTCCTCGAGGCCGGAAAGATAGTCATCTGGGAGATTGTAGGCCCTGCGGAACATTCGTGTGTGCGCCCCTATATTCGAGGATGATCTTCGAGAGGTCGTTTCTAAAGATGGTGCCGGAACATCTGAGGATGCGGATATGGTAGTAGCGGGAGGTGCGGTTTGGGGTGCGGGATTATTCTGAGTGATGGTCTCTGCGGTTTGTGCAGCTGGTGAAGAAACTATCCCTTTGGTTGCGCCATCTTCACCAGTTTCTGGGTTGTTCTGTGTTGATTCTGAGTCCTTGGTATCAACACCTGGGTTGGACTGCGTGGGTGCGGCGTCCCTTGACCCGTGCCCGCTGGTAGCACTACCAGGACTTGTGTCCAGCAGTGCTTCCCGAATAGCAGAAGTCAATGTGGGTTCACCGGCTATTGCGAGTGGAGGGAGATGAACTGCGGTTGTTGCCAAACTTGGAGGCTGCGTAAGTGCACCATCTGTTGCGATTGGGACTTGGCTGGTGGGAGCATCTGTCGCAGCTGAGCTTCGACCTCCAAGTGCCAGAGCAGCGGGAATCAAGTGCACTATGCTTTCTGACATTTCCGGTGTTGCTGGCGTATTTGGGGGGCCAGTCGAAGAGACACTTGGTGTCACCGTTTCTTGGTTTTCGACTAAAGGAGGTTCGGGAAGCAAACCTTGCTCATCTTGACTTTCGGCGCTGAAGCTCGCTTTTACATCTTCAGAGAGATTTCTCAGCGTAGGTAACCCGCTAGGTTCAGAGACGGGTGATTCTGAGCTGCTTCCTGTTGGAGGAGTTGACTTTGAGGTCGCTGCTGCTGGGCTGGACTCAATCGGAGATCTCACAAAGGATGGCAAGGAACTTCCGGTGGTTGACGAGACTGGTGAAGGCTGGGTTTTCTTTAAAGGCGGGACTGAAAAGCTGCGAGACGAGCGTTCTTCAATTGCAGCAGTCAATGGAGTATTCGGTCTAGATGAGGATGTTCCTGCTGTCGCTGTTGTTCCTGTAGGTTGTTGAGGTGAGCTTGATAACGGAGTATGAGTTCTTGGATTTGATGTTGTCGCTGCTGACCTGGATTGTTGAGGTAGCCGTGCTGTAGGAGTAGGAATTCTGGACGCTGGAGGAGATTGTCGTTGCTGTTCTAGGGCCGTTGCTGCGGATGAAGATCCCGCTACAGGTATCCTCGAGGTAGGGGCCGTTGCCAGATTTCCTTCGGTTTGATTTTGTCCTTGTTGAATATTGATATTCCTTTCTGGCGATGACCCTGATGGGCTTCCTGTACTTCCTCCCCCTCTTCCCCTTCCTGCTCTTCTTCCCTTTCTTGCCATTGATACTCTTCGTTTCCAATTACGAGAATATATTTTACGTATATACCACGCAAGTAGTTCTTGGGTCCGGAATAACAATTTGATTGAGAAGATTTCTTGCAGCACAAAAGTCAAATGGAAGAATTGGCAGTGGAATATGAACGGTTTCTTTGTGAAAGAAGGAATGGAGAAGGGTATCATTGTTGTGGTCGGATGCGGCGACCACATTCCTAAAGGATACCCTCACAGCAAGGGAATTCCACGACTATCAAAGCATAGTGATAAGGTTTGCAAAGAGTGATTCGATGAAGAAATATTCTTCGCAACAAGTACGCCGCACTCGATACCGCTATATTTCGCTTTCGTCCGATTTTCCCAAAATTCCCAAAAATCCGCCCGCTATGCGGCATACATCTTTAAAGCTAGCAAGTCTCTTTACTGTCTTCCGGATGCAATTCTCCTAGATCGTCCCATTCGTTGCTCAGCAATCATGTTCTCTGCCTCCCTCTTCAACTCCTCTACCCTAGTTGCCCAGCCTCTAATATTGGCTGCTCTGGTGAACGCAGCACTAGCTTCCTCCCACCTTGCTAATTTTCTCAAGCACAGGCCCCGGTACAGTTGACTCTTGCACTGCAAGTAATAAACCGCTTCATCCTCTGCGGTACTCCGCGCTGCTTCTGCATCATACAAGCCCTTTTCTGGCTGATCATAAGCAAGCAGTGCTGCACAGCGTAGAAGATGGAGATTGATCCGCTGAGTGACCTCGTGGCGAGGGACTCGCGATGAGTCTGAGAAATACCCCATTGTAAAAAAGGAAATAGTTTTAGATTTGATGGACCGACGGCGCAGTGGTGATCTTAGAGCTTGATCAATTTTGATTATGGTTTGCTGGATAGCGCCGCTGAAGAGATCGTTTTGGATGTTGGAAACGAGTGACCCTGGAGGAAATTCTTCAATATGCCAATATTTCTCTAGTAACAAATGCCAGAATAGTGTATCAGAGATTGCGCCAAAGTCTGGGAGAATAGAAGAGCTTGAGTTCTCTGGTGAGGAATATGGTGATGGCGCTGCTGGTTCGCTGAAGGGAACAGGCGATCCAGGGTTGGAGCGAAGTAATCTTGTGATGTTTACTAGGCTGGAGACTGGAGAAATCAATGATGGTCTAGACTCCCTAATAGATAATCTTTGATCTATGGGTACACTGTCTCTAGTTCGTCGCCTCGAGTCGGGTTGAACTGGGAGGGCCTCCGCTGAACTTGAGGATGACGAGGATCCTAGTCCAGACACTGGAGTCAATACTATTCTAGAAGAATTGGAGAAACTGGAATTCCGGCCCTCTGAACCTTCGCGTGTTCTCTCCGGGCAATCTACAATAGCTGGTAGAATCGCTTGTGTTGGAAATGGGTCTCCCCTTCTTGATCTCTGTTCGAACCCGTCAGCTGTCAACTCCGTAGTCTTTGTAACTACACTCTCAAATGAGTCTAGGGAAAATGAATTCTCCTAGGAGACTCTATTGTACTCCATTGCACTTTATGACTTACACCGGAAACGGAAAGGGTATGGGATATTTCCCCACTTGATTGGGACGCTCCAGGAATTTGAGGCATGGGAGATATGGATAATAAAAGAAAACTCTCCCGAATGAAGAGTACCACTGACACGTATTTTCAAAAATAAACCAACCTCTAAATTGTCTGGAACTGAGGACTTTATGAGGAGCCACGACCTGGTGGATCGAAGTCAAAGATACTATACCTCGTCGCCAGGAAGATTCCATGGGTCTCTGTTGCAATTTTGAAACATCATGGTACAATTGAATTTTGACATTGGAGAAGCACAACCGCTGTCAGTATGGATGGGGTGGTTTGAAAGAACAAAGAGAGGGTAAGCCACTCGATCACGAAGACAAAGGAGAGGGACACAATTTTAGAATACGCTTATGCCAGCGATGCAGGTTGCCATCAAAGAGAATTTATTCCAGCTTTATCAGTTGGGCCGCAGGTTTGTTGCATTTTCGGCGAGGCAGACTCCTTCCGCGCGCCAAAGAAACTTGGACTAACTTGAGACCTGGGCATAAAGAAAGACGGGAATTGGCATGGGAACAAGTACAGCAGTGGAGTACAACCTTCAAACAGGTACATAATAATGATGAGAATTTGTTACAAGCCACTACGACTGGAATTAAGGCCGAGAGAGGAATACAATCGGGTGGGACCAATCTGTGATATGGAGTCCATGAATTCTTGATTTGATATACTCCGTAGACAGACGGTACAGCTGAGAGTCCTAGGCCATTCCGTTTGTTTACTTTGAGTTCTCTGTGGAGACGTTGAGAAAACTTTCTCTCTCGGTCTAGCCTTGAGTGACTTGACTTGTGTTTATCATATTAGGACTTGCAACCGTAGACAAAGTCCCCACCATATTTCTACTTTGTATGACGCGTCTTAAAGATCCACACTTCAGCTGTCAAAATGCAGTCGGATTTAGTTGTATGTACACTTCTCTCGCTGGTCCCTTGGATTTGGGACGGGCGGAGGATTTGTTGATACGTGCTGCATATGCAGCCACAACGGTGATGATGAAATCTTGTTTACACAGCCTTGTTTTCAATCAAAAGCAGGTCGGGGGATAAGGAGGGAGTTGTATTTCGAGCTAGGAAGGAATCGTATCAAAGTGTGACTGACTATTGAGTTGAAACCATGACTATTGGTCTCAGGTATTTAGAGATGCAAAAAATAGCAAATCAATAAATCGTAATCTGTTATTGTAGGCAAAGTGGGGGATAAATAGGGTCTTCTCGTCTCCATGTAAACAATACCGGTGTTGGCTGGGCAACAGCCATTTTGGGGAAAGACGTCGATCCAATTTATCCTGAATTAGGACTGTGCAGTGCGAAGCGAGAACCAAGCTTCTGGCTCATCTCACCCCCCATTTCGCGCTACTTCATATTTCCCGCTGCACCGTTTGAACCTCAGCTTTGGTCTATATCCACTGCTACCCACAATCCAAAGATCTGGCCCGACCCAGTGGTAAAGAGGCTAAGATCTTGGTGTTTGTTAGCGATTCTCTCCCCTTGATCTAGGCTCTGGAGTAGTCCCAGTAGAGTGCTGGTGAAGATGATCTCTGTACCTGATGATATTAGCTCTTCTCAATGCTACATCTGTATGGTTTGAAACGTATGGATTTGAACCTCCACTTTGTTTTTAAGTTTTGAGCCGCGTAAGAAACCTTTCCTATAGCCATCGTTATCATGACTCTCCACCTGAACTCCTCCATCTCTTACGTCGGAGGACCCCTCAGCAGCGTTGCGGCCCATGGCAACCAAACCTTAAGTCTTCGACAACAAAAAGGTGGGTGGCACCTCACTTCATCCTGTAAGGCACTCTCACCCCACAAACTGAGTTTTGTCTCCCCTCCTTCCTAACTATGTCTCCCTCAAAATTGTTCAAGGCGGGGACTCTGGTCCTCGCCTGTGCTAACACTGTGGCGGCAACTATGGAGTACACACTTGCTTCTGAGGATAACTACTCAGGGAACACATTTTTCGACAGTTGGGATTTCTTTACAGTAGGTATTCTGGAATCAGAACTCCTGAATAACGACTAACAATATGGAAGGCCGCCGATCCAACGAATGGGTTCGTACAGTACGTGAGCAAAGCTGAGGCTGAATCAACAAGTTTGGGAGGAAAGTTGATCGACTATAAAACGGTGCCTACGAGCGAAAATCCTACCGGATACCAAGCATATATGGGTGTGGATCATTGGAACACATATTCCCCCGATTCCGGTCGACCGAGTGTCAGAATCACATCTAACAAACCGTACCAACATGGACTTTTTGTTGCAGATTTCGCCCACGTACCCTCGAACACTTGCGGCACTTGGCCAGCATTGTGAGTAGTTGCTAGTATGCAGTGTGCGGCAGAACTAACTTCCATAGTTGGACCGTATCCCTGGACGATTGGCCGAACGGGGGAGAAATCGATATATTGGAAGCTATCAACGAAGAGGTCCAGAGCACATCAACGCTCCACACGGGTTCCGATTGCTCTGTTCATGGGAACAAGGAAACCATTCAACAAACTGGGCTTCAAGTTTCATATAACTGTTCTCAATGGGCAACGTATGACGACCCTTACGGTGCGCAATATTCAAGCCAAGGGTGCTCCGCGATGAACCCTGACAGAGGATCCTATTCGCCTCAATTGAATGAAAATGGCGGTGGTATCTATGTGATGGAATGGACAAGCGAAGCGATCAAGATCTGGACCTTTGAGCCGAGCAGTATCCCGGAAGACCTACAGGCCGGAACTCCGAACCCTGATTCTTGGCCGTTGCCAGTGCTTACGACAGCTGGCGGCTCCTGTGATATCGATGAATCGTTCCAACAGCATCAGATGGTCATCAACACTGATTTCTGTGGCAGCTATGCTGGACAACCACAATTCTGGCAAACGACGTCCTGCTACGATCCTATCAAATATCCGACGTGCAATGATTACGTGGCGGCCAATCCCACCATGTATGAAGATGCGTATTGGTTGATTAATAGTATCAAGGTCTACCAGCAGACGTCTGCTTCCAGTACTGCAACTAGCTTTTCATCGTAAGGTTCCTCACATCAGTATGCCAGACATTCCTAACAGTGTTTTAGAACCACATCAAGCACAAGCTCATCGAGGTCAAGTTCGGCGTTCACTTCTTCAAGCAGTATTTCAAGTTCTTCGTAAGTTATGATAATACGATACCTCTGTTTTGTTGCGACACAAAATGGACGGTGGCTGACCCTACTGCGGCAGAAGTCTCCAAGATCACGCAGCTTCATCCCTTTCTTCATCAGCGGAAGTTAGTGCAACCAGCCTGAGTTCAACACTCACTGTGCCTTCGAGTCAGCGTTCAACCAGCTCCCACACTCCAAGCTCCTCATCTATTCTGAGCACGAGTTCAATCCCAATAGCTATTGACCAAACCTCTCAATTCACTCCAATCAATGATAATTCAGGTGCGCCCACTCCCTCCCCCAGTACTTCTGACAAGATGACCTTGATCAATAGTTCATCGGCCGAGGAAGGCACTTCTACTGTGACCTTGAGCATTACTTCGTACACAACCACTCATACTCCGGCTCCACCCTCACGCCTAACAAAACCGTACACAAACACAACGACTGTGACTGAAACCCTGAACTTGCCCCCGACCACGTCGAGCTCAAAAACTCGTGGGGATGAACAGCACCACACCCTGAGCAAGTTGATCTCGAACACGATTGTGACCTCTTCCTCCACCCCATCCCCAATATCTCCAAGTGCAAGCCCCTCTAAATATAACATTCAGGCTCCCTCAAACACTACTCTAGCATCCAACTCTAACCCAGTAGATACTGCGACAAACACCTCCACCCCCGTATACTACGGCAGATTACAGTTCTCGATCGCTCCAACGATAACCCCTAGTGCTTCTCATACCTCGCACGCATCTGAGTCAAGCCACGTAACCCCGACTGCTGGATCCGAGGTGATCACCACCACCATCACCAGCCTCGACACCGTCATAACCACGATCGGAAGCGTGACCGAAATCATCGAATCTTGGACAACCGTTACCGTCTACAAGACCATCAGCTGGACCGTTACATCACCCTGCGCCTCGACTGAGACAGACTGCGCGCCGAAACAGGACAAGACTACGAGGGTATTCGAGCTTTACACGACAGTGGTCCCAGTGCCACAAACCACGTCGACGCCAACATCTGTACATAACTCGAAGGTCACCCTACAACCTACTTCACAGGCATCGAGCACGGTCGTAGAGGAGGTGGCTGCAGCAACTGAGCTATCTACCGCGACCGACGTGTCTACAGAGATCGATGTCTCGACGGTGACCTTTGTACTCACAATTCCTGGCATAACCACAGTGAGCGATGTCTTCACCGTCACCGGCACATCGACTTCCGTCGATGCAGCGACAATTACAGATACATCCACATCTACCGATGCCGTTACCGAGGTTGAAGTGACTACAGTCAGCGAGATAATTACAGTCCCCGGCATCACCACAGTGACGGAGATATTCACAGTGACGGGTACTTCGACAGGAAGCAACGGCTCCACGATAACCGGTACAGAGACCACGATCGGTCTATCAGCAATCACCGGTCTCCCCGTTCTCTCCGACATTCTGTCGCTGGTGACCGACCTAGGGCCCCTCGCCTCTGTATCCACCAAGACCGACAACTCCACCACCAAGGCCGCATCAGCAGAAGATTCGCTCTCGAGCTCCCTCAATATCTCCACAATTACCACATTACCCCTCCTCCCAACGACCCTCAGCATCCTCCCTCCTTTACCAACCCTCAGCATCCTCCCCTCTTTACCAACCCTCAGCATCCTCCCCTCCCTCCCTCGCCTCACCCTTCTCGCCACCCCCTCAACCCTAACCCCCAAACCCTCCCCAAACATCTCCGTCACCATCTACCAACCTCCCGTCGCTACGTACGGGACCTCATGGCGGGCGGAGAGCAGCGCCAGCACGCTCGAGATCAGCGGGATCTTAGTGCTGCTGTTTACCGTGTGCGTCTTGCTTCTCTAGCCTTTCGTGATGAATGGGTGGATATTGTCGTTTGTTTGCGGATTGCCTTTTTTTGGGTTCGGTGCAGGCGGATGGGTTCGGGATCTTTTTGGTTATTTGGGGTTTGGGGGTTAATGATGGATGGATATACGATATGATATTATGGATGGATTTAAACTGTATATGCTGGTTGGGATTTAATTAGGGGTTCATGTGGAAACGAATTGAGATGTTCTTACGGATTTTATCTTGGATGACAATTCGATTTATGTGATTGATCATTTTAAGTGTATGTGAAGGTTTTAAATATCATCAATTCGTACCTACATCTGTGCCTGTTCCCATCTTGCAGTCTCCCTCCTTCTAACTCGTGACCCTAATCTAGATCTTCTTTCCATCCCTATCTATCTAGCAACCCCCAACTTAAACAAAGCCTTCCTCCCTTATAAGTTCACGAACACCCCCCCCCAGATCGGA